>NW_006295491.1:4354673-4366150 GCF_000327345.1 Myotis davidii | reverse complement strand
GTGTGTGTGTGTGTGTGTGTGTATTTATATATGATAAATAAATGACTGCTAGGCTCATGCTGCACATCACCTTACTAGGGAAGTAGACTCTAAAATAGAGATTAATGTGCAGAAAGTTGATTAGAAACTGCTTACAGATCAACCTCTGTGAAAATAAAAGCAAGCAAGATGAGATAAAGGAGAATTTGGATTATGTCCAACTCTCAACAAAGTTCTCCGTTAAACCCATACATAGCTCTCAAGCTGGATGGACCTTCAAAGTTATCTCAGCTTAGAGAGGCAACTGGGCCTTTATACCACAGTACAAACTATTTAGTGGATGCCGACTTCTCCCAGAAAGGGAGCATGACATTGGTAAGTGCCTCTTTATAACAGTGCAATTCTTGCTGAAGTTGGCCACTGGGATCTGGAAGCATTCCCAGAAGCAGGAGAGTTATGGCCTTCATTACTGAAGGGAGATCTAGGTCAGTGATGGCGAACCTATGACACGAGTGTCAGGTGACACGCGAACTCATTTTTTTGGTTGATTTTTCTTTGTTAAATGGCATTTAAATACATAAAATAAATATCAAAAATATAAGTTTTTGTTTTACTATGGTTGCAAATATCAAAAAATTTCTATATGTGACACTCAGTGATGGTGAACCTTTTGAGCACGGCATGTCAGCATTTTGAAAAACCCTAACTTAACTCTGGTGCTGTGTCACATATAGAAATTTTTTGATATTTGCAACCTAGTAAAACAAAAACTTATATTTTTGATATTTATTTTATGTATTTAAATGCCATTTAACAAAAAAAAATTAACCAAAAAAATGAGTTTGCGTGTCACCTCTGACACGTGTGTCATAGGTTCGCCATCACTGATCTATGTGTTGCATTAGAACATCTATGACCACCCCTTGGGATGCTCAGATTCACTTCTTTAAAGTAAATTCCAGGAGAAACACCTCAAGGTTCCTAGTGGGACTCTTAGGAGACATTTCTAAAAAGCTGCATGCAACAATCTATTCTACAGCCTCCCAACACCTGAGCTGGTGCTGCAGCCACAACAGTTACTCATCAACTTTGTCTATCAGATATTCTGGATTCCCCTCATCCTCAGCTAGCATCTTTCATTTCAGGTGTTTCTGGCACAGACCTTCATGCCTCAGAGATCTGAACCCCTAATCATAAAACCTTTTTCAGGTTGTGGCATGCATTTGTCCATGAATCATAATAATTGAGTGAGAATAAGTAGAAATAGCCAAATAAATTAGTTGGGTATAAATCATATTCCACTCTTCCCCCATATGCCCCCGGATTTCTATTTCTTCCTGATAGTCAGGGTCAATTACTCCTTCCAGTAATGGTGACTTTTAATTTTGGTTATTGTCTCTTGACAATTGGGGCCCTAGTGTCTGAGTGATGGCTGCAATTTAAAGTTCAATGAGACTTCTGCTATGTTGCTGGTAGCTGTATTCTCTTTTGGGAACCAGGGCCTTTATATGTGCAGCATCTAAAACTGAGGAGAAATGGGAAGTCCAAATCCCTAAAGTGGGTTCCTGGGAATGATGTTAAGAGGGGATACTCATACTTTTACTCTACACCTTTTCTCACCCCGTTTATCTCCTGTTTTATTAGATCTGCTAGGGGATGGACTAAAATGACTAGGACATTTGCTTCCATAGTCCTGCTAAAGAATCCTTTCCAGCTCAGTGTTCTACTTAAAGCTGATTAGCTTTCATTACATCTCATATATGTTGAGCAATATTACCAGATGTAGAATATGCTGCCTCTAAAACCTGAAGAGATATACCAGCCAGTGTGCATTCTTCTGTGTAATAAGGCATATAAAATGCTGTAATTTTCCCTTTACTTTTGAAGTCATATCCTGGTACTTTCCAGACCATTGGACTTCCTAAAAATTGTACTGATGTGATAGTTCCCTTAATCTTCATAGGGTATACCTCTTCTATGTGTAGTGCCTATGTAAAGCTTCCCAAACACTTGACAACTCTTATTTTTTCTGGTCTAATTAGCATTAAGTAATAAATATAGTGGTTCAGAATGACGTTTCATAGTTTTTCGAATTCTCATAGCTGGTATTTCCTAGATCTCCTTGGAATATAACATGACAGAAGGCTGGATAGATAACAGTCTTGAACAGGATTTGAGCTTTGTCCCTTCTATAGTACTTAGGAAAATTTGTATGCTATGAAACAAAAGAGAAAATATGGGACAAGACCATGATTAATGTAAAACAATGAATAAAATAAGAAAATATTTTAAGGACATCAATAAAATATGCTCACAAAAATTAAAATCAAAGTTAGGATATGGCAGAAGTAACACTATAGAAAAATGAATTCATGTTGTAAAAGGCAAACTAGAAAAGCTCTCCCAAAATGCATAGAATAACAACAGAGACCAGAAGGGAGAAAAAAATTTTAGCTATAAAGGTCATGATATTAAGATTCAACATACAGATCACTGGTAAACATGACTACACCAAAAATTTCAGAGCAAGTTAAAAGGAAATTTCTTGAGGTAAAGGAGTCCACAGATAAGAACGACACATTTTGTAGCAGAAAAAATTGGTAACAATCAATAGATAGAACCTGATGGCATTTTTAAATAAAACAAATAAGTGGCATTTAAAATAAAGTCATTTTACTAAATAATTACAGAAATAAGAATTAAAAGCTGTATGTACAGCATATTTAGGGAAAATGACAACATTGTATATAGGAACTAATGGGATGTAGACAAGATGCTTTAACCGTTTGGCTGCTGACGTATTTTTTCAGACATATGCCAAAACTGCGGCCAAAACTGCGGCACTAATTGCGCGTGTATGGGAAAAAATGTAAAACACTTTTTATACAATAAACTCACTTGTATTGCTTTGCAACAACAAAAATTAAAAAATACCAATTGTTTACATAAATTTGTTTTAAATAAGAAGAGCGCAATAGCGCTCCTTAGCAGTCAAACGGTTAAAGAAAAAAATATGAATCTAATTTTTAAAATTGATTAGGAAGTATAGAACTACTCTCAGGGAAAAGAAATAATTTATATATTCCATAAAACAAGTTTTAAAAAAACAAGAATAGAGGAGTAAAATACCAGAAAACATCTTTATGACCTTGGAGGACAGAGAGGGTTTCTCTTTACAAGACCCAGAGACTAGTTTTATAGGCAAAAAATGATAACTCTGATTATATTCATATTAAAATTACATACATCACAAAGCACTAGTTTTCAAAAATCAGAAGACAAACAACAGACTTTAAAAAGTTGGGTTTTTTTTTTTTAAAATAGATATGACCAACTCAAAAGAAGGAAGTTCCTGGAATATAAAGCTCTCTCAAAAACAATATTAGAAGACAAACCAATAGAAAACAGAAAAAAAGACACAAACTTTTTTGAATTCAAGAAAATAACAGCTGAACATACAATAAACATGAACATATATGCTATCTCACTAATAATCATAGGAATGCAAATTGTTACTTATAAAAAGGCAAAATCACATGGGCAAAAACTGAGAAGCTTGACAACAGTAAGGCAAGGCAAGGATATGGACCAGGGGAACTCTGATTCTCTGCAGTTGGAAGAACAAGTTAGTATTATCACCTTTGAGAGAAACGTGATGACTTAAAGATACATGTATCCCATGATTTACCAATTTCACACCTAAATATATATAGAATAGAGATTGTGCACATCTCCCTCACTCCCTCCCTCCGTGTGGGTGTGTGTGTGTGTGTGTGTGTGTGTGTACACATTAACTTGGCAGAGGAAGAGACGTTTATGATTGAATTGTGGATAAATGTATAGGTAATAACATTTTAAAAACAGCATGGTGATGTTAAAGACCACATTCAGGAAATGGATACCTCTGGGCAAAAGGGATAAAATGGACTAAGAAGAGAAAAACACAGAGATATTCATTTGAATATGTAATATATTATTTCTTAAGTTAGGTGGGTCAGTTATTTTATTCTCTATACATTTTTGATATCCCTTAAAATTTATGAAACCAATGTATGCCTAAATAATAAAGATATAGTGATAAATTATTAAATTATAAACAGAATATGAAGAGAATTGGTCAACTAATCCAAGATGTTGTCCTTGTGGAAGATAAGTTTAAACATGAGTAAAAGGTAGAAAACACAAATATAGACAAAGACATACCATGAAAGATGGAATGTTTTAAAATTTTTAAAGGATATCATAAATTTTAATAACTATAAATATTTCAATGATGAAGATAATTCTTTAGGTAAATAAACCTAACCCAAATGTGTGTGAGATTCATGGGAACCACACTGAGGCTGGAACTCCCTAGTGCACATCTTGTGACAGCCCCAAATCTACCAAATTTATGAACATTTCTGGGTCACTCAGGTGGTTTATCACCTCTGCATCTGGGTTCCCTGCTAACTCTCTTCTTTACAATGTTCACTCAGATATACAACTTACCTTTTTTCAGTTCCTGCCAAAAAAAAAATTAAAATCACTCTCTCAAGGTATTTTAAAGTGTGAAGGGTCCTACAGAAAATTAGATGACCAAGTTAAATATCCCTAAACAAAATAATAGGCATAAATTCTATTAGGCTACCACATCACTGGAGAAATCTCCTTAGCTGTTTTCCTTACATAGCCCTCATTTCCTGCCACCTCTTTGAGATCTTTTTCTTACCTCTTAGTTCTCTATATTTTGCTTCTTTCTCTTTCTGCTGCACAAAACAATAATACTTTCACTCATTTTTTTTGCCACATATAGCTAATAATTTATTAATTCCTGTTAGCACCCATACTTTCTGTGTCTTGTATTCTATACAAATGGTTCATTAAGGTATTTTTCCCAATAGAAGTAAATTCTCTAAAAAGGACTCAAATTGCAGGTTGTAACATACTATATTTTTCACTTCCTCTATTATGATTGCCAGAATACACTCAAGAAAGTGTAAAACAGTATTAGTAGTATTATCTCAAATATGGAAATGCCTAAAGCACACACATATATACACAAAGATTTGTATAAATATTGACTATTAATAGTTTGTGATATTCTGTTTCTATTTTCCAATATTATTTTGGTTAGAAAAATGACATTTAAATAAATAAGAAGTATAGGCATAATACTCCTTAAATTTAAAAAAAAAGGAAAGTATCCATATTTTCTGCTAATTCAGTTTCTATCATATGTCTAGAACAAATCTTGGTAACTGTCATTCTGCCTCCTTGCACGGCTTCACTGACATAGCATCCTGGGATTTAGGACAGAGGCAGAGTGTCCTATTCAGTGGGTCTATTCCCTGCCCTATTCCTCAGTGGTTCTCAACCTGTGGGTCACGACCCCTTTGGCAGTCGAACGACCCTTTCACAGGGGTCGCCTAAGATCATCCTGCATATCAGATATTTACATTGCGACTCATAACAGTAGCAAAATTACAGTTATGAAGTAGCAACGAAAATAATTTTATGGTTGGGGGTCACAACATGAGGAACTGTATTTAAAGGGCCAGAAGGTTGAGAACCACTGCTCCAGAAGCTTTTACTGAACATTTTCCTGGGTTGTGCATCTCCAGGGATGCTCGGCTGTATTTTCTGGAATCTATGCTTTTACTGTAGTTGAATATCTGTCCTTTGGGTAGTTGCCTTGTTTCATATTGATTCTCCAAGATGTCCTACAGTGTTCCCCCCTGAAGTCACTTGCCTACAGAGACTAATGTACATGCACAGATGTGCATTTAATGGAGAGTAAGCAGCAGTGATTTTGTACTGACACCCTGAAATGTGGCGCAGAATAACTCCAGGTCTCTCTCTATGTGCTATTTATGTTGCTGTCCTTATACTAATCTCCTTCCCTAATAATTAGTAAAAGTGATATTTTGCCCTGGAACCCTTCCTGAAACCATGGGCTAGCACAACATCCTGCTGACAGATTCTTATAGCAATTTTCACTTCACCTTCTGTAAAACTATTCCCATGTAATTTCAGCTCCATGAGAACAGGACCATGCTTCTCTTGTTTACTACTATATTTATGGACTGTAACAACTGCTTTGTGAATAAATGAAGCAGGTGAATGGGTGGATGGATGGCTGTTACCCCGCCTTATTAAATTTTCTCTCTCATTTTTAACTCTATTCACTGGTTCTTGTAACAATATAGATAGATATATGTACAGATATGTGTATCTAGATAGGTAGATAGATAGATAGATAGATAGATAGATAGATAGATAGATAGATAGACAGTTAGATATATATATGTATACGTGTCAGTTCAGCCAGTGTTCTCACAAAAATATAACTGTCTCCTGTGAAAAAGATCTAAAGGAAATTAAAAGGTATCAGTAAAATCAAGATGGTAATTTAATAAGAATCAAGTATTAGATTAAGAGAATTTCAACCAGACTTTTCTTTATTCTTTTCTATTCTGGTTTGCTTTTTTTTAGGAACTCATGCTCAATGAAAGACATGAATCACTTCCCTGTCATTGCTCCTACTGACTTCACATTGGTGGGATTCTTCAGTCTCATGTGACCCTGCAAATTTCTGTCCACTTTATACTGATAGCTGTACACGTGCATGGCTCCCCACTAGACCACCACCTAGTGCTGTTCCTCAGATGAACACTTCCTTGGAGTGCCCCTCTCTGATTATACCAATGATCAAATTTTCTCACCAAACTTATCAGCTTGGTTCTCCAATCCCTTACACCATTACCTAAAACATCATCTCCCTGATGGGAAAGGCTACCCATCTTACCTTGGAATTCTTGTCACTTTGTCCATTTTTTGGCCACATTCTATTTTAATACACCTCCTAATGATAGGGTCATTTCTTGTTTTAAAAATGTCCACTGACTATTTCTTTTTCCTTCTCCATCTCCCCTGTCCTTGGTCTCCTTACATCCAGGCTTCCCCAAGGCTAATTTACCCAATCCTTTTAAGAGGACATTTTCTTTTTAAAAGCTCCAAAAGCTTCTAATTGTCTTGGAATTTCTAAATATAAGCCTCTCCATGCTTAAGTAGGCATTCTATAATGGAGTTATAGTATCTATGTGCAATCTACTTCCCGCCAACCTTAATATTGACTCTTCACACAATCATGTTAGCGTCCCCATTCCTGCCATCCTGAATTTACTTCCAATATTGCCCATTCAGAATGGTCCTCATTCTGCTTTTTTTAAAATCCAAATCCTATTAACTTTGACTAGATAAAATTCCACTACTTCATAAAGTCTTCGTTTTAGTCCATACCAATTTTGCTTTTATGACTCCTCACATTTTATATTTGATATCAGGTCATTTATCTAAATGCTTCATGTGTGTTAGATCTACCTCTCAAATTCGACTGAAAGCATATATTGGACTTCTTTTGTATTCCCTATTGTATCTGCACAGTGTCAGAGACTTAGCACAACTTAGTAAGTTTAGTATTGATTGTAAAGTAAAGAAACCTTCCTGTCCCTGGTTGCATTTTTGAAGGAAGATATTGTAAGTAAAGAAAGGAATTGAGTTATGAAGATGATAGAAAAACAGTGCAATGTAAGGGAATAAGACAAATTTGAAGATTGCAGAGTTTTGAGAATTATTTTTAAGCCTGAGCCAATGTTACCATGACCAAGCTTGTCAATAGCCACCATAATCACCTGCTGTGATAAGAAAGTGTTTGGAGCTCAAAGAGAGTGAGTGGTAGCTTCAGATAACACTCTGACACTATTTATTATTTATTAATTAATATTATTCTGAGATCCACTAGCTAATTTCTGGACAAACTTTTATGTCATACGTGTGGAGAAAAGTTAGGGTAGGGATTATTAGCACTTTGACATAAGACAGACACAGAGAGAAATCCCTTGCCAAATCTCTAACAGTGATACAACTGGGAATAGAAACCAGGTCCCATGCCTTACCATCTGGTGTTCTATCAGCTAGACCACACTGTCTCTGTAAATTGCCAATTATGTCACATGCACAGTCCATAACTGCATGTAACATAATTCTGGACTTTGTTTTTCTATGTAGTTGAAGATAAGATATGTCTTTCCTTGGACATGGTGGAAATTTTTATGTTCATACAAATTTATAATTAGTGATGTGGCTCCTTTATACATAACAAAATATTTTATTAAAGTTTATTTCAATGCTATAAGAAAATTAAGAAATTCTTGATGTCAGATAAGATATTTAATTACAAATTATTTAAAGGAATGTATTTTGAGAATTGGCAAATCTATTGTTTTAATTTCTACACATCTATATTTTTCAACTAGAGTTTGAGCTACTTTATTCCACAAAGTGGAATTCTGAGCACTCAGGACTTCCGTAGCTTTATGCTTGTGCCAAACCATGATTACAGAAATAAGAATACTAGTTTTTTCCATCTGCTCTTCTAGCCTGCATGCACACTTATATATATTGATCACCATAGTTGAGAAACTGCATCTTTGACTAAGATTAAAATGAGAATTTTCTAATTCCAGGAAAATGAAGGTTTATGATCAGGTAAAGTATATTTCTTTGTTTAATTACCAAGGCAGAGATCTATTTGGGGTTGCAAAAAGGAGGCAATCCTTGATACGAGTATTTAAACCTTTACTCTTTCAAATATCTATATGTACTTCAGACCAGCTCTTCACCAGCAGTTGCCCTACAGCCACATGAGCAAAGCACTTTTGATGGTGGCAATTTTAATGGCATCTATAGAGGTAAAGTATAGCTGAAAACTGTACAAGCTGATGAGTGGTGAAGAGGCTGGGTCATCCTCTAAACTCATTTTCAACAATATTACAATATCCTGTTTGTACTTTTATGTATTGTCTGACCCACCATGATAAAGAGAGAAAATTGTAGAGAACAAATTATTCACTTGACTCATTCACTTAATTCATTTAATTAAGGATTAAAGCAGTTAGATTACTGAGCAGAAATAAACATGGTTCACTTAAAGGACATTTAAGATCAGTAAGTGCCAGGAGGTGGTGGATGCAGGGGAACAAATTCAATATGAGGGCACATACACTAGAGCTGATCTCTAGAAGGTAATAGGGTCACTGTCCCTTTTGTTCACTGGTTCCTAAACATGGTTTGCCCTATTCACCAGTTCATGTTTTAAAGGAAAATATAAGATTTTTAAATTTCAATAGTGAATTTGAGGTAGACATGATATAACATGCCAAGAAAAAGGATTATTTCAGCCCCAAATTAATTCACTGGAGTGTAAAATGAGATTATAAGAAATATATAATTTCTTATTACCTTTTCAGATTTTTATTGCCTTTTCAGATTTTCAGAAATTACTTTTTCAGATTTCTTTTTTATTTGGATATACATATAAAATCTCAATTAGGAATATAAAGCTATGTAAGAGAGGCTATGAAAAGAGAGAGGGAAGTGTATTTGGTAAGGAAAAATAACTATAAAGACGTTAAGCCTTAGAATTTAGGATAAAGGATGATGTGGGGGGGGCAAATTATAAACTAAATAGGTGAACACAAGAAGGGAATATTTATAACATCTTTGTAAATACACTGAACAAGAAGAGGAATACTTCTTTTGTGTTAGAATATAATACTGTTCTAGAGAATAAAGCACATTATTCAAGGGCCATATATTTAGGCAACTGAAAAAAGTCCTTGTCCAAAATTTAAAAAATAAAAGTGGGGAATATCTGTTATAACCTCAACAATAACATAAATTAAAAAATATATATATAACAGAGAAGTATCTTGCTTGGTTGTTGAAAATGCTGATAATTGTAAATGGATTTTAATTCTTTTCAGTGTTTAACCAAAACAAGATAGACAAAATAAAATGGTGAAGAAAAAATTGGAAAGGGTCTCTGAAGGAAACTCTCTATAATTCTACTTCTACACAGTCTGCCCTTCAGGGGGACAAAGGACAGAGAGCTTAAGTGTGCACCACAGCTCCTTTACCCACATGACTTGTCCTCCATCCCTTTCCTCACTTCTCTCCTGCTTCACACTTCTCTGCCCTTCACCACTGACCTATGCTCAGCATTCCTGAAGGTCGCTCAATACCACTCCCCCACCTTTTCTCAGGCCTTTCTCCTCCAGGGGAATGGACGTTTCCCTCCTTGGTCATTTGTCATAGCTTTGGGCATATTTCTATAGTCACAACATCTAAGGTTTTGTGTTGTTTTCTCTTCAGAACAGCCAATAATACATAATTTTTCCAGGTGAAATTTATTTTATTCTGCTGAGTGAGTTTTTCATGTCATGTGTTGTATTTTATAAACTAAGACTGAGATAGTAGTGTGAAGGCAGATTCTGTCTCTGATACTTATGTTGATCTTCCCAAGTTCACTAGATAGGTGAAAGAGTGAGAACTGAGAGGTGAGGCTTAATAAATGTCTGTTGATTCACTAATAATAAGGATAACTATCATTCAGTTACATCAACAGCCCTTCCTTGTCTTTTATGACATTGACATGCTATTTGAACAAGACTGCTTTTTCTGTCTCTCTTTTTCAACTGGCTCCTCCTCCCCTCCCCTCCCCTCCCCTTCCCTTCCCTTTTCTCTCTTTCCTCCTTCCTTCCCTTCCCTACTATTTTTCTTAGGAAAGTAGGACTAGTAAGTACCATGATATAGAAACATTTTTTAAAATTTCTCCTTTTGTTGTACTTTATAAACCAATATCAAACTGATGCAAATCTTTGGCTTGCATTAGGAAGTCAGTAACTTGATCTATATGACATTATTTTAAAAATTTATTTTATTCACATGCTAAATATGTGTTAAATCTGTAGGTCTAAACATATCAGCTTATATAGTCTGAATCTCTTTCCAGTCAAACTAAAACTTTCCAAGTCAGTGGAAAATGGAGTAATTTACTGAGCAAGATTCTGTACTCAGTTATCAATTACTTCAGAACATGATTCAGAAATGCTTGAACCATTAATAACAGATACTGCCCTGTTTTTTTTTTTTAAGCTCTACTTATTTTCAGGTATCTACTGTTATTACAGAGTATAACCTACAACTTGCAAACTCCATGGCCCTGAGAAAATCACAGACTAAAAGCTGGGCTTCTCATCTGTGTGTCAGATCTGGCCAAGCATTTTTATAGCACGACTATCACAGAGCGGTTGTGTATATATCCTTTGCATCAGGCATGTACTCAGTATTTGCACTTCTTTGTTAGGGCTAGTTGGTAGTCCTTGGCAAACTATACATCTTTACTTAAGTTCTCTTAGTGATTGGCTGGTATTATTTTTATTTTTAGGACAATTAAGAACATATCTAGTTGTAAGATGCAAACTCTTCAAATGCTTTCATGCTTTGAATTTTTTCTCATGTGCTGAGATTAATTCAGTATTCACTGGTATTTTCTTTTCAATTTTATGAATTTATTTTTCACATTTAATATCAAGAATTCAACTCAGATTATATGATCTATCTATCTATCTATCTATCTATCTATCTATCTATCTATCTGATGAAAGGTAATTTGT
>NW_006295491.1:4348319-4353943 GCF_000327345.1 Myotis davidii | reverse complement strand
ACTGGCTGGTGTTATTTTTATTTTTAGGACAATTAAGAACATATCTAGTTGTAAGATGCAAACTCTTCAAATGCTTTCATGCTTTGAATTTTTTCTCATGTGCTGAGATTAATTCAGTATTCACTGGTATTTTCTTTTCAATTTTATGAATTTATTTTTCACATTTAATATCAAGAATTCAACTCAGATTATATGATCTATCTATCTATCTATCTATCTATCTATCTATCTATCTATCTGATGAAAGGTAATTTGTAAGATGAAAGGCTGAAACACAATTTATTTTACCCCAAGAGGCAATGAACTAACACCAGTAGTTTGCAGTATTTTCTGCCTCTTGTATTCCAGGATCTGTTTTAGGGTTATCTTCTCTGTTTCCTTGATCTGTCAGCTTATTCTATGCCAATATCACACTGTTTTTTTCATTTGCTCTTATAATAGAATAAGTCTTCTTGTTCCAGTATTTAATTCATTATTTTTGGACAGTTCCCACTGTTTATTTTTTTCAGATATATTTTTGAATCATTTTCTCAAAGTTACAAAACAAATTCCATTGGGATTTCATTTTGAAAATGCAAAATGATTTGGGAAGAACTGGCATTGTTACAATATTTAATTTTCCCAACAGTATAATCTAAACTTATGTATGAAATGTGAAACTGTTTTCTTTCTATCATTCTGGGGAAAAGAGCTGTGAACAAAATTTCAAATATTCCAACAATGCTTGTCTGATTTATGGATGAATATGATCTCCAGCTCCTTTAATCTCACAGCCTCCTTACTGATCATGGAACTTGCTTTTGAACACCTTCATTGAGGTGAACAAGAGTCTAAAAGTGAACCCAGGTTAACAGTTCCAGAGTCAGTCTTGGTCAAGAAGGAGCTGATATACGTGGGTGTGAAGAGGACTCCTTTATATCTGGGCAGAGATCTACCTGCCCATGAGGTCACTAATCATTCCTGTTCTTTCTTGTATATTTTCCTGCCCTTTTGTGGCTGCCTCTCCTCCATCACCTCCATCCTGCCAGGCACACTAGTTCAATATATGTTTGAATTGAGTTTAGGTGCCAAAGGAAGTTTAGCTCTTAGCTTCCCCACTACAAATGAAAAGAACAAATCAGAGGTAGGGAATCAAAAATAAACTCAGAGCTTAATTTTGAGGGAAAGTGTAATGCCTTAACTTTTTTTTTTTAATATTTAGAAGAGGCTTTATTGCCTCTTCTTGTCATATCAAAGCTATCTGGTTCACCTTTCTTTTCCCGTTAGAGATTAAATTGTATTTTTAAGGAAAACACTTTCTAGTAGCCACTTTTCTCCCCTATGAACACTGCATGCTTTCTCTTTTTTGATGAAAATGATTTTTCATTTCAAGGAGACAGCTAGAAAGATACAAGCTCAACCATCAACAGATTGTCGGCCTTGTGGTTGACGAGGTTGAAAGGACTGTGGGTTTCATTTCTGTCCTCCCACAGTTTCATCAATTCCTGGTAATGTATGTGATGACACCAGTCTCTGTGATGACCCACGATGGCTATGGAAAATAAATCGCTTTTAAAATGCAAGTTTGGGTTTTAGAAATCTGTAGATCCATGAAATCTAGAAGTGAGTTGCATAGTTCTTATCTGTTAATACCTGGTTTCTGCATTCTCCGCAATCTCCCTCTTATGTTTGTTAGCCCCAAATTCTTCTTGAAAAATGTCTGACAATTTGATTGTATGCAGTATTACTAATAAAAATACTCCCCTTCCCGCCCCATGGTTGCATTTAAAATACCCATTTAAGCATGATTCACAAGCTTATTTTAAATGTTTGCAAATGTAGTATTTATAACAGAAAATTGGCACTATATTTTCATAGTTTCAAATAATCCATATCTTTAAAAATGAAAAGTGAGTTAATAAAATCTTCCAGTGTTAAGTTATTGTGTTAAGAAAATAAGAAACAGAAAAGACAGTGAGATCTAGAGTTGATAACATTTTTCATTCTATCTAGTATTAGCTTTCTTAGGGTGACTCTCAAAGTGGAAGAAGTCAAAGTCAGTTACCTGAGCATTGGGTCTGCTCAGCACAGACCAATGGTGACTGTGTGCTCTGTACAGGGGGAGTGCAACCCAGAGGCAAGTAAAATGTGGGCTCCTCAGAACAGTCTTCAGTTATACCTTGGTTACTATCTAACCAATCTGCTTACTATTCCAGAAGTGTTACTGTAGTCTCCTTAGATGCCTGATGTTCTATTGCATTTTCACAGCCACTGCTTGTTTTGGACCTATTTTTCATGACAGGATGATAGCTTTCTCTCCTTGCTATTGCTTCAAAAAAAGGGCTGTGAAAAATGTTTCATAAGATTTTCTTTTGTTCCTTCTTTTTTTCTTTGTTTGCCCTTTGGGTAACTCCTGTATACTCCTTTCACATGCAGCATGAGATTAGATTTTTCAGAAATTACACTGCATGTCAGTTATGTATTAGAGCAATCTGTCATCTTCACATTGGGAGCACTGGATGCTGTCTCCAGCACCTGCTTTTCTAGACTAATATTTCAGAAAATACAGTAACGCATGTTATGTGAGCAGTGTCAGCAAGCCGTTACTCTTAATATGAGGTTCTAAATTGTGAATATTATCAGACATCCCATTGCAGCATTAGGCAGTGATTCTGTGGTTCAAACAGGAGAACATTCACACAACTACCAGACAGAGGCAAATGAACAGACTAAAAATATATTGCTTCTATTAGCTTTAAAAGCTGAATTGGAGAGCAGCAGCCACTTGGTCTTACGTAGCAATAATTTAGGACTCTATATAGTATTTTTCTTCCCATTTTATAAATAAGTAAGTAAACCTATGGCATATTTATACCCCACCTCTCCTTGCCTCTCCAAGTTGGTCAGTGCTCAGCCTGAGCAACTACCAAATTGAAGGTCTGTAATTCTTTTAGGACGTTTGCTAAAGGTGGGAGCCCAGCAGTAGCTTCATAATAGTATATATTATTAATGCACATCCATTTTACAAAAAGGATCCATGCCAGGAAGCACTCCAAAGAACCCAGTCACATTTTGTCTTAGGAAGGCTGATATTTAAAACATCAAAATAAAATGGCTCACACAGCTGAACGGAAAGCAACAACAAAACATCCAATGAGGTGGTGCAACCTGAACTTCTAGCACAGGCAACCCAGGGGCTTTCCTTGCACACAGAAGGTGTGTGCTATTCAGGAAATGGCTTTTTCTGCAGTGGCTTGGGTTGGGCAGTAAGTGAATCACAAAGACATCAAGTTGTAAAACATAAGCCTCATCCATGTTTCTTGCAGACAGTTTCTTGCAGACAGTGGGGGTCCATCATTAAGAACAGATGCATATAATAGTCATTTCATGGTGATTTGAATTTTTCTGAGTGAAACCAGCATTTATACTATGTTAAATATACAAAACACTGAGAATGATCACAAGTGAAGGTTATAAACCGTCACTCATATGCTCCTATGATTATTTTATGAAGGAATGTTATTTAAAATAAACTTATATATTTAAAATTCTCTCAGTACATGATGGGTTGTCAGTTCACAAACAATTACATAAAAGGTTTTCCTAAAATACTATGATTATGACATGTATCTATGAAAAGATACTGATACAATCACATTGTCTTTAAAATCTGATGTTTTAAATAGTATAAGGCAAACATGAAAAGTACCCAGGCAATTCAAGATTGCTTTGTTCACAAAATACACTTTTCTTACTATGAATTCACAATCTTACTATCATCTCTTCATTATATACTTGAATTTTCTACATTTTGAAATATTTTAGCATTTATTTCCCTTACATGACAGAAATGCAACCACATAAATTTCTCAGGCTGTGACAAAATCTATTTGAAAATCTGTTTTTTTAATGTTATTCATAAACATTCAGTAGCACAGTAATTACAAAATTTGGACTGTATCTTTTATTTCTTACTAGAGGCCCAGAGCATGAAATTAGTGCACTCCAGGTGGGAAAGGGGTCCCTGAACCCAGCCTGTGCCCTCTTGCAGTCTGGGAGCCCTCAGAGGATGTCCAACTGACGGCATAGGCCCACCATAAGGTAGCGTGCCTAAGCCGTCAGTCAGACATCCTTAGCCCTGCTGTGGAGGCAGGAGAGGCTCCCGCCACCACCTCTATGCTTGCCAGCTGTGAGCCCGGCTTCTGGCTGAGTGGCGCTGACCACCAGGGGGGAAGCTCCTGCATTGAGTGTCTGCCCCCTGGTGGTCAGTATGCATCATAGTGACCGGTTGTTCCACCGTTCAGTTGATTTATATATTAGCCTTTTATTATAACAGATATGCCTATTCAGTTTTACAGACAATAGTGCATTTCAGAAATTTCACTTTACTTGTGAAATATGAAAATGAACTATATACCATTTGACTATATATATCCTGATTCAAACTTGAGCTATTATATGTAGATATTAATTCACAGAAATATACATTTCCCCCCAGATATCTATTTGCAGAGACATCAATTCATTAATTAGCAGTCAATTATTTCTTGGTATCCATCCATCTCATCAACCTTAATTGTTTTTACTTGGTCTTTCCATACTGGGTATATGGCACTGTGTTAAGTGCACAGAATGGTTTATTTAAACAATTTGAGTCCACATGCACACACTCATCAACCTACTGAAATATGAATACAGAGTAGGGCTGCCTACTGGTCCTGCAGTTTCTTGGGGTGCAGGGGATTCCTCTGTTCATGAGTGAATATGTAGCAATGAAGTATTTCTACCAGCTGCTCTGCACTTTGTACCTATGCCATGAGATCAGAAGATATAGGAGTACTTTGGCTGCTTTATTTATTTTCAGAGGTCATGTGTCAAGTTTAATATGTATATTGTGTTACATTTTTAAAATTCATTAACTATAATCTGCCAAAGTCAAATAATTAAAGTATTTTTTCTTATTTTAAAGCAAAACATAATTTTTATTTTATTAACACGATCTCATCATTTCTTATATCCTCCTATCTAATAAAAGACAAAAAGGGTAATTAACCGTACCTCCGCTACGCTTTTCATTGGCTAATCAGGGCGATATACAAATTAACTGTCAAGAAAGATGGCGGTTTGCATACGCGCAATGATGGGAGGCAAAAGGGGAAAGACGGAAGAATGGTGATCAGCAACCCAGGCGGCAGGCAAGAGCTAGGGGGTGGGCAAAGGCCGCCTTTGCCCACCCCCTAGCCGGGGATAGCCACTGGAAAGCTGGGCAGCAGGCCAGGGATACCCCCTGACCAGGGGTGCTGGATGCCTGCAGCCCGTGATCGCCATCGCAATCGGAGGCAGAGAGAGCCAGGGCACAGGCCAGGCAGCAACCCCAGAACCCAGGGGCTGGGGTTGCCGGCTGGCCTGCAGCCCTGTGATCACCATGGCAATCAGAGGGAGAGAAAGCCTGAATCAACTGTCATTGTTTGTCCCAATAGCAGCAATGCTTATGTGATAATATAGTTTAACAGACATACAAAACAAGTCACATGATAAGAGCGGGTCGGCTTCTAAAGTAAATTGAATATGTTCTTTTAAAATTCTAATGTCCTTCCCTCTGACTATAATTCTTAATTTTCCAATCAGAAAATTACCCCAAGTGA
>NW_006295491.1:4327705-4347698 GCF_000327345.1 Myotis davidii | reverse complement strand
CTACTCCATCCTCCATGAAAATGTGTACCTTGACTATGGATGGCTGGGTCGCCTTATCACACCTTAGGAATTCAAATGCTTTTTACAATGAAAAGAAAGAGAGTTTCATCTCATTTCTCTCCCAGGGTAGATGTCTGTCAATAGAAGGTGGACATCAATAAAAGGAGGGGCTTGCACAATCAATCCAGAAAGTCAGCAATCTATGAATAATCCAGAACCGAGTATTTATCTCCTCTGCCACACCCCCTCCCTCCCAGCCAGTGAGCAAGATAATTACTCTCAAGTCAAGCTAAGTGCCCCCCAATCACAGTGGCCCAATGCTGACATACAAAGCATACAAATAATTCTCACTCTGGCATAAAAGTGACAGCTTTCTTGGAAAAAAAGCAGATACTATAAATTTCTCAAAGTCTTCCTGAAACATTTTTTAAAGTAATTTTTACTTCTTTAGAAAAAATGCATACATGGCAAACCATCTGTAATAAAAGGCCCATTCTATAAAATTTTACCTGTTCCTACTCATATCTGCAAACATAATCATATTTACAGACAAATATATTCTATTCTAATAAAAGAGTAATATGCTAATTAGACTGGGAGACCTTCCAGGAGACCTTCCAGATGTTCTTCTGGACAAAGCCATGTTGGCGGGCTGAGGTAGAGGCGGTTAGAGGCCAAGAGGGGAGGGCAGTTATGGGTGATCAGGCTGGTGGGGGGTGGGGCCGTTGGGGATAAGCAGACCAGCAGGGGGGCCAGTTGGGGGCAAGCAGGCCGGCAGCGGGGGGAAGGGCTATTGTGGGCGAGCAGGCTGGCAGGCAGGCAGGTGAGCCGTTAGGAGCCAGCAGTCCTAGATTATGAGAGGGATGTCCGACCGCTGGTTTAGGCCCAATCCCTGTAAACTGGCCGGACATTTTTTGAGGGGTCCCAAATTGGAGAGGGTGCAGGCCAGGCTGAGGGACACACCCTCCCCCGGGTACAAATTTCATGCACTGGGCCACTAATTTATAATATTCATCATTATTGAAGCCTCGCAGAAGAAAAACATGCTGCTTCTACATGGAAGTTTTACTGAATATTTTTATTTATTCTTTCAATTACTCCATCTGTTTGCATAAAAAACATTCCTATGAAATCAACAGAGTTACCTAGAATTTGGGAAGTACAATAACACAACACATAGAACAACACAACTATTGAAAAATAATTGCTACATTATAAAAAAAATTGTTTTCTATTGTTCCTATCCTGTATGTATACAACAAAAAATAAAAACCTGAGGCATGTTGAGATAAGTATAGTTATTAGCTACCTAGCTGTTAATCATAATTTCTTTGAAACTTCAGTTAACAGTTGTCATTTGGTTGATAATGTACATTCCTGATGCTATAGCCCAACCCAGTCTCCAAATCTTCACATTTCTATTTGACCTCTGAGTTCAAGCTAAATGTACTAGTGGTGAATATGAAATCAGAAAAAAAAAACACCAATTGGAAAACTTGGATCCTTAGTTGCAGTAAGGAAAGAGAGAATAAGGGAGGAACTGGGTGAGAGATTAGTGGAAATCAGAAAGTGAGGCATGTGCAGATCACTCAACTGTAATAGTAATGTCCTATTGCTTTATAATGACCAATACTGGGGTGTGTTTCAGCTAAAAATATATATACAACACTTATCCCTGGGTCCCAATAATATTTTTTTATTTACTCTCTCAAGAAGGACGAAATTCCAATTTTGCTAGTTTATAGGTATGCTGCATTTTTGTTCTTTTCAAGCAAGCCAAGTAGTACAGATAAACTAGTTAAAAAAAAAACAAAAAACTGGCCTCCTTCTATAGACTGAAAATATTTTTTGTACTGCAGATGTAGAACCTTATGTTATGTTTCTTCCACTCAGTCATGGCAATAAAAAGTAACTATGATTACTGCATGATCTAAAGGAAGTAAATGAACCTTTGCTTTAAGGTTAAAAGAGTGTACGTGAAATAGCGAAACACAAAACAATGCATTTGTGCTCTACAGGATGGCTTGAGACACCTCAGAAACAGGTTCAACTCTAGCAAACAGTGTCAGTTGGTATTATACTCTATGAATGAATCAATATGATACAGTACAAAGTATTTCTACCACCTTTAAAACACCTGTTATGTAAACCATTTTTCTGCTCTGAACTCTGAAATACAAGGGCGGAATAGGCTTTAGGCTTTTTTGTTTATTGATCTGTTTGTTTTATTCTTCCCGAGTTTCGGTGAAGTTACAGATTTTAAATTTACAAACACATTTCAAGTCTCCCTCTAGTAAAAGTGTTGACATCAAAGGAGCAGCCTATAATTGGGGAGTTAAACGGTGACTTGCATAAAATTGCCTGTCTGCCTATGCCTTCTGGGAAGAGAAAATGCAGTGGACATGGGCAAGCCCTCACACCCCACAGTCCAGCCACGCCAGCGGTGGAGCAGAGCTCTGTTCCTGGGCTCTCTTTAACCCTGGACTCCATCCTTGCCATCTGATATGAGGGAGCTTTAATAGGCCAGCTTCAATGGTTAGTAAAACACAGGGATGGTGCTTCTTTCCTGGGTTGTTATGAAAATGAGGTTGGCAGAGAGGAAATATGTGAATGGCCTTTTGAAGGTCAAGCTATTTCTGTCCTTAGGGATGTAGTAGCTCAGAGTCAGAATAAGGAATCACAGGCCAGCAGAGCTGGCACCTGGGCAATAAAATGTTACTGAGACCATGGTAACGTGACTGAAAATGCTGGGAGCTGTAGCAAATTGCATTTTTCAGACTCCTCTCTGAGAGAACTGTAAATAATTGCCATGAGAAGGTGCTTGCTTAAGCTTTGTAGTCTCAGCCAAGCAGAGTGCTTAAAACAAAGTAGGTGCTAAATAATATTCTAGAAATAATATTCATGAAGCAGAAATTATGGGAAGCATGACCTCCAGAGCCACGTTCAAGAGGGAAATGATCACTTTATGGTCTGTGAAATGTTTTCTAAAGAGGGATCCCTCTAAGGAACATTGCTCTCATTCTAAAATGCCTTGTAAAGAATGTTTGTTTCTTGAGTGGGGAATGCAAGCTAAATTGCTCTAAACATTAGAGGAGAAGTTGATTTCTGAACCAATACTTCTCTGCTCCTACCCCTCTCAGTGTTCAGCTTGTCTGCTAATATATGTTCATATTCAGATAATATTATTTTGAAAGATTGCCAAATTATTCATTTGCCCTATATGCTCACCTATTTCAGTTTGACTCTGAAAGTGACCCTATGACTTTGGACTTGCTTGTAGTTGTATTTTCTTGGAATTCTAGCCTACTTCTGTCAATACATTTATTTTGAAGTCTGAACATGAACCACTGTTCAGACAAGTGACTCAATGGTTCATTTGGGTTTCAATGAAAAGCCTTCCTCCAGGCCCCTCCCCTGCAAAAATAAAAAATAAAAAATGGCTGTACTTCTAGGTCAGAAAGTTAGAGCTGGCCACACTGTTTCCAGTGAAATGATCAGTCTAAGTTATATAAGGTAGCATGGATTAAATTTTTCATTAAATTTCATTAGAAATGAATTCAAAATTAAAAATATCTGAGGCATGGATTTATTTCTGGACATTAGATGTTTTTTAACTCCAAGAGCAAAATGATTGAAAAGTATATATATTTAGACAGTACACATGTTGGCATAATTTCATTTTAATGACTTAAAACAATTGGTACCTAGTAAAACACCCAATTTGTTTTAACAAATCATAAGATACACTCAAGATGACAGAGATTGCTTAGTGGGGATCTATATAACCTTGCTTCCTACAATACTTATTGAAAACATTAGGCCACTAGTACATCAGATGGGGCATACCATTACCATGTATAATAGATTATAGAAACTTTCTCTGAAATGATTACAGAAGTTGTATTTCAACAAAGGATGCTTTTAAAAACAAAACAAAATTCTAATGCTTTAAAGAATATGTTTCTTTGGTCTGGAATGTTTCCCATGATGGGATTCCTGAATGAAGCATCTTCTACTATACAATCAGAAATCATATGAGCAAAGGATAGACTAAAGACTCAAACATAGTCAAGCTATAATTCTTATAAAAATGCCTCCTAGCCCTGACCGGTTTGGCTCAATGGACAGAGCGTCGGCCTGCGGACTCAAGGGTCTCAGGTTCGATTCCAGTCGAGGGCACATACCTTGGTTGTGGGCACATTCCCAGTGGAGAGTGTGCAGGAGACAGCTAGCTGATCGATGTTTCTCTCTCATCGATGTTTCTAACTCCCTATCCCTTTCCCTTCCTCTCTGTAAAAAATCAATAAAATATATATATATTTTTAAAAAATGCCTCCTTGGTGAAATTCAGCCTGCAGTGCTTCTTTCTTAATTGCCAGAATTCTGAACATTTATGAAAGGGGATTAGCTAAATCCTTCACTGAAATGTTAGAGTGTCTGATTTCTCTGACTTTTGTTTCTGGATTACCACTTTTGAAAACCTCTAACAAGTCAAAGAAGAATGGGAAGCACAAAGCCTAATAGTCAAAAAACAAAAGTCAAATGAAGATCAATTTTTAAAACATACCCCAAAACACAAGGAAACAACGAAGAAACCGTGAATATATTAAGTGCCATGTATGTAATTTGGGAATATTGAGACATTTTTGTTAACTTTCAATTTCATTTTCTTAAAGCAACCAAATTGCAAAGGCCCAAATTTTGAAGGTTATGGAAAGACTTAAAAAACACGAATCTGATAGTGAATGTTTAAAAACTGCTTTGTTGATCTAGCATTAAACTAAAAAAACTAACATTTGAAAGGAATCTCTTATTGTTTTCTGGTTCCCTCTGAGATTCAAAGTTTATTTATTTTTTCATTTTTAAATAATTTTTTTCAATTACAATTGGCATATATTAAATTAGTTTCAGGTGTACATCCCAGTGAGTAGACATTAAAAAGTTTATTATCATTTTAGATCAAGAAACATTGAATTAAATAAGATTATTGATAATTGGCAATACGTGGAAATGACTTCCAAGATTTTCCTCCACCATCCTACTTTTTACCCCATAAGCAGGATTAGTTTAAGGAAAATGCTTCTGCCAAAGTATTGTCTGATCATGGGCTCTAAATTTACTACTCAAGCTATTTATAAATATCAACAGCAAATGCCCAGACTGGGTCAGTATACACTTTAAAAGTGAGAGGAACACAGAGCCAGGTAGGATAAAGGCAATAGATCACCTATATTGTATATCTTTTCTCTGCAGGAGCATTTTCTTGGTCTGGGATTCCCACTGGCCATTTCCCTGACATTGAATATTCGCTACTCTAGTGTGTCAACTCTTGAAGTCCAACCAGTTGTTGTCTATGAGACTCTTTAAAAATAACATAAAATGCCTGATTATAGATATTATTTACATGTGTGTGTGTGGCTACCATTTTTAACACTGGAAAACTCAACAAAGAACAAAGATAAAAATCACTCCTAAGTCCATCAACCAGAGTAATCAGTTAACATTTTTACATATATATAGTTAGAATAATTTTTCCATGAGTAAATGTAATTTTTTTACTATATTTTATTGAGTTTTTACAGAGAGGAAAGGAGAAAGATAGAGAGTTAGAAACATCGATGAGAGAGAAACATCGACCAGCTGCCTCCTGCACACTCCCCACTGGGGATGTGCCCACAACCAAGGTACATGCCCCTGACCGGAATCGAACCCGGGACCTTTCAGTCCGCAGGCTGACGCTCTATCCACTGAGCCAAACCGGTTTCGGCAAGTAAATGTAATTTTAAGGCATTAGATAGCCTGAACTTAGTCAAGTATGTGTGAACATTTTTCCATGCCATTTTTAATGTCTGTATAATATTTCATCCTAAAAATATATCATTGTATTAACCAATGCATATTGCTGAACAATTAGACTGTTTTACAGTTCATGTTATAATACTTCTGCTACAGACATTTTAGGAAATCATTGGGTATTATACCCATAACATTTTTCTAAGGGTAAGCTCTGAAAAGTAAAGAAAAAATGAAATTGACTGCAATAGGCGATCTTGGTATTTCCATGATTTGTATTTGTGTTATTCAGGATCAGCTAACTGCTATAACAAACAATTTCAAACTCTCAGAGACTTAGTGCAACAAAGATTTCTTTTTTACTCACACTGAGTCTCATGATGTTCCTGATCAGTGGTTCTCCTGGGTGGCTCTTTTCCAAGCAGCAAACTCAAGATCCAGGCTCCTTTTACTATACATTTCCACCATCAAGGGGTCAATGGAGACCATCCTATATGACTCAGGATGTTTTATGGACTGAATCTTTAGATAAAGGGCTTAACTCTAGTTTTCTAAAATAGCTTAATACTAGAGATAGTTTCAATATTTAAAAAAAGTGGAATTTCCACTCTGTGCCTTAGGGAATTACCATGGTAGAATATATAATACTGTGTCTTTTCAACTCAACCAATAAAAGCATGACTCTTTTTAAAAGTATTCTTTTTAAGTTTACCATATTCTCTACAATTCCAGTTATGTTTGCTGCTAGTGAATTGCTGCTAGTGAAGGAAACTCTGTGATTAGTTGCATTCTCATAATGTAATGGGTGATTGCTAGCTCCTTCCCTTTTACATCCTCCTGCAAAGCAAGAGGCAAAAGAAGAGGCTTGCCTCTAATGCATCAGACATTATTTTATCACTGTAAAAATTAAGGGAGAGGAATAAGAATGACAGAAGGAGAGAGTGGAAGGAAGGAATAGGGAGAAAAAGATATATTGGGGGGGGGGTAAAAATAAAAAATAGAAAACAAGACAAAGAAAAGAGAAAATTATAAAACAATCACAGGCAAAGTGATACAACTGCTATGCTTTCAAATTATGCACTGGTAGAATTGCCTACTGATGCAATAGCTAGAAATATGCTGTAAAATATGTCTATTGTCAGGCAAACTAGAGAAGAATAGTATAATTTCAGAAAACAAAACTATCATTAGGGACACTGAAAAAGTGAATAAAAAATACAGCTAAGTTTCTGTTTTGACTTAAATCAGTATGAAGAACAGCTTAAAATCACATATTCATATTTATCAATTTGAAAATAAATAGTCTGATATATTTAAAATTGTCAACTGTCTTTTCCTTCTACTTCAGTTTCTTTCCATTTTTTGAGGCACAGACCAAACCCAGATCTACAGACTGTAGCTTCTTGTTTATGGAGTATACAGAATGGCTTTGTGGTTCCCATCTGCCTGCTTTATTTTTGTTTTCTTCCTCGCTCTCTCACTCTTCTCTCTTTTTCAACTTCTCATAACCCAGAGACAATCACAACAAACTTGGAATACTTTTTCTCAGTTGTTTTTCCTTTAAGAATTTACCCCTATACCATCTGCAAAATCAATTACAAATGATCTTAATCAAAACAGCAAACTTTATCTTTGAACAAAGTTGACTTATTTAGGAATTTCTAGGAATAATCAAATAAAACAACTTTAGAGGTGTCAGCAGACCTGCTGAATATGGTATAACCTTGTAGAGATGTGAGGAAAAGGAATAATAAAAGGAAAATATCATCTCTAACAATGACCCAAACAGCAAATACTACCTTATGTGGTAGTCTTTGACAACATCAGATTACTGTACTAGCTCAGTATCTGGCCAGAATAAAAGGTAGTACATTCAAACTGATGAATTAGGAGACATTTTAAGTAAGAAATTACTTGAACAGGTATAAGCAGAGTTAGATAAACCAACAAAGAAATTTTTTATAACCCAGAACAACTAATATGGGGGTTCATTCCACCCAAAGACATTAATGGGGAGTCATTTCCACCCAAAGACCCGAAGGGACAAAGGGAGGGAACAGGTACCAATATTCAGGGAAATGAGGCGCTACCTGATTTGAGCTGTGGCCTTTGGGAGAGAGATGCAGTCAGCCCTCAGCAACCCTGCAGGTAGAAGCTACAGAATTGAATATCCTGACTTCATTCCTAATTGTCTGCAGGTGACTCCACTCGGTGCATAGAATCGGAGGCTAGTGGTCAAAGAAACTTTCTGATGTGGCACAGAAAAGGTCAGGTTCCAGGGGCCCAGAATGGAGCCAACCAGAGAGTGGCTCTAGAGTAGCAAACAGAAGTTACTGGGGGAGTGGTCTCCTCACTCCTGTGCAAGACCCCCTACCATCTGTTCAGAGCAGCCAGAGGGACCCTTTAAAAATATAAATCTTTGTATGTCATTCTAGTTCTTAAAACATTGATGTGGCTTTTCCTGACAGGATAAAATTTAAAATCCTTACTATAATCTACAGTCCTTCTATGATCTAATTCTTGGCTACTTTTCTAATGCAATCTCTAATTACTCTTTCCATCCTTTCTTCTGCTCCAAGCCACAATAACCTCCCTGCTTCTCCTCAATACTCCATATTCCTTCCTGCTTTCCACTTGCTGGTCTCTCTGGCTAAAAGCTTTTTCATCATATCCCCTCATTGTCTTTAAGAGGTCTTCTGAGATTCACTCACATTATTCTTTATCTCATTGCCTTATTTTATTTTATACTTCTTCATAGAAGTTATTACTGCTTATTTATCATCTTCCTCCTTCTATTAGAATATAATATCCATGAAGACAAGAGCTTTGGCTATGTAGATGGCTGCTAAGTCCCTATGGCTAGAACAGAGCTTCTTCAATTATAAATAGTAAATATAAACTGAACAAGTAAAGGAATACCAGACAATTCTCTTCCTCTTTTCTTAATCCAGAGAAATTTTCTTAATGTCCCTTCCAATCATTGTGTCTCATTGTGCAATACTAAAGACTTCCGATCCATCTAAGTCATGTTCCCACAGCTGATGAGGGAAGAGGAAAAAGGCAGACACTTGTGGAGGGGTGCAAGAAGGGGTATTCCCTCAAAAGGAAGGTTGCCTTGTCCAAAATAAATGGAAGGAGTCTTGGAAGAGAAAGAGAACAACTTCTATGAGTTCACTGATTGCCACTAGTCTTAAACAGCCTTAACAGGGAACATATTGGTTGTTGGAAATGAGCTATGAATGATGAGCTTTATTTTTATTGTTGTGAAACCTTATCCGAGGATATTTTTTCCATTAATTTTTAGAGAGAATGGAAGGGAGGGGGAGAGACAGAGAGAAACATCAATGTGAGAGAGACACACTGGTTGGTTGCCTCCCACAGTGTCCTCACTGAAGCCCTGAATTGAGCCTGAAACCAAGATACTTGTCCTTGACCAGAATTGAACCTGCAACCCTTCAGTCCACAGGCAGGCTGATGCTCTAACCACTGAGAAAAACCAGCTAGGGCAACAATGAGCTTTCTTAATGTGGAAGGAACTTAGAAGCTGTGTGGTAGCCAGAAGTATTTCTATGAATAAAATAGAAAATATTTGTTGCTGACATTACTTGATGATAGTGAGGATGAAGATAATAGGATTATGATCATGTCCAAAGAGTTGTTTTATTTCACATATTCTAAAATAAAACACATTGCTCCTTGAGCTTTTCAGAATACTTTCTAAATTTTTCTTTCCAGATGGAAAATATTTATATACTATCAAAAAGCAATTATTGACCACCCCTTTATTTTTATGGTGGCATCCCTTTCCAGTTTCTCACAGTAATATATTCCATGTTCGGGTTCAGACCTTGATTGAAGACCTAGGATGTGTGAAATGATCATGATATATTACTTTTAATCCTTACAATAATTCTGCAAGTTAAGTATCATTATCCACATTTTATAGGTGAGTAACTGTGTCTGTTATCTATCGCTGTGTAAGAAACTGCCACAAAAATTAGTGGCCTAAAATAACAAAAAATTATTATTCCGTAGTCAAGACAAGACAAGAGAAAATGTATCGCAAGCCTGATCTAGAAGTGGAAAATTCAAGATATACTTTGTAGGTAGTTTGGGCAGGACTTATTGGGGGATTCAATATGGGGTAGGTAAGAAAGGAGAAAAGATCAAATACAACTTCTAAGTTTGACTTTAATAACTAGATGCTCTTTTCTAAAATAGGAAAGAGCAAGCTAGAACTAGGTTGGGTGGGGATAATGAGAGTTTTATTTTTAATATATTAAGTTTGAAGTGCCCATGAGACAGCCAAGTGGAGATGTCAAAGATGAACTAAATGTTCGAATTGTGGAGTTCAAATAAGAGGTCTAGAGGATACTCTAGGCCTAGAAATACTTTTTTTTAGTAACTGAGACTTGGGACCTAAATCTCAATGCAATTTGATAGTGAGGTAATCTAGATTCATATAGAAGACTAGACAAAAGGCAGGAAAGCAGATCAGAAAGTTTCCGCTAAGTGTCTAGATCAGAGCTAGCCCAATTTCATGCCTTAGGCTAATATTATTTTTAATGTTTGGTGGGGATGGTACAGGAGTAACACATCTCTCAAGTGATGGCAAAGAAACAGAATATTGAGAGAGAAAGAGAGATCTGATTCCAAGAGCAGGCAGTATCAGGGCTTCAAAGAGCATCAGATATAGACTACCTTGACACACAAGTGGTTTCCAAGAGAGAACAGATCTGGGGTCTTGCCTTACCTCTCTTGAAGTATAAGAGAAGGGGTTTAAAGATATAAAAGGGAAAAAATATCAGCCTCCTTCCCACCTCCCTGTTGTTCACTTTTGAGCTTCTTAACATAGTGAAAGCTTCTACCACCTAACACAGTCTCTATAAAAACATCCTTAACCCTGAACAATTCAAAGCTACATTCATCCTACTTGGTAGTGGAGAAAATCAGGAGACAGCCTTACAATTCTGTTTCCTGGAGCCTCATTAGTCTGTGGGCTGGCTAGGAACATTCAAGTTGCCATGGTCATACAGTGGCACTCCACTTTTTCTTTTTCTTTTTTTTAACCTTAAGCCCTCAAGAAAGAGAGGCAAGGGCTTGTGACCAAGGTCTCTGAGGGCCACCTCCTAATCACTACTCCTAACAGAAAGCATTCACCTGTGTTCTATAAAATATTTCATTCTCCATCAGTGGAGTCCTGACTGCTGAGTAACTCTAACTCTTCTAGCCTGAAATTCATATGGCATCTATATGCCCATTTAAAATGTCAGTAACACAATATATCAAAATGAAGACTGTGCTGACAATGCATTTGTGGCTTGCTTGCTTTTTAATAAGGTATTTTAATAAGGTATAGCTGTCCTTCCTCACTTAGTGGCTCTGGAGCTTAGATTTAAAAAAATGTAGAGAATGTGATTATTACAATGGAATAAAATTGCATAACACTACAAATGTAATTTTCAATGTCAAGCTTATTCCTTTGATTTGCTTAAAATGAATGGGAGAGGTGTTAACTGAACCTGTTGGTGCTGATTACATCTTCAAATACACTGATTTTTTTTTCTTTGCAAAGAAAAAAGATATGAGAGATGATTTTTTTTTTAATTTTCACTGAAATACAGCTTTAGGTAGACTACCATTTAGGTGAATTTTTTATAAGCATGGCCACTAAGAAGTGCAGCCTGGTCATATCACTAAGAATCCAAAACCCAGAAATCATGCAAACTTGCCTGCATGTTATCAAAAACTGCTCCCATTATCAGTGGATCTCTAATAATGTTACTTAAAGCCTCTTCAAAATGGACCAGAGGCCTGATGCATGAAATTTGTGGAAGGGACTCGGCCCTTATGGCCCTGGCTGCCTGGGCCCTCACTGCCCCGGCTGCCTCTGGGACCGGAAGCCCTGCCCACTGGTCGTTCCAGAAGGTCATTCTGGAAGGTCGTTCCGCTGTCCAGTCTAATTAGCATATTAGCTCTTTATTATATAGGATCTTTTTGTCACCATCTTGTTTTACTCATTTTTTTTTAGCCTAGTAAATGCTTTGATTGCATCATTCCACTATCTCCTGACATTTTACATCCTTTTCTGTTCCTGGTCACAGCACTAATTCAAGTCAGTTTTGAAAATGTCCTGCTTTTGTCATAGATCTCACCCACAAATAAGTTCCTTATATTCTTAATATAGTTTTGAAGTGACAATAGATGTGTATGTCACTGGTAAAGCAATTCAAAAATAATTGTGGTACATTTTTCTCTTGCTAATTCCTTTCATCAGAGTTGGGTATGTGTCTTTAACTTCCCTCAGAGGCCTTTTTGGTTACAGCACTTTTCTCCTAAGAAAGACAAGATTCAAGCCATCTTCATGGTTCAGAGTTTAAAAATCTCAATCTGGTCATGTACTTTGATTTACTTCTTCCGTCTGGACTCACTCTGTTCTCCCGAGATACACTGAACAGTCTTTTAAATTCATCAACAACTTTGCCTATTGAGTGGTTCATTATACATCCTTTCATGGGTCCAGAACTGTCAATGTTTCTCCTGCAATGTTTGTTCTGTATTCAAAGATTACCTGCTGGATAATCCTGGAGGTAGTTTGCTGGTGATGGATGTTAATGGCAGCAGTTGTCCAATCCCCATGATGTCCTCCATAATCAAAGCTGGCAGTGCAAATGCAAGGCTGTCTGTTTTTCCACTTGTGAGAATCTCTTACAGACAGGCTGTAAACAGCTTGGGTGGTATTGGCATGACACTAGCTAACTTTCCTGCCTACTCTTTTAAGATTTTTCAGCTTATTACTTTGCTCACATGTATCCTCATGTCTAAATATGTCACTGAAGGCCTTGGAGACAGTTCTTACTCAATTTTTATACTGTCATTTTAATTTGATAAATTTTGCTTAGAGAGAAATTTATATATCTTATGTGTACAGTCCAACACATTCCAACAAATTAAACACTGTAGTCAAGATAAAAAAAAATATTTTCATCATCCATCCAAAGTTTCTTCTATATTTTATTCAATAAATCCAGACTCATAAGCAATCACTATTTTGATCTATATCTCCACATTCTTGAACTTTCTATAAATGTAACTGAACAATATATACTCTTGTGCCTGGCTTCTTTTATTTATAACAGTTTTGAGATTCATACATATTATTGGGTACTGTGGTTTATTCTTTTCTTATTGTTGAGAAGTATTCGATGGTGTGAATATACCATAATTTGTTTATTCATTCTCTTGTTGATGGACCTTTTGGATTGTTTCCAGTTGGAGGCTATTATAAATGACGTTGTTATAAACATTCATACACAAGTTTCTTCTGGATATTCATTTTAAATCCTCTTAGGTAAATACGTAAGATTTTAAATGCAGGGTCATGGGGTAAGTGTATATTTAATTTTGAAAGAAACTACCAAAGAATTTTCCAAAAAACTGTACCATTTAATATTCCTAATAGCAATGAATGGATTGTCCAGTTTTTCTTCACATTCTCACTGACATGGGATATAATTTGTCCTAATTTTACCCTTCTGGAGCAGGTGTGCAGAATGTGGTACTAGGAGGTGTGGTTTCCATTTTCATTTCCCTAATAATGAGAACATTGTTGTGCATATTTTCCACTAGTTGTTTATCTTTTTTTGCAAAATGTCTAAATCTCTTGCCATTTTTATTATTCTTTTTATTTTTATTCTCTACTTATAAGAATTCTTTGTAAACTGTGGGTAAAAGTGCTTTCTCAGGTCTCTATATATGTATTTCACAGTTAGTGGCTCGTCTATTCTTCAAATGGTGTCTTTTGATGAGCAGAGCTTTAAATTTTTTAAAAATAGGTTTTTTTAGTGAGAGAGAGAGGAACAGGGAGAGAGAGATAGAAACATTGGTGAGAAAGAATCATCATTTGGCTGCCTCCTGCACGCCTCCACCAGGGATTGAGCCCACAACTTGGGCATGTGCCCTGACAGGGAATTGAACTTACAGCCTCTTGGTGCACAAGAGGATGCTCAACCAACTGAGCTACACTGACTGGGCTAGAGTTTTACATTTTAATGAAATCTAATTTATCATTTTTTTATAGTTATTGGTTTCTTCATGCTCCCTAAGAAATATTTGTCTATTTCAATTCTGCGAAGATATTTGCCTATGTCTTCATTGTGAAAATTTTATAGATTTAGAGTTAATGGTTAGATCCATAATCCTTCTGGAATTAATTTTTGGTTACGGTAAATGATAAGATCTGTGTTTCATTGTCTGCCGTATGTTTTATCTATTTTTAAACACTATTTATTAAAAATATTATTTTAACTCCTTTGGCACCTTGATAGGGAAATTGTCTCAGGTCCCTTCATTTTTTTATAAGGACATCCGTTATATTGGACCAGGGCCCCACCCTTGTGACCTCATTTGACAGTAATCATCCTTAAATAACTTTTTTCAAGACAGTTACATTGTGGGTTAGGGATTCCACATATGAATTTAGGGGTGGGAAACACAACCATAGCATTAACTTTTTACTCTCAACATATTTATTCCTCTACATTTAAAGCATGTTGCTTGTATAAAACATATAATTAGACATTAATTTTCATGCAGTCTGATAATCTTTACTTTTTAATTGCAGTTTAGCCTATTTATATTTAATAAAGTATTTGTTATGGCTAGACTTAGTTCTATTATATCTTTATTTTTAATATACATATTTTTTCTTTTATTTGCTTTTTTAATTTTCCAATCTGTCTTCTATTTTCTTCCTATCTTGCATTTTATTTTTGTTATTCAAAAAATTTTTACTAGAGGCCCGGTGCACGAAAATTCATGCACTCGGGAGGGGTCTCTCAGCCTAGCCTGCATGCTCTCACAGTCCAGGGCCACTCAGGTAGGTCCCATCACAGCATGGCTCTGGTTCCCTGGGCCTGTGGGCTGGGGGGAAGGGACCAAGAGGCCAGTCTGATTGCAGCATGGCTCCGGTTCCCTAGAGCCTGCAGGTGGGGGGTGGGACCAAGAGGCCAGTCCGATGGCAGCTTGGCTCTGTTCCCACAGTCCTCTCCCGCCCCCACACCACGGGTGGCTGGGGCCCACAGCTCCTACCCGCTGCCAACCCAGGACAGATTCCCACCACAGGCCACCGGGACCCAAGACCGACTCCCACCGCAGGCCGCTGGGACCCAGGACCGACTTCTGCCGCACTGGCTGGGACCTTAGCCAGGTGTTCAGTCGCCCATCCGTCCAGACATTTAGGTCGTACGAACCCTAGCTCTTTATACATTAGGATTATTTTGAATCTTTTTTTGGCTTTCTAGCTATACCATTTAGTATTTCTTAGTGATTATTCAGGAGTACAATGTGCATGCTTTCTTATTACAATGTTCCTAGAGTTAATATTGTTATTCTAACATTCACTTAAAAATGCATGAATCTCTGAAAATATACAGTGGGGCCTTGACTTACGAGTTTAATTCGTTCCGTGAGTTTAATTCGTTGAGCTCATAACTCAAATTACTCATATGTCAAATCAATTTCCACCATTACAATGAATTGAAATGCTGGGCTGATGTTGTGGCGTTCACTGTGACGTTCGCTGTGCCAACTAGTGGTGGGGTATCTGAAGCTGGCTCGTAACCCGAATTTTAGCTCGCAAATCAAAGCAAAAAATCAGCCGAGAGACGGCTCATATCTCGCAAAACTTGTTAGTCGGGACACTCATAAGTCAAGGCCCCACTGTAATTCCATTCATTTTCCCCCATCCTTTGAACTACTTTTGTCATATATTTAACTACAGTATTTGTTATAAACCCTATAATGCAATGCTTTTTTTTCCTCTAAAAATGAGGTTAGCATACTTCTTTTAGAACAAAATCATAAATATTTTAGGCTCTAGGGCAGCCGTGGGCAAACTACGGCCTGCAGGCCGGATTCGGCCCGTTCGGCTGTTCTATCCGGCCCGCGGAGCCGAAAGATCAGAAGGTTCTCTTGTTCTCCCCTCCACTCCTTCACCAGCAGCAGTGTTAACATGTATTAGTTCACACACACACTCCATCCATGCTTTTGTTCCGTCCCTCCGGTCCAGTTTAAGAACCCATTGTGGCCCTCGAGTCAAAAAGTTTGCCCACCCCTGCTCTAGGGGCAACATGCGGTCTCTGTCACATATTATTCATTTGTTTTTTGTTGTTTGGTTCATTCTAGCTTTTGTGTTTATAACCCTTTAAAAATGTAAAAAGCATTCTTAGCTATCAGATTATATAAAATATAAGTTGGATTTGGCCCTTGGTTCCTGAAGTTTGCCAGCTTCTATTCTAAAAATTTCAGTTGTCTTTTAAATAAATTAATGTAAGAAAAAAATTAATTTTATATTTATCATTTTTAATGCTCTTTTTTCTTCCTGCAATTGTGAATTTAAGCTGCACTCATCTCACTTCATCCCAAATAACTTCCTTTAACACTTCTTGTGGTGCTTTTAGTTACCTGAAAATGCTTTATTTTTATCTCATTTTCAAAGAATATATTACTGGATAGGGAAATCTGGGTTGTTGTTTTTTTGTTTTATTTTATTCCTTTTTGTCTTTAAAATATCATTTCATGGTCTACTGTCACACATTATTCTGATAAGGAATCAGGCATAACTACTCATCTTTACGTAATATTTCTCTGGCTTGTAGTGTACTAGTAGTGGAATTCCAAAATACCACCTACCTCCCAAGATTTGCTAAGTCTAATTCTTGGAACGTGAATAGGATGAAACAGAGTACTCTGATTATGTGACATTAAATGGCAAAAGGGACTGTGCAAATGTAATTAGAGTAATTAATCAGTTGACTATAAGTCAAAAAGAAGATTATCTGGTTGGATCTAATGTAAACATATGAGGCCTGTAAAAACATAGAGTTGTATACCTTAAACTAATACAATGTTATATGTCATTAAATCTCAAACTGGAATTTTTAAAAAATGACTGCTGGATTACTCAGAGCCCTTAAGACTTGGTTTTATTACTTGTTTGAATGGAATCCTTTATGTTTTTGTTCTTAATCCTAGGGCATGGCCCTTATTTAAAGATTTGCTTCTTACTTTTAGATATCAGATCTTTCTGATATCTAAAAAGAATTACTGAAAATCTCAATATGGTTTCTCCACTCTGGTTAAGCTGGAACACAAATGTCTCCTCGACTTGCATTACCTCTGCTATCTGTTCTACCATACCTCTGCTGTCTCTGTTCAGTTCTCAACCTAGAAACTATGCTGCTGGCCTCAGATTGTCTGCACTGGTGGTTGCACAGACAAGCCTTGGGCTTAAGACCCAAAGATAAATCCTATGTGGATTTGGGCCAACTTTTCCACAGTTCTCTACATGCTGGTACCCTGGCCCCACACATTTCTGGCACTTGAGTAGCTCTGAATTGTGATCTTTCCTTGATTACCCCTCCAGAAATTACCCCCCTACAGGCAAAAAGCAAGGACAAATATGGGGCTGATGCCTGTAGTCTCCTTATCTAAAGGATTATAGTCTTGGGTTGTCTATTATCCAACCCCTAAGAAAAAGTTGTTTCATATAATTTTTCAAGTTTTACAGTTGTTTTTGGTGAGAAGGCAAGTCTGAAACCAGTTATTCAATCATGGCTAGAAGTCAAAGTTGCCATACTTGTTTTAAATGATCATTGAAGTCCTCTCAGTATATTGCCATTATTTTCCCTATAAAAGTAGGAGTATCCAAACAGCAGGTCATGGAACTTTAGAGCTATTAAAAGGAGTCCATGAATAAATATGTGTACCAAGAATGTCTTACCCTATTTTTCAGGTTTTTCCACTATAAAGTTACTTGTTTTCCTTCTTTTTCATACTGTACTAGTACTCTTGGGAAGGAAGTCATTATGCATGGCCTAACTTGCAGAGTGTGTAGTCACTCATTGGAGGCAGTATATCTACATGCATTATTTAGCATTCTTCTCCATGAATGACTTGTCTTTTCTTGCCCCATTTATTGGTATGTCAATTATTGGTGCCAAGTCAGGGTTTGATTATTTCTATTTGGAAGACACATGATGCAGACAAAAGGGCATTAAGTGTATATTCATATATTGGGCTTGAGTCCTAGCATTCCCATATTATTGTTCTATGGCATATGCAATTTATTTCATGCCATTAATGCTCAATTTATTCAAATGTGAAATCCTATCTAATAAAGAGGGATTATGCAAATTGACCATCATGCCATCATAAAGATGGAGGTGCCCACAGCAGAGGCGGGGTTTCTGTAACACAAGATGGCTGCACCCACAGCAGGGACCCAGTTCCCGAAAGGAGCCTTAACAAGAAATCAGCAGGGACCTGAGCCTGTGTGGTGCTGGGCCGGGGGCAAAGGACCTGAGGCCACACCCTGCCCAGCGGGGCTTGATGGGGGACCTCAGGCCACACCCTCAACCCCTGTACCAGGCCAGGGGGCCTGAGGCTGCGCCCCTCACCCAGCAGGGCTTGACGGGGGACCTCAAGGTGTGCCTCCACCTCCGGTGCTGGGCTGGGGAACCTCAGGCTGCACCCCCACTCCAAGCCAAGGAACCTCAAGCCGCGCCCCCCAGCCCAGCAACAGGGGACCTGAGGCTGCACCCCCGACCCAGTGAGGCTTGATGGGGGACCTCAGGCTATGCCCCCTGCCCAGTGGGGCTTGACAGGCTACCTCAGGTCACGCTGCCCACCATGGCACTGGGCCGGGGGATTTCAGGCTGCATCCCCCGCCCCAGCACCAGGCCAGAGGACCTGAGGGTGCACTGGGGGACCTGAGGCAGTGCCCCCCACCCAGCAGGGCTTGACGGGGGCCCTGAGACTGTGCCCCCCACCTCGCAGGGCCTGACGGGGGACCTGAGGCTGCACTCCCCGCCCAGTGGGGCTTGACAGGCTACCTCAGGTCACGCTGCCCACCATGGCACTGGGCCGGGGGATTTCAGGCTGCATCCCCCGCCCCAGCACCAGGCCAGAGGACCTGAGGGTGCACCGGGGGACCTGAGGCAGTGCCCCCCACCCAGCAGGGCTTGACAGGGGACCTGAGGTTGCACCCCTCTACCCTGCAGGGCTTGACAGGGACCCTGAGACTGTGCCCCCCACCCAGCAGGGCCTGACGGGGGACCTGAGGCTGCACTCCCCGCCCAGTGGGGCTTGACAAGGGTGGGGCAGGCCAGGTCTGGATCTCACCCAATGGGGGTTGGGCTGGCAGGGTCCAGTTCTCACGCATTTTTGAGGCACCGTGGGTGGGCGGGAACTTGACTCTGGGTCCCGTGGCACGCCCCAGACTCTGACAGGAGGAAGATTTTCATATACATTTTACTAATTTTCTTTCATCTCTGACACTTCTATTATAGACAAAGGGTAAATAGCAATATTAAAGTATTTCCTCTAATTAATCTCCTTTTAATGTGCACGAATTTCATGCACCAGGCCACTAGTAGGAATAACAATATTTACTTCATAAGGTATCATAAAATTAAGGAAGAAATGAGGAAAATATCTTTAATACATTTTTTTCTACTTTTATCCCCTCTAGGTAAGAGAATGTGGAATGTTTTAAAGAAATCATATCTGAAAAGGAGTGATCGCTACATACCAGAAAATATTCATGAAAAGAATAACAGATTAAATTATTGAGATATGAGCATGTGTGTGGGTATGTGTAGATGTGTGCGTGATGTCTTTAACAAATGTTTATACTGTTAGAAAATCAAGATCATTTATTCAATCTTTGCTTTTCAAATTTTTGGCACTACCCACAGTTGAAACCAGAGAGATAATTAGTCTTTTTCCTTCATTTAGTATCAACCATACACTTGAAGACAATTACTAATTTATCTTTAGCCCCATTATCTCTAAGATAAGGCAAATACCACTTTTAACTTTTCACTATATATTTTATAAATTCTTTAATAAATATTCTAAAAATACTCCTAAGTTTTACAAATACCTTTAAATATTTGAAATAGGAAATCAGCATGCTTTTCTCATAGATGTCTAATAAAAAGAAGATATATTCTTGATAATGGTATATATAATTGAGATTTAAGAAGGTTGTCAGCAAGTGTAATAAATTCTATTCTGAGAAGAGTTAGAGAATTATCAGCTCAACAATGTTGATCTCTGCTTCAATTAAAATAGAAAATGGGATGAGAAATTAAGATATTCTGAATTTTCTTTTTGAAGGACAATAAAATATTTTGAA
>NW_006295491.1:4314354-4326392 GCF_000327345.1 Myotis davidii | reverse complement strand
ATGCCCCCCAATTTCATTGTTACAAATTGAACATAATTAAAGCATAGTGATTAATCACAAAAACAATATGTGATTATATATGTGTTTTCCGATGGTTTTAGGTGACCCCTGTGAAAGGGTCGTTCGACCCCCAAAGGGGTCGCGACCCACAGGTTGAGAACTGCTGTCCTAGAGGGTTATTCAGGTAAAGTGAGAAAAACACAGGACTAAGGGGTAAGGAAACTATTGTTTCCTTTAGATCAGGGCAAGAGAGGCGCCTACTGCAGAAGCCTCTCATGTCACAAGCCACCAAATCTGGCTCTCCTCTGTCTACATGCCACTAAGACAAATAGTCCATAGGGCCAATAGGATGTGCCCAGCCATAGGCAGCACCCACCACCACCACTAGACCACATTCTGGTTAGCTGTGGCTCTGAAATATTCAGAGCACATGTTATGAGCTGTCTCTTGTGGACTGAGCAGGACACTTGACGACCTCTGTCAAGTGCTCCCCTATGCCTTACAGTTGGCCAAGAGTGTATAGAGAGTATAAATGGGTCTCAGACATGCCTGAATATGCAGACTGTGTTGTCCACGAGTATGTCTGTCTATGAGGCCTACATGATGTGGGATGGAGGCAGGGATGAAAAATGGTGGTGGGCTGCAGACCAGGATCTGGATGCCAAGGACTAGTTGTCATTATGTGCTCTGAGGAATTCACAACTAAGAATTTCATTCAAACCTGGTATTTCAGGTGAAGGTGAGGTATGCTTGTTGAAGGAGAAGTATAGAGCATATATCATTTAACAATTTGTGAGCCTGGTTAATGATGTTCAAGTCTTTAGCTTTATGACCTGTAGCTTCCATATGTACTCTTGCCTCAAATCCAGAATATATCAGGAACAGCCTGAAAGTGACCCAAGCTTTAGTTTTGGCCCTTCCACCAGCCAACTTAAGCTTGAACAAATGACTTCTAATTTAGGGGGGGAAGGGTGGGTTTTATACAGTAGCAGAACTTACTTTCACTACTATTTCTGTCACTTATTAATGGTGTAATTTTGAGCACACTGTACAAAACTGAGTCTTGGTCTTTTCATCTGTCAGAGTTAAGGTTTAGATCAGGTGACTATATGGTCTATTTTAGCTCTACTCTATGAAGACTTATGCTTTAAGACTAATAGATAGACTAATTACAGACATTTTGTTAGAAGGAAACATATTATTAAAGCAATAGTGAAAGTGGAGAAATGTTCATCTGCTTAAATCGAGTCTCTTCTTCCCTGCAGTGCCCTCTTTGCTGGTTCATAATCACCTGCTAGCTCAGTTTTGCTTTAACTTCAGTTAAAATGACAATTAAAAAACATAGTTCAAGGTCAAAAATCAATTAAATGGAAATTACAGTTATTTGTTTTAAAAGTTCAGGTAATATTTTACATCATGAATCTGTTGGATGATAGTTGATATGGATTAATTACCAACCTGCCTTCCCTTTGATCATGATTCAAATATTCTCTTGACATGAGGATAACAAGGAAGTAATTATGAGCCATTCCCTTGGAGCTGCGCACTTGGAGGGCTTAAGATAAAAAGCCTCTCTGAATGCAAAGTGGTTCCCTTGTTGTTATGTAGAAAAATCACATTAATTGTTTCAATTCGTGTCCTAGAGAACAAAGGGCGGCTCCTGGTCAGTCACATCAATTCTTTGCCCTCACAGGTAATTAAACCAATTACCTGTGAGGCAAGGGTTGATCTGTTACTTCTTGTTTTGCAAGCCATGGGGAAAGCCAGTGAGGTTCCCTGGGCTATGGGATGGGCTGTGAACTCTGGGGCTATGTTTCTGCCTCCAGTTATCTCCTGAACTATAGGAAAATCATAGAATTTAGTTTCAGAGGGCTGTGCTACTTGGGGCAGTAATTACTAGGGGAGAAATAGTTTTCCAACTGCAGCCACATAGACCACAGGGATAGCAGATGATGAAATTTTATCTCCTCAGACTTTGTGCTTAAAATTGTTGACATCAACTGCAAATATTCTCTATACCATTTATTCCACCTGTAAAATGAGCTTTTACTTCCACCTCACTGAAAAGCTATGATGCATAAGAATGATCAATATCAAAATTTCCCCTTGATCTTCCCTTTTACATAACAATGATCAAATGAGCCTTCTGCCCTCTCCCCGCCCCCCCACCGAGTTTGTATATAAAAACCAGACAGAAAATAATATAGAGTCCATGCAACAAAAATTATACTTATGTTTCATATTTGATTAATAAATATGACTAGAATGTCACAATAAATGCATGTGATTTCTCTAGAATATTTATAATTCTGATTTAAAAGGAGGCAAAAAATCATATGCTATATTCTACTCAAGAACAATCCTTAAAATATCACTATCACAACTCCAGAAGTAAAGATTTATAACTTTTCCTGTACTGCAGATAAACTGTCCACACATCCATATTTAAAAACTAATGAGAATGTTGTTCACCTTATTGTTGGGGGCGATGGGTAGGGGAGCAGTTGGGGAGGGAGGAGAGGGAGAGCTAAATTCAATAGCATTCATTTGAAGGTAAAATGAGAAATTTTGCAGCCTACTCAAGTTTAATTAAAAATAAATGTGGAAAATTGTTTTAGAAGATGTACACAGTGATTATCTCAAATTGCCATGGGAAATACAGAAATGCCTCATTAAAAAAACACACATTTAGACATTTTTTAAATATAAACTCCATCATTTGTATTCTAACTTAGAAAATCATTCTCACTTCTAAAAAATAACAAGCTGAAATATGTCATCATCATTTTTATGTATCTTAGAATATCATGTATATATGTTCAGACAACTTTTGGTGTACATGGACATCACAAAATTATTTTAAAGGGAAACTGTAGAGGAAAAAAAAAACTCAGGACAATTAAATAACTACTAAATTATCCACATAAGTGAAACAAGCAATAAAACTAAGTCAACCCTGGATAATCTCCAAAAATTAGGCTGTGTAGGTATCATGATGCTGCTTTCCCATGCAATTTCTTGAAATTAGGTAGAAGTTTTATATCTTCTCATTTCTAAGATGCATTTGTATGCTATTTAAACATCCTGATGTTTTTAATTGAAAAATGCAGTTGATCAAAGATCAATTTTATTGATGTTTTTGTTATTGAGTTAAAGAATAGTTTGGTATTGTATAACCATGTCACAAAGTAGCACAAACACAGGTTTTCCTCAAAAGCTAAAAAGAAATCTGCTGTTTTCTTTCTGATCCTGAAGGGGCATAAACATCTCCGATGCAGTTGAGTGGCTGAAGATGTGAGCAACAGGTTATGGAATAGACATGATGTAGAAAATAAATGAATTAGTTCAAAGATGGAATAATTTTTTAAACATTTTAAATAATTTAAATCTATATTTTATGGTTTCAGGAAGAAAGGATATCAGTATTATTGTTAGTCATTAATAGCTTTAGAGCTAAGTATTAATGATAGACATTGCAAAGAAAATACAGGCACTGTATAACTAAATTATTATTACTGTTAACATATTGCTTCTTTTTGTTTTATCATGATAACTTTTGATGAGCCAGTATATCTATGACATATTTCTTCCTTGAAATTCCCCAAGTTGTCAAAGTATGTGACAAATATAATACACACACACACACGAAACCAGGATATATTAATAACTAAGAAAGATTTCATTCTTAGGTATAACTATCCATCGACAGTTTGATCACTATCAGTATCATGGGGAGTAACTCTCAGCACTTACTATGTTTTGTGTCAAAAGCTACTGTTTTATGCACTAAGGGTAAATGGAACTTGAGATCAGCAATAGAAATTTTCAGAGACTAGCAAAATATGTTTTCATTCTTGATAGCTCTATGGTAGGGGTTATATTTGTCTGGGGGGTATGTTTTGTTTGGCTAACTCAAACTTTCCAGGTAAGTTGTCTACTTGGTGCAGTTTACCTGAGGCAAATCTTGTACAGACTTAGGTTTCTTTGACTTATAATTTTTCAACTTTATGATGGTGCAAGAGCAACACGTGTTCAATAGAAACTGGAATTTTAAATTTTTATCTTTTCTGGGCTGGTGATATGCAGTACGATACTCTCTCTTGATGCTAGGCAGTGGCAGTAAGCACAGCTCCCAGTCAGCCACTCAATTACAAGGGTGAACAACCAATTCTCTACTGTGTATTGTACTGCCAGTGTTTTTTTGGATATTGTATTTTCACATCTCTGATGTCCACAAAACACCTACCTGTGTCTCCTGCATCTAGTGAGAAGAAAAGGAAGGCAATTACTTCTAAGATGAAACTCAAGTTAATTACCCAACTATAGGCTAATGTACTAATAAATGTTCTGAGTACAGTTAAGGCAGGCTAGGATAAACTATGATGTTCAGAAGGTTAGGTTAGAAAATGCATTTCCACTTAGGATATTTTCAACTCACCATGGCTTTATCAGGATGTAGCTTCATCATAAGTTGAGGAGCATCTGTATTTATAGATAATGAAGACCTACCAGGTCAGCAGCTCATATCGCCTCTATGAATCCAGACTTTCTAAGACAAAAGCCTAAATGGTAGAATTTAAAATTGAAGTACTTCCCTACCTTACTTATGGTGCAGGCAGTTTCTGTGGGAAAGATGCACTGTGCTTGGGATGCTCTGGGCCAATCTCACAAGTGATCCTCTCTGGGTTCAGCATACCATGCTTTGGAGGCACAGCTAGAGGATGGGCATAAGGGAAGGAACCGTGAATAATCAGAACCCTGTCCCCCTCATCAAACATTTGTCTTTCTTCTTCAAACAATTCAACTACAAAATTTCCATTTTTTAAAATGACTATAAATAAAACATTTTAAGGTGGAACCCAGTAAAAAACAGGGCACGAAAAAATTCCCCAAGAGATATCTGAATAAACATTAACTTATCAGGAGGTCTCTATGAGAAAGAGTCAAACCATCAAGGCAACATAGAAATCTATATGTGTTTTATTGCTCTTCTTGAGTCTAAGTTTCATGGTATACTATGCGCCTACTTGATTGGTAATGTTAAGAAAAAAATCTGTTAATACCAAGCACAGGTGAGGATATGGATCAGTATTTTTCTCATAAACTACTGGTGGAAGTATAAACAAGTGAAACCATATTGGAAATTAGTTTGGCATTATTTATTAAAGTTGAAAGTACAAGTAACTTATGAGTAGACATTTCTACCCACAGGTAATTAGAAATGTTTACATACATAATAGAAAGGCATACATACTTGTTAAAAATATGTGCAAGAATATTCACAGCAACATTATTTGCATTAGCCCCAAATGAAAGACAACTTAAATGTTCATTGGCAACAGAATGAATTAAAATTTGGTCTTTTTAATAAGGTAGAATAGTATCAGCAATGAAATTAAAAATAAATGTATAGCATGTAAAATAATGTAGAAACCTTAAATATATAATATTGACCCCACATTAACAAACTCCAAATAAAATTCAAAATAGTCTAAATAAAAATATTTTCTTTAGGGATGTATAGCAGATGAGAAATGTATGAGAAAAGAAAATGTATGTCTTAAAAGTCAAGGTGATCATCACTAGAGAAGACAATGCAATAGTAATCCAAAGAGTGACGTTTCAGTCCGCAGGACGACGCGCTATCCACTGAGCCAAACCGGTGTCGGCAGCAATGGTCTAATTCTTAAACTCGGTGGTAGTATATGGGTATTCACTTTCCAATATTTAACTGTATATTTATGTTTTATGCATTTATTTCTGAATATATACTATTTTTCTCAATTAAACAGAAAAGCATTAAGACAAACTTTATAGTATGACTTACTGCTTTTTGGGTGGAGGCATTTTCTTTTGTTCCCAGAATTCAAAATACACCTACAATCATACCTAAGTCAAAAACATATTGCATATGATATTCTTAATTACACTTTTATTTTGAGATGGCTATAGATTCATGTGCAGTTTTAAGAAATAATACAGAGATGCCCTAACCAGTTTGGCTCAGTGGATAGAGTGTCGGCCTGCGGGCTGAAAGGTCCCAGGTTCAATTCCGGTCAAGGGCATGTACCTTGGTTGCGGGCACATCCCCAGTAGGAGGTGTGCAGGAGGCAGCTGATCGATGTTTCTCTCTCATCAATGTTTCCAACTCTCTATCCCTCTCCCACCCTCTATGTAAAAAATCAATATACTTTAAAAAAAAGAAATAATGCAGAGAAAGTCCATGTATCTGTACACAGTTTCCTTCAATAGTAACATCTTGCAAAGTTATACTACAATATCACAAGCAGGATTTTGACTTTAAGGATTTTGATAATTAAGATACAGAATATCTCCATCACCACAAGAACCTCTCACTGTGCTCTTTTATAGACCAAGTCCACATCCTTCTGCTCCCCCTTCCCTCCTTAACCTTTGGCAACTACTAATCTCTTCTCCTTTCCCCTTTTTAAAAACCACATCTTAAAATGAGAACTTAAAATAACTGAGTGTATGATTTTCTAATATTAAAACTATAAAATTCTTTATAGGAAACATTCTATAATTCTCACAAATTTGGTAAGTTTTAATTCCATTATTACTCCGTTAAAATGTGTTATTTCCCTTAAAATACTTTTACCTCTGCATTATTTAGGAATAATTTTAAGTAGATAGAAATATACCTATCTTATTTTATTGATGTCTAGGTGTGGTTAGATATCATTGTGTGCATGAGTTTAATTCTTTGATATGTATTGAGATTTGCTTTTTGGCCAGCATATGGTCTATTCTGGTGAATATTCCATGCACATTTAAGAAGAATTGCATCAACTTGCATGATAATGTTCAAATATTAAATATTTACTGATTTTTGTCTGTGTGTTCTATTAATTTCTGAGAGAGGGGTATTAAAAAGCCAATTATGGCTCTGGCCAGTATGTTCAGTGGTTAGAGCATCAATCTACCCACCAAAGTCTCGTGGGTTTGATTGCAGGTGGTCAAGGGCACATACCCTGTTGCAGGGTCAATTCCAGCCTCAGTCAGGGCACATGCAGGAGGCAACCAGTTGATGTATCTCTCTCTCGCATTATTGTGTGCTCTCTCTCTCTCTTCCCCCCTTTCATCCCTCCCTCCCTTCCACTCTTTCTTAAGAAAATCTATAGGAAAAATATCCTCAGGTGAGGATTAACAAAAATAATAGCCAATTATGTTTGTGATTTGTTTAGTTCTAACAAATTTCACTCCATGTGTTTTAAAGCTTTGCTTTTAAGGCATATGCACTTATTATCATGACCTCTTTCTGGAGGATTGCTCTTTTATCATTTTGAAATATTCCTTTTTGGTCTCCAGTGATACAAAGCTCTTGACGTTTACTTTATCTGATATTAATATAGCCACAGGAGCTATATTTTTTTACCTTTTTAATTTCAATTTAAAGTCAACTGATAGACTGAATATAAAAACAGGACCTAGCTATTTGCTTTTTATAAGAAATGAACTTTAACTATGAAGATGCAGGTAGGTTAAAATGAAAAGAACAGAAAAATATTATACCATGAAAACACTAAGCCTAAGAATACTTACTATGACTTAAGTAAAAATAAATTTCTCTCATTTATTTCCAAGATCACTGGGCTGATATGGTGCTTCTTTGGAAGGCTTGGGGGGAGGGAACCACTGTTTTCACATTGTAAGCTTGGAAGAACTGTTTGATTTTCATTTTTATGTTCACATATAATTTTGTTGATAATAAACCTAATAATTAAAAAAGGGAAGTTGTGAATTTGTGTGATTACATTATTCACATTTTTACTAAAACACTGCTTCTCCAGCAAACAGGATTGTGATGTTTAAATTAGAAAAATTAAAGAAACACAAACATAAATAAATAGGACAATAAATAATATGTTGTGACACTGGGAGGTCAAAATAGGAAATTCTCGTCAACAAAATGGCTGCATCATTTAGCAATTTTTTTATTTCAGGATTTGCTCTCAGGAAATGGTGAAGGGGACCAAGCACCTTCTCCCTTTTTCCAGAAGCAGAGAGAGAGGTCACACATTGTGTGCCCTTCTCAAAGCCCAGAATAATGAAGCAGACATTTGGGCAAACTTTGTAGGTAGAAATACCCTTCTTCAGAGCATGCAATCAACCCCAGGGAAATTTCAAAAAAATCTTCTAAAAGATATGGATGGGCAAATATGAAAACACACACACACACGCACAAACACAAACACACACAAAACCACTACATAGAACATTTTGTTTTTATAGGGTAATGGTTAGTCATTTAACAGAACTCTCTAGTGAAACCTTGACTATTGCATTCTTTGGTCTACAAATATAAAGAAACAATAAAAGAAGAACATTTTTCTCCAATCGATGCTGTGTATATTCAAGCCTTACTGCTCAGCACAGTCAAGAGATCCCAAAGGAATACAAATGAGAAAGCTGGAGAAACTCTAAAATCCACAAAAGAAGGACAGAAAAATCACAGGAAAGAAGAAAGGGGAGAGAGGACAGAGCAGATGGAGGAGAATGACTTAAATCTGCCCTGCAACAGGTCTCTTGAGGTCCTTGAGAAAGTTTGGGAAGTATCTGAAAATAATTTGTAGATCATCCTGGCGAATATCAGATACTACCTGAGGGAGTCATGAGGTAGTAGAAACAGGATCTGTGCAATGCTCCTTCCAGGGGCCGTTACCTTAGAAGAATTGACTAATATCCGTAAATGGTTCTTAATGGATATATATATTACCTTGAGATTTTAATTTTAGAGGAGACAACTCATTCTTCCATGACAGGCTTGGGCATTAAATATGACAATCTTGCTTTATTCTACAAGAAGGCTCTACTGACTGAAATTGATAAAATAACATCTGAGAATGCTTCATTAAATGAATGGCATCACTGGAAAAAAAGAAAAAGAATCCCTCCTAACACTTCTTCTTCCCAGCAGTTCCTCATTCCTTCCCTCTTTTCTTCTCCTTCCAGTATTAAAGCTATTCCGGGAAAAGTTAAAATTGGTACCTGCTCCATAACCTTTGATTTTGCATCTAAGTCAAAACGCCTCAGCAATGCAATACTGCTTTATTCTATCTTCCCAGCATCGTTTCTGTCCATTCCCCCAAAACTAACATTCTAGCTGTTTTATCTCAGCAGCCTGGCACCAGCAATTTCTACTGGCGTTATTATTCTCCCTTCTTTGTAAAGTCAATTTCAATACCACCTCCTGTCTGGCAATTTCCCTGACTTCTTTGGGCAGATTTCATTACTTCTGGTGCAATGCCCGTGTAGTTTACTACAATACCATTGCTTTTATAAAATCATATTATGATTAAATGTAGGTTTACAGTTGTTCATATGGAAAATAATACAGTAATTAATACAAGAAAAAACTGTTTTACATACCTACAACTGTAAACCTACTTCTGCCAACCCCTGTATTTCTCCTACTAATTTGATTTCTTCAAAGGTAGAAACATATCCTATTTACCTTTTTCCTTGTCCCCAGTATATTCCACAATTTCTTATACAAGAGAGGCACTTAACAAAAGTGTGCTGATTTATTAATGAATACATGAGGAACTGAGATTTTCACATTGAAAGAAGAGAAAGGGGCTAGATGGCATTCTAAATTCTTGACGTAATTCATGGTCAATCTGAAAAAAAAAAAACACACAAAAAAAACCTCTCATTCTATTCTACTGTTCTTAGTCCCAATTCATTAGAAATTTGTCTTTGTGTCTGTCCCAGTCATCTTTGTGTATAAATGTCCTTTGTTTCCACTATAACCATATTGCATTTGATGGGCAACAGCCAAATATTTCCAACTGTGCTTTTTAGAGGGGGTAAGCTTGCCCAATCCTGAAGAACATGACAAAATAAGGAAGAGTAAGAGGAGATCGAATTAACCCAAGTACAGAGAAAATTGCCATTGTGAGCACTTTTTATTAACCTTTTTCAATGATAGATTACCCATTCTGAGCACAAATATATCAATCAGGGAAATTATAGAGCAAAGGATATGACAGCAGCTGTGTAGTTTGCCTAATGATTCTGGACTCCCAACATTTCTCTGCTTGGTAGTACAGAAGATGAGTACTGGAAATTATGTGAGGCTGTGAGAAGAATACAAATGTCTTGAACACCAAGAAAAAAAATACCCTAATACCCTAAAGATTAAGATTTAAAGTTGTTGGTGAAATGGCTTCTTGGTTGTTGACGGTTTTTTGTTTTATTTTCACTATATCACTACATTTCAATATATGAAGCCCTCTAATTTGAGGACCTTTATGACTTATTAAAAGAAACATGAAAATCAGCTGTTCTTAGACAACAGAATTGGAGGAAATAACCACATATTTTTATGCATATACATACCTTTACTAATATACATCCACACAATGAGGAAAAATCAAACTCTGCAACTAAACACCAAGGAGCTCTGAAAATTGCCTATTGTTAGATGTACAGAAAAATTTCCCCCTAAGATTATATGAGTTCATTTGTGTCTAGCACAATGTTTGCTATATGTCTGGTTTACAGCAAATGTTGAAATTAATTTGTGGAATTTAGACAGAGGATGGAGCATAAAAAATAAACCTTTTAAAGTTTAATTCATATTTGGTGCTTTTGGAAATTCAAATTTGCTTTTCAACCCTTTGTTGTGCTTTAATAGACCTATTGTATATTTGGTAAGAGAATCTGTAATTTGAAAAATAAACTAAAACTGTTGGTTAGGTCCCAGGATGACGATGGGAATGGGCAAAACATGACTTCCACAGTGGAGTTGGAGGGCTGTGTGATCACACCAAAGAGATCTCCTTTCTGTTATTTTCAAGTGCAATAGCAGGAAAAATTTAAGGACAGAGAGATAAATAAAGCAGGGTTGTTGCCTTCCCTTAATAGACTATTGATAATTGACACACAATATAAAGTTGCATCCTGATCTAAATGATGATTTAGTAATCCATTCAATGAGTAATTTTATGCACCTATGATGTGCTAGAAACTGCTGTTACAGGTACATGAGACACAACAGCAAATAAAACAAAGGTCCCTGCCTACATAGAGCTTATTTCTAGCAGAAAGATCATAGTTTCTAGAAGGGTAAGTCTTTGGGATGCAAAGAATATATGGTGCTTTTAAAAAAAAGTCACACTGTAATTTTATCACTTAATAATCCACCTATTGTCCTGAAGGGGAGCATCAAAAATGCCAGGAGTCATGTGAAATGTACAGCTAACATTAAAGTTAAAATATTTTTAAAAAATTAAATGACAGCAACTTCTTGCCTCAAAAGGTAAAATCTTCTGATAAACTTTTGTTTATGTCAAATTCCAGTCATTCTTTAAGGTGGGAGGACAACTGTGATTCCCATATGTCTGCATTGATAAAATAGCCTTCTAGGTAGGAATTTTATATATGTATGTGTGTGTGTGTGTGTGTGTGTGTGTGTGTGTGTGTGTGTATAAAGTTTTACAAATGTCTCTTTTTCCCCCTATTGATCCTCCCCTCACTCCCCAGCCAGTCCCACCCCAGGCAAGCCCCCACCATCCTGGTGTCTGTGTCCACTGGTTATGCTAATACACATGCATACATGTCCTTTGGTTGATCTCTAACACCCCCCTCCCCTACCATTTGTCTCTGGATCTATTCTTGTTCATCAAATTATATTGACCATTATATCCCACATATGAGTGAGATCATGTGATATTTATCTTTCTTCAATTGGCTTATTTCAATTAGCATAATGCTCTCCAGTTCCATCCATGCTGTTGCAAATGGTAAGAATTCCTTCTTTTTTACCTCAGTGTAGTATTCCATTGTGTCAATGTACCACAGTTTTTTAATCCACTCATCTGATGGTGGGCCTTTAAGCTGTTTCCAAATCTTAGCTATAATGAATTGTGCTGCTATGAAAATAGGGGGGCATATATCCATTCTGATTGGTGTTTCTAGTTTCTTGGGATATATTCCTATAAGTGGGATCACTGGGTCAAATGGGATTCCCATTTTTATTGTTTTGAGGAAACTCCATACTGTTCTCTGCAGTG
>NW_006295491.1:4307161-4312950 GCF_000327345.1 Myotis davidii | reverse complement strand
GATTTTTCTCCCTTTTTGTTAACATAAGTAGGCAAATATAATATTCAATATATTTTTTTCAGAACTATATTCTGAGCATCAAATTATAAACAAGATTAAAAAAATAAAAATTCATATAAATACCTAATAAAGTTCACTTTTTTAAAAAAGTTTTTTTTATTGATTTTTAGAGAGTAAGGAGGAGTGAAAGAGAAATAGAAACATTAATGATGAGAAAGAAACATTGTTCATCTGCCTCCTGCAACCTGGGCGATCTCTTGGTGCATGAGATGATGGTCAATCCACTGAGTCACACCAGCTGGGCATAGAGTCCTTTTTGTGAAATGAATTCATTTCAATTCCACAGAAAGGTAAATGCTCTAAAGTTGAACCCATTAAAATATTATAAAATATATTGTTTGGCTTATCGTGTTTTATAAATTAATGGAAGGTAGAAGAGAGTTTGGCCAAAAAGTAGGTAGGTACTGGCATGCATATCTGGATAACATGATTTTGTGCTTGGTGGCTTAAATTTCTACTGTACATGTCCTTTAAAAAAATTATTTTCTAACATAAAACCTCAGCAGGCATGCACTTGGCTAACGAGGAGAAAAATCTGTCCCAGTTTTCCATAATAAATTCATGGAGGGATTTGAAGCAACCAACAGTTACTGCAAAAGGAAAATGAAAAAATGTTGTTCCCTGGCATTTTTTAAACAAACACAAAAATTCAGGTTCTACAGCTATTAAGCTCTTTAGAGGCAACATAAACACTGGCTTATTTCTAACCCACTATAATCCCTGAATCCAACCCAGCCTTCATTCTCTGTTGTAATTTCTCCTGCAATGCCCCAGAGAGCAAAAGCACATGGGGTATAGGGCTGCCAGCCCTGGGTCTGTTGGATTTCTACAATAGCCATATCAGGGCCAAAGCCTTCATTTTGTATCTCTCCTGGTTGAGAGATCTTACATAATAAGCACCTTCTTTTCTCCTCTGCTTCATTTACAGAAAGACCCTTTTTCTTTTGGGGAAAAGTACCATTTATTTTCATGTTCTTTTCCTTCAGAAAATAAAGGGTGATATCCAGGGAGGATGTGGTTGACATATTTGTCTTCGGTGCAATCAAGGATAAGAAAATTCTTTTCAAGACATAGTTTGATTTTTACAGGATCTCTGAAAATATTATAATACTAGAAGCCCAGTGCATGAATTCATGCACAGGTTGGGTCCCTTGGCCTGGCCAGCGATTGAGGCCTATCAGGGGGCTGGCCAGCCAGGGGGAGGAACCCCGGAAGGTTGGCTGGCTGGCTTCCCAAAAGGCCTCGATCGCTGGCCAGCGGTCAAATATGCACATGGTCAAAACTGATGTGGGGGCCGACCAGCCAGGGGGAGGAGCTGCGGGAGGTTGGCCAGCTGGGGGAAGGGGTCGCAGGAGGTTGGCCAGCCATGGGAGGTTGGCTGTGGGAGTGCACTGACCACCAGGGGGCAGCTCCTGCATTGAGTGCCTGCCCTCTGGTGGTCAGTGCACATCATAGCAACTGGTCAACCTGCCATTCTGGACATTCAGGTCATAAAGGTCGCTTAGGCCAGTGGTCGGCAAACTGGCCCCTTGAGTGTGGCTCTTCAACAAAATACCATGTGCGGGCGCACACGGACAGTGCGATTAAAATTTCGTGACCCATGCCACTGGGCCAAAGAGCCGCATGTGACTCGTGAGCCGCAGTTTGCCAACCACTGGCTTAGGCTTCTATATATAGAGATGTCATGTAATCATTGTGCTCAAGGAAACCTCCAGGGAACAAGATCCACCCTCTATCTCTCAACAGGCTGAGTACAAAACAGTGAACAAAATATGCAAATAGAGCTACTTTCATCATTCTGGGTACAAAGTTGTCAAAACTTCCATTGGGCCACTACAGTTAAGATTTTTGCCTGGTTTTGTCTGGAATCCTTTCCATCATCACCAGATGGCTTTCTATAAATCCTCCTCTCAAGAGAGAGAGAGCAACTGGCCACCATCACTTGAGTAATATCCCTGCAGGTTATTTTTAAATGTGGTATTAGCATAATGGACACGATGCACACCAGGAAGTGCAGTTTCCTAAGTGGACACGGAAGTCCTGAAGAGGATCAAGTATAAGCAAATGTTACTCAATTGACTATTTACAGAGCTATAACCAGGCCCAATAATTACAGGTGAGCAGTGTAAACCCACGTTTAAATGCAAGGCCAGAGGTTCTTTTCTCCCATTTGCAGTCTTGCACCAGCAGTGAAATATGCACAATAGGTGATCATTACTATCAACCCTGATGACACCAAGGCTCATTTATATAGAGATAAATATTGGTACAGTAGGTAGGGGAAGAAGGCAAAGTTAACTAGAAAGATCTATGAGCAAACTTCATGAAGCAAGGGTAATTTTTTATGTTTTGAATTTATATTTGTGGCTGTTGAATACCTATTAAATAAGTAATGAGAATTAATACTTATCTACAGTGCAATGGTGATTTGCTCTTTAATGGACTGATGCTTGCAGAGCTCTGTAGATAAAAGTTTCAGTACATGGTACATGCAAAAAAAAATTTAAATGTAATTTTTTAATTAGTAAAAATTTAAGATTCACCTTCTCCTGTTAAGAATTCCTTTAGAGCAGCGGTTGCCAACTGGTGGTCCACGGACTAATGGTGGTACATGTGGTCTGAAAGGCTGGCTACTGCTACTTTAGAGGGACTTTGAACAAGGCACTTAAACTTTGCTCTGGACCTTGATTTTCCCATATGTAATAGAAAAAGGTTTAAATAGATGCTTTCTAAGGTCCCTTTTATCTCTAAGATAGAAACTGATAGAATTTGGGATATAGGAGATATTCTGAAGTGGGTTATAGATTCATTCTCCTGAAAATTATGAAAGCATTTTTTTTTTTGGAAAACATTCTAACTATTGGGCGCATACTATATACCAGGCACTAAACTACCCTCACATATTATCTTATATACATCTCAGAAAAGTGCTGTAATTAGTCATTGTTATAATCCTCATCTAATGAAAACAAAGTTCCTGAAAATTAAATAAATTGCTTAAAACACACAGAAAAGGGCAGAACCAGAACTTGAACCCATCTCTCTTTGGCTCCAAAACCTCTGTTCTTAACCATGAGTAGCCTACCTGTAAATGGCTTCTCCATTATCTCATGGTCTGGGGAAAGTCTGAATTTGCTTGTATACACTTCCTAGTCGCCCAATGATCTCCTGCATCCCTCAGCTCAGAGCCCAGGTTCTTTTCATCTCAGAGAACCTAGTTTCTTATAAGAAAGGTGAGCCCCATTTCTTCTCAATGTTTGTGCTCAAATATCTGTACACACAGGATGAGACAGGTGGCACACCAAAGTATAGGTTATTTTCCTTCACTATGGGCTGACTAATGAGGGTCCCTCTGGCAGGCACCTTCCCTCCTCCCTTTGTTCTTTTGCCTACTACTATGCAAGCAATTAGTGCAACTGAATCCTTAATAAGCCAATTTAGTCCAGCCCACATAGCTATTTTGTTCCTCATAAGTCAATTAATTCAGCTCACATTTGAAGGAACTGTCATGTTTACAAAATCACAATCAGTGTCTACACATTTCTGTAGGAAATAAGATGGTAAGGAGTAGTGTTAAAATGTCAACTTTCTCTTTGTGGAGTAGTTGTTTGCTATTGCTGGGAGTTCCTTGTCTAACCAGAGGCTTGACAAGATGACTTACCAGTCATTTAAATATTTATTTCATGGGAGGGGAATAAACAGACAAAAGTGAACAGAGCTTTGCTTATATTGGGTACAAGGGATTTGAAGAAGGATGAACAGCCCTTCTGTGATAACAGATCTGAATGCTTTCCCTTCCATAATTCTACAGGGGCAGGTGGATACCATTAAAGAACCTAATAACTAAGGCTTATCTTCAATGACCTGTAGGAATTATTGCTATCTATCAATCTCTTTTGATTTCTTCAACCATGTTGGCAAGGTAAAGTTTAATGTTATTCAATTAAGATTTGAAACTTATGACCAAAATATTCCCAAATTTCTACCCTAGAATGGAGAAAATTTTAGAACCACACATATAAATGTAATTTAAGGAATTTCCTTAATAAAGAGCACTAACAGATCAGTAATGTGATATGGTTGCTCATATAATCCATTGATAAAATACCTAAAATGAGAAGGGTATGCTCTTACTTTGCTCTACATTTTTCAGATAATTGGGTTCAGTACTGGGAACCAGTAGACACCTATTAAACTACTAGAGGTCTGGTGCACGGATTCATGCACCAGTGGGGTCCCTCGGCCTGGCCTGTGCCCTCTCGCAATCTAGGACCCCTCAAGGGATGTCAGACTGCCAGTTTTGGCCCAATTCCTGCAGGCGAAGCTGATGGTCCCCACTGGTGCACAAATTCATGCACCAGGCCTCTAGTATGCATATAAGATCTTTGGTTAATCTCTTCTCACCCTCCCCCCTCCTCCCTTCCCTCTGAGATTCATCAGTCTATTCCATGTGTCCATGCCTGTTCATTGAGCATCTGCCGCCTGATGGTCAGTGCGTGTCATAGCTACCGGTCATTGTTGAAACTCCCTTCCCTCTGAGATTCATCAGTCTATTCCATGTTTCCATGCCTGTTCATTGAGCATCTGCCCCCTGATGGTCAGTGCGTGTCATAGCTACCGGTCAAATTGTTGAAAGATTGAATGATCACTTAGGCTTTTATATACATAGACTAGGGGGTCAGTGCATGAATTTGTGCACATTGAAAGGAACTATGGGCCATGAGGCTGCGGTGGGCACAGGGGTGAGTCTTGGCTCACCCTCCATGCCCCTGCTGGGGCCCTCCTGCAGTGGGCCCAATCCCCTATCTGCCGGCAGTCCTGCTCCCGCCGCCACTGCTCCCATGTGCTGATGGCACCAGCCCCGCTCACACCTGCTGACAGTGCAGAGTGATTACGGCCAGCAGCGGTTCCAGTGGGGCGGCGCTGTCAGTGGGTATGAGCAATAGCTGCTGCTCTGATCACCCCTCAGGAGCAGGGGGAGGTAGAGAAGCCCTCAGGAGTGATCAAGGCCAGCAGCTGCCACTCACACCCACTGATGGTGCTGAGCAATTGGGACCAGCTGCGGGTGTGAGTGGGGCCGGCGCTGGCAGCTGGTGCAAGAGGTGGCTACTGATCCCGATTGCCCCTCAGGAACAGGGGGAGGTGGAGAAGCCCTGAGAGGCGATCAGGGCTGGAAGCTGCCTCTAGCACCCACCTACAGCGCTGAGCAATTGGGGCTGGTGCTCAGTGCTGGCAGCAGGTGCAAGAGGGGGCTCTGGTGCCAGCAGAGGGTGCAAGTGGGGTCAGCGCCGGCAGCAAATTTGAGTGTCGATGAGACCGCGGCATGTGGGAGCAAAGAATTTTCAGTAACCACCAGTGGCTCACCCTGGTGACAGTGACTGGTGCCCCACCTTGGTCTGGCTCCCCCACTTACCTGCTCTACCATCCTGCTGTGGCCAATGCCTGCCGTGTTCTGTACGAACCCCCTGGTGGTCAATGCATATCACAGTGACCGGTTGTTTGGTTGTTCTGCTGTTAAATCTATTTGCATATTCGGGTTCTATATAGGTAGATTATTAGACTACTATTTTAAGAAAAATAAAAAAAACCTTAGTATATTCTAGAAAGAATGTCAAAATAGCAAGTAGATTATGAACCCTTTAAAATAACGAATAGAAAAATGCTACTTATTTGTTTAGATAATGGGAGACTTGTTTGGGAACATGAGTCCTGGTGATGAAAGGTGAAGG
>NW_006295491.1:4305850-4306408 GCF_000327345.1 Myotis davidii | reverse complement strand
CAAGATGTGCTGGACATGCCTTGGAGCCTTCCCACGGTCCCTTCCCAGCCAAACTTCCATGTCCCTACCCAGCCCTGATCGTGCACTGATGGAGTCCCTAGGCCTGGCCTGCACCCTCTCACAATCTGGGACCCCTCAGGCAATGTCAGAGAGCCAGTTTTATCCTGATCCCATAAACGAAGCTGATGGTCCCCACTGGTGCACAAATTCATGCACCAGGCCTCTAGTATGCATATAAGATCTTTGGTTAATCTCTTCTCACCCTCCCCCCTCCTCCCTTCCCTCTGAGATTCATCAGTCTATTCCATGTGTCCATGCCTGTTCATTGAGCATCTGCCGCCTGATGGTCAGTGCGTGTCATAGCTACCGGTCAAATTGTTGAAAGATTGAATGATCACTTAGGCTTTTATATACATAGACTAGGGGGTCAGTGCATGAATTTTTGCACGTTGAAAGGAACTATGGGCCATGAGGCTGCGGTGGGCACAGGGGTGAGTCTTAGCTCACCCTCCATGCCCCTGCTGGGGCCCTCCTGCAGTGGGCTCAATCCCCTATCAG
>NW_006295491.1:4300960-4304739 GCF_000327345.1 Myotis davidii | reverse complement strand
GTAGAGAGGTGGAGAGAGAGAGATCTGAGGGATAGCCCAGTGGCAAGCACAGGTTTTCATTGCTGCACTGGAAACATATCTCCCATGCTGGTTTCTCGAACACAGCAATATATTTCCCTTCACGCTGCAGAAATGACTAAGAATCAGGGCCTATACATCTGAACAAAGTATCAGATATTAGCTTACTATATTTTCCCCCAAAACTGATCAGCAAATTTGCATCCAGGCTGCCAAACTGGCTAATGTAATAATTTTGGGTGTGTGTGGGTAACTTATTTGAAAAGACAACCCTATTGGAATTCAATGGAAGGGCTATTTTCATATAACTTTTTCAACTAAATCAAAAATTAGTAGAAGCCTCCATTATTTGGTAGAAACAACATGTGGAATTTCCTTAAAATATATCATTTTAAGGTACAAATTTATCCTAAAAGACACACACAGCATTTTGCATCCAGAATAGCATAAAGTTTTTTCCTTTTTGAAGTTCTTCATGATTTTATTTTTTTAATTTTTTTAAAAATATATTTCATTTATTTTTTACAGAGAGGAAGGGAGAGAGAGAGGAGGGGAGATGGGTAGAGAGCTAGAAACATCGATGAAAGAGAAAAATTGATCAGCTGCTTCCTGCACACCTCCTACTGGGGATGTGCCCACAACCAAAGTACATGCCTTTGATCGGAATCGAACCTGGGACCTTTCAGTCGGCAGGCCGACGCTCCATCCACTGAGCCAAACCCGTTAGGGCTTCATGGTTTTATTTTGCCTTCCTAGAGTTTTTAATCACTATCCTTGTCTAAAAGGCAAATTAAATTGTCCCCGAATTCAGCTCTTTGTTCATGAAAATAACTGAAATCTCTTTGTGAATTCCATTATTAACACAAAAATCTAATTTTGAATTCTTACTTACATCTAATATCTTACCACAGATAACATCACAACTATCAATTAATTATATTCCTTTTATATTTTGGTTGAAATAAAGACAAAAAAAATGCACATGGCCAACAGGAAGTTTCTGTAGTCTTGGAAATATTAAGAAGGTTTCCCTGGCAGCTAATTTTGAAAACATTTATGGCCTTTTGTGTTATAAGCTGAACATGATTGCAACCTAAATCATCTCCTTTTTCTAGGTGGAAGGGATTTTCACCTCTTTGAAATAGTATGTATCATTTATTTTATACAAATTAAGCTGCAGTAATGAAAAACTGTCCGTATCATCTGGTTTTGCTTGCTCTCAGTCCATATCTACTGTGGGTTGGCTTATCTGGAAAACCTCTGCTACTTCTCTTATTTATTCAGTGACCCAGGCTGATTGAACAGCCCCAATCTGGGACTGTTGAACTCATGACAGAGGGAAAAAGAAAAGGCACATGGTCACTTATCACAATCCATTGGCCAAATCAAGTCATGACCATGCTGTGAGTCAATGCATATGGGGTAGGCATGCATATGAAGGAGCTCTATTGGAATACAACGTTAGAGGCATAACAGGAGACTTTATAATGGCCCAAAAGTCATTGCAATCAAATATGTCCTGGAAACCTTCTATCAACTGTTTTGCTTCTTTTTAATTATTTGACTGATGCAATCAATTGAGGGATTTTTACCAAGTCATCAATATCTCATCATTTGTTAATGTGTCCTTAGCTTTAAGTAACCTCAGATTATTTGCTAGGAAATGGCAATTTAGTAAATTTTCATTATGAATAAAGGAAAAGAAAATATGAATAACCAGGGAAAATGGTACTGTATGTAAGGCTTTCTTTTTTTCCTTAAAGAATACAGTACTACATGAAGCTTCCACATATATTTTTCTCATCAACACTTCACAGTAAATGAATATTAATTCTTGTTACTATAAATTACAACGGAGTGTCTAAACTGCTATGGAATTACACCTCACAGCTGCGTGAATACCTGGAGAGCTGCTGGGGCATAATGTGATTCTCAGAAGCAACACCCGGGGAAATAATATCATTTGTTGCCTACTATAAAAGGCTACCCCATTTTTCTTAGAAGCTTGGCAGGTTGAAATAAATTCTTTTAAAGTCAACTTATTAGATTTGAAAAAGTCCCACCAATGCCCCCTTTCCTGTCTCACCTGGAGACCTTTAACAAGCAAGTGTGAAAAATCAGCAGGCAATGAAGCTCCCTGAGGACTTTTTTTTTTTTTAGAAAAAGCTTTCAGAGCTAGTTAGGGTAGCTATATTCTAAATAGCATGGATATGATTGCTGCCCCAATAATTTGTGGTTGGTTACTTTGAAGCACACTGTGAAGTTAAAATTATGATCACATGGACACAACAAGGGAGTGAGGGCAGCAGAGAGGGAGGGGGAGAGAGAGGGAGTGAAAGAGAGAAAGGGGGAGAGGGGACAGGAGAGCATCCTGGAGAACAAGATTATCTCCTACCCACCTGACCGGTTTGGCTCAGTGGATGGAGCCTCGGCCTGCGGACTGAGGGGTCCCAGGTTCGATTCTGGTCAAGGGCCTGTACCTTGGTTGCGGGCACATCCCCAGTGGGGGCGTGTGCAGGAGGCAGCTGATCGATGTTTCTCTCTCATCAATGTTTCTAACTCTCTATCCCTCTCCCTTCCTCTCTGTAAAAAATCAATAAAATATATATATATTTTTTTAAAAAAATTATCTCCTACCGGTGGCAGAGAAGGACCAGAGCATGGGCGATTAAAGTGGCGCCAGGTACTGACGCTGATCTGCGCATGCGTGTTTTTCCCCTTGGGAAGCCTCGCCAGCTGACCTAAGAAGGTTCCGGCTATCACCCTCACCTGGGGATGGTCTCTTCCCTCCGCGTCCTCCCACTCCCCTGAGCAGAGGCTGTGCAGTGTCTAAGCAGGAAAGTGGGTTGTCTGGGGGCTAATGTTGATGTTTGCTGCATTGTTCTCTGTTTCCTGTTCTGAGCCCGGATGTCTGGCTCCCTTTTCTCTCTCCTAATCTCGCTCGCTCGCTCTCTCTCTCTCTCTCTCTCTCTCTGTCCGAATAACAAGTACACATGCAACTTGTGTTTCCTTCCCATAGCCAATCACGCAAATGCCCGCAGGCATGACAAGAACAGAGGAAGTGAGTCCAGGACATCGTGACAGTCCTTTCATATCTTACCTCCGTGTTTCCGGGCCTGTTCGCACTCGGAGCCAAGGAGAGGGAAGCCCCATGGAAGCAGGTGCGAGAGGCCGAGACACAGCCGCCTCAGCGCCCCCAGACTCACAGCCACGAGCAAACTCAAAACCCGGGCTTCTCTCTGAAGAAAAAGGGGTCCGTACCCCACATCGGGCACTCCGGCTTTTAAGACCGGGGCGCCTGAGAGATGAGCCCTGAAGCTGGCTTTGAGGGCCAACATGGCGCCCGGGAGACCCATGAGGCTGTGCTGGACCCAACAGTTTCTTAAAGGGGCCGCGCACACTCTCACCTGCCCCAGTGCAAGGGACTCCCTTTCTCATCGTAAAGCATTGGTTTGAGGAGCTGGTGCCTGCTGAGATACACTCTGCGGGGAAGGCTGGTGGACGTCTTCCTGCTCTCCCTCTGCCTTGCTAACACTGGCAGGTGCCATCTTATTAACCCCCACCGTACCCCCTTTTTTCATTTCCTTTTCTCCTTTATTTTTTCTTTTTTTTCACCGGGTGCCAGAAGGTTCTCAACCTGTGGGTCGCGACCCCTTTGGCGGTCGAACGACCCTTTCACAGGGGTCACCTAAAACCATCCTGCATGTCAGTTATTTACATTATGATTCATAACAGTAGCAACATTACAGTTATGAAGTAGC
>NW_006295491.1:4287058-4300908 GCF_000327345.1 Myotis davidii | reverse complement strand
GAGAGAGAGAGTGGGAGGGGATGAGTGAGAGAGAGAGAGAGAGAGAGAGAGAGAGAGAGAGATCAATTTGTTGTCCCACTTATTTATGCATTCATTGGCTGATTCTTGTATAAGCTCTCACACCTACAGCTTTGGTATTGGCACAGTGCTCTAACCAACTGCAGTACCCAGCCAGCCTGTCCCGGAGTTTGGCCTGAGGAACAGGCTTCTGGTTTGGCACACTTACAGGAGCCTATGAAGGTCTCTCAGGGAATGGAGCCTGGGGATGCAATCTGCCCTCTCCCTCTGCCTCACCCCCACACTCTGCTGTTTTCCAGAAAGAAGCCTGTACCCTGATCTAGTGCCTTGAATTTTGTGGCTGCTGCCAGGGGACACCTGTACATTGTCTGGCTTTGAGACTAACAGGCTGGGCTCATAGGTGCAGGTCCCACAGGGCTGTAACCAACAGAAAAACTGTTCTTAAATAGCTGCTACTCCTAGGGCACAGCAAAAGGCATGAGACCTAGGAAATCAATCTTTCTAAGAAGCCTATTAGTTCATCACCATAGCTATAGCCAGAGAGGCAGGCTTCTGTTTACATACAAGGAGATGGGAAATGTAAGAAAGTTACAAACAGAAGTCATAGCATTAAAAAATACAAGGCACTGAAAAATATACTAGAGTTTAGCAGTGGAATAGATGAAGCAGAAGAAAGAATCAGTGAGCTCGAAGACAAGGCAGGAGAATTTTGCCAATCAGAGCAGCAAAAGGAAAAGTGAATTTTTTAAAAAGTGAACATAGCTTAAAGGACTTATCAGACAACATCAAGCAAGTTAACATTCACAGAAGACAGAAAAGGAAAGAAAACTTTTTTGAAGAAATAGTGTCTGAAAACTTTCCCTAGAAAGAAACAGACATCTATAACCAGAAAGCCCAGAGTTCCAAATGTGAAAAACCTAAAGAGACCCACACCAAGACTCATTATAATTAAAATGTTAAAAGTTAAAGACAAGGAGAGAATCTTAAGAGCATCAAGAGAAAAACAACTCATTACATACAGGAACCCCCACCTCCATAACACTCTTAGCAGACTTTTCAACAGAAGTCATTGACACAATCTATTCAAAGTGATGAAAGAAAAAAAAATTTCAACTAAGAATAGTGTACCCAGCAAAATTATCATTCAGAATTGAAAATGAGATAAAAAGTTTATCAGACAAGCAGAAGCTTAAAGGAATTCATCATCTCTAATCAATCTCAACAATAAATGTTAAAGAGGTTTCTTAAAAACTGAATAGATTTTGGATAGCTTCAATACTTTTATGGAAATGGAGCAAAAACTAAACATTTCCACTTTTTCAACTATTTGATAGGCAATACAAGCCCCAAGGTTCAGAAAACAGAAGGCCCCACCCAGCAAAAGAAACACTCCTTCCCTGTTAAAATCACAAATGGCTAGAGAATGAAACCATAATGATTATTGCTACAATGCCATATGGATTCAAATCTGGTCTATATTATAAAGGCTGATGGAACCTTAACCTCCTTCTAACATCCACCCCCCACCCCCACCCCTCAGCCCCTGTTGTTCTTGACTTAAAGCCAGGGTTTTGCTATACATTTTGGAACATAGTTCAAATATTCTCCTACTCTCTTGTCTATATAAGAGTCTGTCTTGGGTAACGTATCTGTGAGAGAGTCCACCTTCACGTCCAATACAATTCAGGAAAGCTATGTCACTGTATATATCCACAACTCTTAACAAAACAACAAGCCATGTTGTATGCAACACTTTCCACAGGACAAAAGCACTGGAACTTTCCATGTGAAAGACACAGTCCTGCTATTGTGTGAGATGGCTCAGGGGAGTAAGGGGTGGTACCGGAGGTTAGGATATAAGAACATGAGACCTCCAAAGAGAGCGGCCAGAGCTGGATGTATGAAGCTTTGGCCCAGTTTATGCACAGCTGTGTTATAAATGTGACGAACTAATGTTTCTTGGATCATGTTCAGGCTGGGTCGCAGGACAGTGAAGGTGGGAATAAAAATGTTACCTTAGGCCTGCCCTCCCCCAGCATGTCTATTTTTTAGAGTTGAAAATTGCTGAGATCTGTCCTCACAGCCGCAAGGACTCAGAGTAGTATGAATGATAGGCATTTTGTGACACAGTTTCTAGTTGCCTATAATTGAGGGGAAGGGGAATTTCTCTGTCTTCCTCTGTCTCTCTCAATCATCTATCTCAGAATTGGTGGAAGGAGAAAATCCTCAGATCAGCTCAATCTTCCTTCTGAGCTTGGAAAGTGAGAGGGGGGCAGCAGTGGGTGGGAACTCTGACAAATGCCATTCATTCATCCATTCATTCCAACAACCATCAAATAATCTGCTGATAATGGTGTGACTTATTCAATAAACTGTAGCCAAACAGTGATTGGATTAGAAGAGGGCTTGTTCATATTTCAATGGAAAACAATGTTTGAAATTAGCAAAACATAGATGCATCTTCTAAAATGCCCGCTTGCTCTGTGTCCCCAACACAAACTATAGCTAATACTTTCCCCTCATAGATCATAACTCCACAGCTATTTTATTTTTTTCATTCCAGGAGTCGCAATTTCTTGGGATGGAGGCCAAATTACAGATGGAGAAACTGAGTACTGCAGATGAGGTGTTGACTCTGAGCGCCTCACTGCAAAGTGAGAGTGGAGAGACAGGCTGGTATTTGCACATCGCTCGGGGCTGCCTTTTCCCCTCTGAGAAAAACAGCACATCCTCTATGGGTTTCCATGTCTTAATGAACCAGATGTAATTATAAATATAAGGACGGGAAGACACTGAGGGAAATTGATTTTGAAAAGAAACAGACAACTCTGTCAGATGAGTTTCCCTTGTTGAAGACTGAGCAGGCAGGGAGGAGCAGCTACAGGGTACACTCCCTCTGTTTCTTGTCAGCTGCTCACAAGAACATTCTCTAAGTAGAATTAAGTTTAAAGTTGATGTCAGTTGATGCTTGTTTAAGCTTTAATGTTGAGCCTAAGTGAAAAGACTCACTCCAGGGATTAGCTAAAAAGGCTCAGGTTGAATATGATGAACTTTTCACTTTCTTGCGACAGATTATGAGTGAATTGGCTTAGAAATTACACTCTAGCCAGAAACCCACCCCCTTAAATAAGCCTTTGGTCCTAATGGTTAAATCCATTAAAAATACTGCTATGGATTTAAGCCTAATATATGTGATATGATAAAAAGTAAGTGTACAAAATTCTTGACAACCACACCTGAAGGTTGACAGCACACCAACTTAATTTAATTCATGTGCCATTCCTTTACAGTAGCAACTTTTTTTTTAATCCGCATCCGAGGATATTTTTCATTGATTTTTAGAGAGAATGGAAGAGAGAAAAAGAAAAATAGATTCATCCGAGGATATTTTTCATTGATTTTTAGAGCGAATGGAAGAGAGAAAAAGAAAAATAGAGAGAAATATTTCATTGATTTTTAGAGAGAATGGAAGAGAGAAAAAGAAAAATAGAAATATCGGGGAGGAGCCTGCAACTGAGGTACATGCCCTTGACCAGAATCAAACCTGAGACCCTTTGGTCAGCAGGCCAACATTCTGTCCACTGAGTTACACGTGGTATTTTGTGGAAGAGCCACACTTAAGGGGCCGCAGTTTGCTGACCACTGGGTTAGGGCAACAGTAGCAACTCTTGAAGAGGGCAAGGCAGGTTGTTGGCATAGGCAGATCCCTGGAAGACAGTGCTCTGATAGAACTGGCCAGGGACATCTGTTTCATTCTGTTATAGAAGCCCAGACTATGACACCACAATAGTTCCTCAGTCATGTAGAAAACCACGCCCAGTTGTTTTTATTTTCTGAAAGTAAATTAAAATTCCCCCTCCAAGCTAATAAACTCCAATGCACTTAATCCATTTACTGCTCATTACAAAATAAGTAAAATGAGAGCAAAACATTGGAGGAGACTGATTCACTCTCAAAATAAGAGCCATTCTACAGGGCCAGACCTCAGAAGGGCTCATGGTAACGCTCATGAAATGACACTGAAGAACTAATGGAAATTTTCTAACAAATGTCTTTCATATTCTCTTTATCTTTGCACTTGAAAATCTATTTGACACAGAACTTTGTGTGTGTGTATGTGTGTTTGCAGCAGGTTTTTTTGTTTTTTGTTTAATTCTGAAAGCTATGGGAAGGAATAGAAGTAAGTAAGGAATAAGATAACAATAACTTAAACTGAAATGTGGGTTTTGTCAATGTAAACCATGTCACATATAAATTTTTATAGTTGATGATTTGAAAAATGTACTTTGCACTCTTTCAACCTAATAATTGAGACCCCCCACACAAAGAGCAAAATAATTGTTTTTTTTTTATAGTGACCCAATGTTAACTGAAACTGATTTCATTTTGAGGCACATAGTCTTATAATAGCCTCTTCAAAATCAAGAAAACTTACCCTCTTCCATTTTATTTATAATTAGAGGCCCAGTGCACAAAATCATGCACAGGTAGGGTCCCTAGGCCTGGCCAGCAATCAGGGCTGATCTGGGCCGTCCAGCTACCTGCCAGGGTCTCCCTACCCCAGCTGCTGGCTGCTGTCCAGGACCTTCCTTCATTCCACACTGCCCCTGGTGGCCAGCCCATGTCATAGTGAGTGATCAAACTCCCAGTGTCCTGGTAGAACTCTTGAGAAGACAATTTGCATATTAGGTTTTTATATATATAGATAAAGTTAAAAGTGAATTTCATTTGGACTCTTGTCCTTCAAAACAAACTTTCAAAAGTTACTCACACAGTTTCTCCTCCTCACCTCCCTACTTTTTCACCCTCCCAATTGTCTTTTGTTCTACAAGCACTGTGACTACTAATGTTCTTTATTATCTAGCTCAGTGGTTCTCAACCTTCCTAATACTGCGCCCCTTTAATGCAGTTCCTCATGTTGTGGTGACCCCAATTTCATTGTTACAAATTGAACATAATTAAAGCATAGTGATTAATCACAAAAACAATATGTAAATATATATGTGTTTTCTGATGGTCTTAGGTGACCTCTGTGAAAGGGGCATTCGACCCCCAAAGGGGTCGCGACCCACAGGTTGAGAACCACTGATCTAGCTAAAGAAATGATTTTCTCAAATAATTTTTTTACATAAGAAAGGGAAATAGAAACATATTTCTTTTGAGCTTTGCTCTTCTTAATTTCTCTCAGTCCTATAAGGCTTCTTTAAGTCTATGATAGTAAAAGGATTCCCAAATTAATTTTTTCAAACTCCATCTTGTGTTTTAACACTGAATTTCAGGCACTTTGAATGCTCTAATTTATATTATTTGTTTTTTCTCTTTTTGCACTCCTCTTCTTCCATCATTATGCTTTCTGTTTATTCCTGTTTCATTTCCATCATTCCTGTCTCATGGCCTAGTCTTCCCTCTTTCTTCTTTTATACTTTTTTTTTTTTTGTCTACCTGGCTAGAATCCATTCCAAGCATTTCCAAAATCATTTTCACCCATAATTCCTTTCACAGAATATTAGCTTATTGTAGAGGGTGACAGTAATATGTTGTGGTAAAAAACAAAAATTCATAAACAGTAAGGAACAATTTGTAGTCTTTCTTGGATAAGTAGGCTTTTTAAGGCTGGATTACATAATGCAATTGTTAATTAACTGTCTAGATAAAAAATAAATCAAAGCATGACTAAATAAAGCAACAGAATATCTGCTCTTGACAATACAATGTTTATCTCAAGGTTTTTGCCCTCATTGTTAAACCCCTTTTAAGAACTGAATTTATTAAAATTTCAACTCTCTTTCCTTTTTGATAATTTTGTTTCTTAGAATGTAGAAGTAACGTTATGAAAGTGGAAGAATGCTAGTAAACTGCTGAAGCACTTTTTTATGTCAAAGGATTCTAGTAGGTAGAATAATATTTATCTTAGTCCATGCCTCACACCACTAATAAGTTTCTATAAGAATGAAAAATGTGTTTCTTAGTACTAATTCTTTAATTTTATCTTGGAAATAAACAAAGTAGAGTGCTAAAGATGTCTTTAATTTTCTTTTGGAGTTCTTATTTGGTTCCAAGAAAAGAACAGAAAAAACAAGGATATTATATCTAAAGATGGAAGGAAACTACCTTAAAATAGAACAAGTCTTCTTAAAGAATATTTATTGGTTACATCTTTTATACACTGTGAGTTCATTGAGGAAAAAGGCCAAAGTTTCCCATTTTCATATTTTGCCTACCTGGCTTGATGCCTATGACATTACATTGTAGGTGCTCAGTAAATATTTGTTGAATGAATGAAGATGACGGTAAGCATTAAACTTTTTAAAGGAACACAATCTATAGTGAATACATTGGAAAGATATCTGTAACTTATATATATATAACTTATATATAAGTTATATACCAAACTCCCAATTAGTACTTTGTGTCTGTTGGCATTCAGCAAATAATTGATCTTAAATAAATTGTCATATTCATTCAACATTAACTTCCATCTTTCCCTGATGTATGTGTTGAAAGTCCTTTCCTTTGTTGGTTCCCAGTGAGCTGCCAAAGGAAAACTGTGTTAGTTATCAGACCTTATACAGTTTATTTTACAATCACAGAAACTTAAGACACCTTGTAATTAAGTGACAAGCCCTGAAGACTATCCTATCTAATAATAGACAAACATGGTAATTAACCATACCTTCGACATGCTTCCCATTGGCTAATCAGGGTGATATGCAAATTAACTGCCAACCAAGATGGTGGCCAGCAGCCAGGCAGCTGAAACGAACAGGAGGCTTGCTTGCTCCAGTGAAGGTGGAAGCCAAGCTTCCCTGCCTGCCACTGCCAGCCTCTGAGCTTGCAGTCTAAGAAACAATGTTGCAAGTATAGAAGCTAAACAAGCCCCATGCTTTCAGCCAGCCGGCAGAGCTGGAGTTGCAACAGTGTTTCAATTATAGAAGCCAAACAAACCCAGATATCTGTTTTCAGCAGCTGAGGTCTCAGAGCTGGAGCCCCAGTGGGAACCCCCACCCTGAAGGGGGTGTGACCAGCTGCAAACAGCCATCAGCCCCTCACCCAGGCTGGCCAGGCACCCAAGCGGGACTCCCACCCTGATCCAGGACACCCTTCAGGGCAAACCAGCCAGCCCCCACCCATGCACCAGGTCTCTATCCTATATAGTAAAAGGGTAAAATGCCTCCCAGCACTGGGATCAGCGGAGCCGCGAGGCATCACGAACCCAGGATCAGCGGAGCCCAAGGCCTCACGCCCCAGGATCAGCAGAGCCACGAGGCCTCCTGGCACCGGGATCAGCAGAGCTGCGAGGCCTCCCAGCACTGGGATCAGCAGAGCCTCCAGGCCTCCTGGCACCAGGTTCGGCAGAGCCATGAGGTCTCACTGCCCTGGTGTCAAGCAGAGCCGCGAGTCCTCTGAGCACTGGGATTAGCGGAGCCGCAAGGCCTCCTGGCCCCTGGAGCAGTGTGACAGGGGCAGAGCCCAAACACCCTGATCGCCCTGTGACTCTGTGTGTGACAGGGGGTGGGGCCACAACCTCCCTATCTGTCCTGCTCTGTTCATGACAGAGGAAGGCGCCCCAACCCCCTGATCAGCCCTGCTCTGTGCCTGATATGGGGGAGCTCCCCAACCCACTGATCGGCCCTTCTCTGTGTGTGACAGGGTGTGGTGCCCCAATCCCCCCATGGGCCCTGCTCTGTGTGTGACGGGGTGGAGCCGCAACCTCCTCATCAGCCCTGCCCTGAGTGTGACAGGGGGGAGTGCCCCAACCCTCTGATCAGTCCTGCTCTGTGTGTGACAGGGTACAGAGCCCCAGCCTCTCCGATGGACCCTGCTCTGTGCGTGACAGGGGGCAGTGCCCCAACCCCCTGATTGGCCCTGCTCTGTGAGTGACAGGGGGTGGCACCACAACCTCCCCATCAACCCTGCCTTGAGTGTGACAAGGGGTGGTGCCCCAACCCCCCAATCGGCCCTACCCTGAGCGTGACTGAGGGTGGCATTGCAACCTCCCGATCTGCCCTGCTCTGTGCATGACAGGGGGCAGTGCCCCAACTCCCCAATCGGCCCTGCTCTAAGCTGGACCAGGGGCTGCACCTAGGGATTGGACCTGTCCTCTGCCACCCGGGAGCAGGCCTAAGCCAGCAGGTCGTTATCTCCCAAGGGGTCCCCCCTGTGAGAGGGCACAAGGCGGGCTGAGAGATCCCCCTCCTCCCGAGTGCACAAATTTTTGTGCACCGGGCCTCTAGTCAAATATAAAAGTAAGATGATACATAAGTCTTTCGAGGTCAGCTCTTTATGCTCCAAATCAACCCTGGGTTAATGACTTAGAACTGTGTTGGGATGCTGAAGATCTCAAAATAACATGTGCACAGCCAAGGCTTGATTTAAGCCCATACATATTTTGCCAAGGGATTAGTCTTCATTAAAAGCAAAAACACCCTGAAAGTTCTAATACAATTTGAGTCATTGAAGTCATCAAGGTTAATATTTAAGATTTATAGGATCTCTGATAAGATTTATAGGAAGTCTTTTGAAATGTGTTTTGCCATGTGCAAACAAATTTAAACACCCAAAGCCTCATTTTTCTGTTCCAAACTACCAACCACATAAAGGGGAAACAACTCTTAAATTTGGCAAAGCTCCCCTTCTTGATACACCAGAAGCAATTATCTATCCCCCCAGATGAGCAGCCCACTATACTTATCAGCAACAACACAAGTCTCCTTGAAAATAGGTTAAGCTATTTCTTGTGTAAAGTTGGAAAAAGATGAGGGGAAAAATCCCCTTTTTGATTAATCATAACAAATGAGAATTTTATTTAGAGCAAGTGCTGTCTGCTAACTAATTTTGAAAATAACACAGTAGACTAAAAGTTTTACTGGGGATATGAGGGGAAACACAGAAACATGAATATATTTATGGATATGCCATCCTGGGATCAGTGAATATCCATCACAGCTAAAGATGACAGCTAATATTTACAAAAGGGATATATATTTTTTTATCCTAACATCAATCCTCAAAGAGAAAAAGAAAAACCTAAGTATGATTTGACAGGCTCATAAAACACCATTTTGATGCATTAAAAGCCTGTAATTAGAAGAGCTAAACAACACATTCTTACATAGGTACCATTTGCCCTCCAGAGATCTGTTAGTACTCAAGGGGGTTTGCACATTTAGATGGGAAAAAAGTACAATTTTTATTTTTGCTAAACTATCACTCAAATTTTAGCACCTCCTTCCATTATAAATGTAGGCAACCAACTACATTATTATTAGCAATATCTACAACTTTGTCCACAACAAAAATTAAAGGTATTTTCATAATGTCATATTTACATGTATTATAGATATATAGAAATTTCATTCTTGTCACTATTTTGAAATTATGGTAGTTATTAAACCAACTGCTAGATGTTGTTTTTTATTTAATGTTTAAATAAGGAAAATTATTTGTCTCAAGTATTTTCTTAATATTTGACCCTATCTATATATATAAAGGGCCAGGGGCCATCACATTCGAAACAATGGAATGGACGACCAACACCCTATCTATATATATAAAGGGCCAGGGGCCATTACATTCGAAACCCTGGAATGGACGACCAACCAGGCTGCATGGGGAGACCAACCGGCAGGGGGGTTAGTGAGGGACGACCAAATGCAGGCTGCGTGGGGCGACCAGGCCAACAGCGGGGTTAGTTAGGGATGACCAAATGACAGAGCAGCAGGGTGCATGGGGCAACCAGGCCGGTAGGGGGGCCAGTAAGAGGTGATCAAATGTTGCAGGGGGGAAAGTTAGGGGAGATCAGGCAGGCAGGCAGGTGAGCAGTTAGGAGCCGGTGGTCCTGGATTGTGAGAAGGATGTCCAACTGCCAATTTAGGCCTAATCCCCAGGATCGGGCCTAAACCGGCGACACCCCCTGAGGGTCCCAGATTGGAGAGGTTGCAGGCTGGGCTGAGGGCCCTCCCCACTGCATGAATTTCGTGCACCAGGCCTCTAGTTTCAATATAATTGACTAGAGGCCTGATGCATGAAATTCGTGCAAGAATAGGCCTTTCTTCCCCCAGCTGCCAGCATAGGCTTCCCTTGCAGCCCCAGCTTCGTCTGGTCTAATTAGCATAAATAGATTTTCTATATAATGCAATGTATTATTTTATTAACTAAAAACATTATTCCAAGCCAATGTCCTTTGCCTTTACCAGTCTGAAAAGATAATTTTTGGCCTAAACCAATCATTACAGTTTGGAATACTTATCAACATATTTTGTACATGTTTGTGATTAAACATTTACCTTGACAAAGGAACACTTTGGAGAATTCTCTACCAGTTTTTATGTATTATATACTATCACGTGAGTTCAATGACTACATACTGATAAATAATAGTTTCTTAAAGCTAATTTACTAATAAACATTAACTAGGTTTGTAGTTTAAGCAATGTATGCATTTGGGGGGAAATTTTTCTTTCTAAGGGATGTTTTTTATTTACTTTGTACTAGCTATTATTCAAGATTGAAAAAAATGCATTTATTTGAGTCAATTTGTCCAGCTGAGTTTTCAAAATATAAAACAAAGAAATGATAGTAAAATACTTTTTGATTTCCTGGGTTAAGGGGTAGAGGTTTAATTGTTCCATTTTAAAATATATTTATTTCATTGATTTTAGAAAGAGGAAGGGGGAGAGAGAAAGAAACATGCATATGAGAGAGAATATAGATAGGTTGCCTCCAAATGTGCCTGGAATGGGGATAAAACCTACAACCCAGATATGTGACCCCACTTGAAATCAAACCCTCTGTCTTCTGGTATACAGAACGATGCTCCAACCCACTGAGCCTCACACCAGCCAGGGCTAATTGTTCCATTTTCACATCCATTTTCTATGTTGTCATATGGTGACTATACTTTAAATATGAATATGTTATAAATACACAGTCCTCTATTTATTCATCTATACTGTCATTCATCGAGCCCTGCTGCATAAGTGTTAAGCTTTGGGTGCTTTAATAATCCTATCAGTTTGTGGGTTACATTTTGTTGCTCCCTTTTCAACTTGCAACACATGATTCTAGAGCTTTTGACATCAGGGATTACTAAGAATATATTTTAAACGTATGGCTTTATGGAAGTTTTAGAAGTAAACAAGACTTTTGGGACTTTACAGGGATTACTGTGACTAGAGCTTGCCTTAATGGAAAAATGAATCAGGTGTGTGTGTGTGTGTGTGTGTGTGTGTGTGTGTGTGTGTGTGGTATTTACTACATCATCATAATTTCATTCAGCCCTGCACCATTTTCCATGCTTTGCTGCCCCTCCTCATCTTCCAATACTTTTCATTGGCTATTTTGAGAGACTGATGAAAAGGAGATAAAAACAAGTTAGAGAAAAACAAAAGAGAGGAAAATGAAGAAACAAATAAAATGACACATAATAGTCATTTAAAAACATCATGAATATTCTCATAAAGAGGAAAAGTGAAGAAAAGTACACCTCCAATTAAAATGTCACCTTTCCTTAGTAGGCTATTTTTCAAGTACCAAAGGAAAATAATTTCAGCCTGCCTTCCTTCTTTTCTTTCTTCCTTCCTTCCTACCTTCCCTTTCTTTTGTTCTTTTTATTTGTCCTTTTCCCTCTCTCTCATAATATTCCATGTACTATTTTCAGTGCTGGGGAGAGAGAGGGAGAGAAAGAGAGATAGATAGATATTTGCTTTCATATTGCTTATATTCCCTTGTGTTGGCAAGGATAGTCAGCAAATAAAGTAAGTTAAAAATAAATAAGTTATGTTAGACAGTGCTAAGTAATAGTAGTTTTGTGTAGAAAAATATAAAGGAGAAGGAAGATATGACATTTCTGGGCAGGGAGGTGGGATTTAAATAGCTTGGTAAGGAAAGGCCTCATTGAGAGAGTGACTTTTGAAAGGGTATTTTGGAGAAGGATGGAAAGAAGGAAGGAAGAAAGGAAGGCAGGAAGGAAGGAAGGAAGGAAGGAAGGAAGGAAGGAAGGAAGGAAGGAAGGGAGACTTGATGCTTGAGAAAATAATCGGCCAGACTTCCCAGACACGAGTGGGAATGAAGTTCTTGTGATTAGATTCGGAAAATGAATTTTCTAAGACTGGCATGGGAGGATAGGATGTGGAAAATTCTACTGGCCTGGAGTTACATTTCTTGAGTTGCAATGTCCCATTTCCCCCAAGCCAGTCCTGAAAGAGGGGCAGCTGGGAATTTAGTGGAGCAAGAAACAGGGCTTGAGTTTCCTTCCATGTTGCAGCTGGGTGTGGTTCAGCATTCAGGCCAGATTAAAGTCCATTAGTTCATGTGTGGAGTCCAAGATGGCTGTGCACCTTGTGGGCACAGGGCAGAGCATCCTTTGCCACAGGAGTCCCAAGAGTGAGAAGAGAGAGAAGGGAGCAAATTTCTTTTGTTTCAAATTTTATATATTTAGATTTCTGGAGCTTGCAATGGCCATGCCTATTCTAGTCACTTACTCCCTGGCAGGTGTGATTGACAAGCAGGTGTGATTGGCAGGCAGGTAGGCACCTTCCCACATCACTTAGACCTTACCGGACATGCTTTTAAAACTGCCTCTGTCTAGTCCCTTCCCCCATCAATTAGTGGGGAATAGACTTGGAGTGTTAAATGCAGCTTTTTGGCAAAGCAGAATAAATGGCTTGACTATATTATTTGGTTTCCCCTTTTACTCCTTTTCTGTTAAATAATAACCAGATTATTACAATGGCATCCGAAATAAAGACTGGCTTCCAGATGTTGAGGTATGGGCATTCCAGGCAGAAGGAACAGCAAAGGTACATTGGGAAGGAATGTACTTCAGGGAAGCCAGTGAGGCTGGAAGAGCTGGAAAGATACTGGGGTGAAGGAAGGTTTTGAACAGAAAGGCAACATGATTTAACTTACATTTAAAATGATTACTGATTGCTGTGATGAGAATAGACTGGGGGTAGGGGGAGACAGAATCAGAGAGACCAGTTAGATCAGTTGTGAGTAGATGAGTTCTTGATATATTTTGTTAAGCCAATGGGATTTGCTGATGATTTGACGTAGGTTGTATGAAAAATAAAAAGGAGTTAAGCAATGTAAAGAGGTTTGAGGCAGGACCACTAGAAAAATGAAGTTTCCATGAATTCTGATGGGAAAGCAGGTTTGGGGATTGGTGGCTGGACATATGTGACATATTAAGTTAGAGTTGCTTCTGACACATCCAAGTGGAGGTGTCAAGGAGGTGGCTGGATATATGAATGCAAATTTCAAGGACAGGTCTCTACCAGTGATATGAATTTGGACCCATCAGTATACAGATGATAGACATCAGTATACAGATGGGTCTAGGTGAGATTATCTAGGAAGGGAGTATAAATATGAAAGACCATAAAATAGAAGAGGTCCAAGGTTTGGAATTTGAGACACTCCTTCAATTAGAGGTGAGGAAGATGAGGAAGAATCTTCAAAAAGACTGAGAAAGAGCATCGAATACCCATCAATGGTTCTTCCAGGTGCCTTTCCATTTCCTGAATTGGCACTACAAACGTGAGCAGTTTAGTCCTGGAAAATACTATAAGGATGATGATATTTAGTTCAAAAATGTCTACAGAGTCTGAGAAGTGTGTCATATGCAGTCCATTGATACTTTTCTTTGGTTTGAATTAAGGCTTGCCGGCTGCAGAAAACTAAAAATACATCATGCTGAAAAATGGACACAGACCACTTTGTGTGTGTGTGTTTTTCACAGTTTCCATGACATTTTAAGGAAGTGTGGAGGATATTGTTCTTCTTTTCCTTACACTTGGTATGGCTAACGCTGAATGTCTGTGGATTACAGG
>NW_006295491.1:4286328-4286726 GCF_000327345.1 Myotis davidii | reverse complement strand
ACTGTTAAAAAGCATAAGCAATCTAAAATAATAATAAATGTGGAACAGGCAGAAAGATAAAGAAAGGAAGGAAGGAAGGAAGGAAGGAACAAAGGAAGGAAGGAAGGAAGGAAGGAAGGAAGGAAGGAAGGAAGGAAGGAAGGAAGGAAGGAAGGAAGGGAGACTTGATGCCTGAGAAAATAATCGGCCAGACTTCCCAGACACGAGTGGGAATGAAGTTCTTGTGATTAGATTCGGAAAATGAATTTTCTAAGACTGGCATGGGAGGATAGGATGTGGAAAATTCTACTGGACTGGAGTTACATTTCTTGAATTGCAATGTCCCATTTCCCCCAAGCCAGTCCTGAAAGAGGGGCAGCTGGGAATTTAGTGGAGCAAGAAACAGGACCTGAGTTTCC
>NW_006295491.1:4282829-4286250 GCF_000327345.1 Myotis davidii | reverse complement strand
TTTATATATTTAGATTTCTGGAGCTTGCAATGGCCATGCCTATTCTAGTCACTTACTCCCTGGCAGGTGTGATTGACAAGCAGGTGTGATTGGCAGGCAGGTAGGCACCTTCCCACGTCACTTAGACCTTACCGGACATGCTTTTAAAACTGCCTCTGTCTAGTCCCTTCCCCCATCAATTAGTGGGGAATAGACTTGGAGTGTTAAATGCAGCTTTTTGGCAAAGCAGAATAAATGGCTTGACTATATTATTTGGTTTCCCCTTTTACTCCTTTTCTGTTAAATAATAACCAGATTATTACAATGGCATCCGAAATAAAGACTGGCTTCCAGATGTTGAGGTATGGGCATTCCAGGCAGAAGGAACAGCAAAGGTCTTAACATTGGGAATGTACTTCAGGGAAGCCAGTGAGGCTGGAAGAGCTGGAAAGATACTGGGGTGAAGGAAGGTTTTGAACAGAAAGGCAACATGATTTAACTTACATTTAAAATGATTACTGATTGCTGTGATGAGAATAGACTGGGGGTAGGGGGAGACAGAATCAGAGAGACCAGTTAGATCAGTTGTGAGTAGATGAGTTCTTGATATATTTTGTTAAGCCAATGGGATTTGCTGATGATTTGACATAGGTTGTATGAAAAATAAAAAGGAGTTAAGCAATGTAAAGAGGTTTGAGGCAGGACCACTAGAAAAATGAAGTTTCCATGAATTCTGATGGGAAAGCAGGTTTGGGGATTGGTGGCTGGACATATGTGACATATTAAGTTAGAGTTGCTTCTGACACATCCAAGTGGAGGTGTCAAGGAGGTGGCTGGATATATGAATGCAAATTTCAAGGACAGGTCTCTACCAGTGATATGAATTTGGACCCATCAGTATACAGATGATAGACATCAGTATACAGATGGGTCTAGGTGAGATTATCTAGGAAGGGAGTATAAATATGAAAGACCATAAAAAAGAAGAGGTCCAAGGTTTGGAATTTGAGACACTCCTTCAATTAGAGGTGAGGAAGATGAGGAAGAATCTTCAAAAAGACTGAGAAAGAGCATCGAATACCCATCAATGGTTCTTCCAGGTGCCTTTCCATTTCCTGAATTGGCACTACAAACGTGAGCAGTTTAGTCCTGGAAAATACTATAAGGATGATGATATTTAGTTCAAAAATGTCTACAGAGTCTGAGAAGTGTGTCATATGCAGTCCATTGATACTTTTCTTAGGTTTGAATTAAGGCTTGCCGGCTGCAGAAAACTAAAAATACATCATGCTGAAAAATGGACACAGACCACTTTGTGTGTGTGTGTTTTTCACAGTTTCCATGACATTTTAAGGAAGTGTGGAGGATATTGTTCTTCTTTTCCTTACACTTGGTATGGCTAACGCTGAATGTCTGTGGATTACAGTCATGCCATGTGACAGATTGCAGTGTCGCACACACAGGATTCTGCCTCCGCTGCAGGGATGAACAGAAGAACATCGTGGCTATGAGAGAGAACTATTTATTGAGCTGCAAATAGTGTCAAAAGGAGAGTGCAAATTAAGAAAGTTACCAGGTAAAAGTACTGCTTCCTTTAGGTTCTCCCCTCTTCATCATTACCTCAAAGTATACTTTTTCTTTAATTCAAGGTATATGCATCACTACTGGACAGTTAGTTATATTTTTCAAAAATAGCCTCCTTTATGATATTTTGTGCTAAAGATATCATTCAACAAAGCTTGACATTTAATTTGGGAAAATCTGATTTGTTTGGAAAATCAAGTAATGATACTTATGAATATAAAATAAGTATGAAGAAAAGAAATAAAGAATATACTTTGCTTATATAAGCTATATTTAATTTTTGGAAGCCAGATACATTTGATTGGAAAAATGACCCAACATCCTGGTAAGATGATGATCATCTAGGATGTGGCATTGTGTAGAGTCTGTTCTTCTTGTTCTTTTTGGGGAAACTGAGCATTTTTCTTTGAGCAATAGCACCTTGCTATAGACAGATAAGGAAGGCAAAGAAGGCAAACATTAAATGTCTTAGTTTTTCACATGGAACATATCACTTATCTTAAGAAGAAGAAAATAGTTTTGAAAGAAGAGCTAAATTTTGACTAAAATGAATTTCTGGGTATTTTGTCAAGTTAATTCTTTTACACTTTCTCTGTTCTCCATTCTGGATTTAGTATCTTGGAGATTCAAACCGCATGAGCAGATGGCTTCAAGTAGTTGTCAGGGGAAAATGCCTTTCTCTCTAGTGACCTCTCTTTCTGATTCGTTCTCTATTTGTATTGGCTGTTTCTGTTTCTGTTTCTGTCACTCTCTCTCTTGTTTTGGCTCTCTTTCTTCCACAGTCTCTTCTCATATTTCCTCTGCAATAATATTAACTTTAGAAGTAACTGATTATTTTTCTAGGTAAGATTTTATGGGTTAAAACATTATATTACTTGCTCCTCAGGCTTGGTAAAGATATATTTCTCAGGCCTCACTTCATAATCAGTCAAGGGGAAAATGTCACATCCTAACTGATTTATGTTTTGTGTGGTAATCACTTGTTCTAAGCACTGTGTAAGGGATGACATTGAATTCCAAGGTTTAGGTATACTGATCTGTGAGGTAAAAGCTAGGTTTTTAGTAGTAATACAAATAAATAGAATAATCAATAATAATATAAGAATAAACTGTTTCATGTACTCGCAACAAATGTAAACCTACTTTTGCCCACCCCTATATTTTCAAAATTCTTTGAAATGACATCGTGAAGAATAACATCGCCCATTTTATTCTTCTTAGATATTGCTCTTAATAAATATTAAATAAAATAATAAAAACAATTAATCTCAATTTCTCCAGCCTCCTTCCTCTTAGGGAGATAATGTGTCAGAAAGGAAAGCCAGAACTAATTTAGCTTAATGTATACTTTTCTGAGCAACAAAAAATGTATTAATAGCAATTTATTGGAATTAGCAAGAACATCAGATTTATCTCGTGGAATAAACTTTATATTTTATTTTATTTTACTTAAGTATCCCTTTGATGCCTTGAACTCCATGATAAAATTAGGTCAATGAAGGTGATACAGTTTAATGATGTGATAAATACACCCTAAGGAAATAAAAAGTCAACAATAATTCAACTTGTGTTCAAGATTTATAGTCACCAACTTGGTGGCACTGAAGAAAATGCCATTATACATTTACTGCATCTCTTTTTCTCCCTGAAGGGAAACTGAGTATTTATCTCCTTTTACCACCATTAGAGAATTGTCACCTTTAAAAAACAATGTCCTTTGTGCCCAAAACAGAAATACAACAAGGAAACTGCAAAGCATTTTCTCCTGAACTTCTTTAGAATTATGTTTGGTGATCCCTTTACTGAGGCACTTCCTGTAGGTACACAGCGGTGCCCTTTTATTGAATGATACTAGGTG
>NW_006295491.1:4271791-4282766 GCF_000327345.1 Myotis davidii | reverse complement strand
TTTAAGCTTTTAAACAACGTTTTAAATTGTGTTTTACTGCCCTTGTTTTCCAGAGAAGAACACCAAGTTTTAGAAAATTTAAATGACTTGTTGGATGCTATAGTTTGCAATGCTAGAGCCAGGATTTGAACCTGGAACTAGAGGTGAAGCTCTATATGAATGACGATTTATTTCATGTTTTAAATTACATATGTACATGTGTATGTGTGTGTGTGTGTGCATGTGCATGCATATGGTGGGCAACCTATTCAAGCCAGCCAAGGAGCAGAGAGTATAGTTCTGTTATTCCAGATTCAGAGAATGAGATATCGGTGAATAGAAGCGATGTTATGATTTGAGGCTGAAATGCAGCTGTGCTGTTGAGTAATCTTCTGTTATGCATATGAGGGCAATTTCCGAGGAATAGGAGGGATGCAAAACAGAAGGATCTCAGGCCCCAAAGCCTTTAAGCCTGGACTCCAATTCAAAATATTTCTTAAAATGTAGTTTCTCTCATTATATTACTCCAGAGCAAATCATAACTAATAGCAAATTGAATAGGTTAAACATGAATTAACAGGTTAAACAACAATATAAATTATAATCAAGGAACTAGAAAAATAATAAAGTGAAACTAAAGAAAGTACAAAAAATAACAAATGGAAGAAAAATTAGTCTAGTGGAAGACAAAAAATGAAAGCAAAAAATATAGAGAACAATTAAATAAAAACTCAATTCTAGAAAAATACTATTAATATAGACAAAAATCTGCCAACATTGAATAGGAAGAGAGTGAGAATGTGGCGGCGGGGAGGGGGGAGAGATACTATGAATGATAGGCAGATACTGAAAAGAGGTCCAGAACTATAGAGCAGGGGTCCTCAAACTACGGCCCGCGGGCCACATGCAAATACAAATATTGTATTTGTTAAAGTATGAGAAGCTTTGTGATAAAAATAAAGACACATTAATTATCTAAAAATAGGTAAATTAACAAAATGTACTCATTATAAATAACAAATCTAAATATACCTATATCAATTGAAGAATATAATCATTACAGAAAAATCTACATACAAGTAAAACAACAAGTCCTGATGTTTTAATCAGTGTGCTTTGTCAAGTTATCAAAAAATAGATAACCCTTTTCTTATAAAACTCTTCTAAGTTCAGAACATTTTATGAAACTAGTATGAATATGCTAGCAACACTGCAAATAAATAGAGGCAGGAAAATTATTAGCAACTACAATTTATGAAATAGACACAAAAATACAATATAAAATAGTAAGCTGATTCAAACTGTGTGTGTGTGCACATGTGTACACAGGTAAGACAACCTCATGACTAAATATGTTTTATCCTGAGAATATTAAGATGGCATAAATTTAGAAAGGGTAATATTAATGTAACATAACAACTGACAAAGTAAAGAAACATTTTATATCAATAAATGCATCAATCATTTAATAAAATTCAAAACCATCTTATGAAAGAATAATGAACAAAGAGGTAATACAAGGTAAATTTCCAAATTGATCGTTATATCTACCCCAAAAGTAGGAAAATGCAATAATGTTGAAATGTTAGAAGCATTCCTACCTTAATTAAGCCTCCACATGTTTCTCTCTAAATCTAAATTTAGGCCAATAAAATATAAGTGCAAATTTTATGTGGCAGCTTCCAAGAGCCTTTCTTAATAAATACCTGGCATGAGGCTTTTGTCCTTTTCTTTTCTATTCCTTCCTGTCACTGCTGAGGTGGAGGCTGCTCGGAACCTCGGTGTTCACAGGACTGGAAGATCTGAGTCCCTAACAACTGGTAGCACCATATCAACTCTAAACTTGCAGCTGCTAGGCTTCTTGAAATTTAAGAAATAAACTGTTTTCTTTAAGTCATTGTTACCATAACACTGTACTGAAAAGTACTAGCAAATATAATGAGAAAATAAACATAAATGAGATATAAATTATACATAATCTATAATAATAAAAGGTTAATATTCTAATTAGACTCGATATCATTCTGGACGTCCTTCCTGACGAAGCTAGGGCCAGAGGGAAGCCAGTTCGGGTCCTGGGTGCCTGCGGTTGGCCAGAGGAGGGAAACCCAGGTCCTGGGTGCCGGAGGGAAGCTAGTGCCGGCAGCCAGGGGAAGGAAAGCCTACCCTTGCACAAATTTTTGTGCATCGGACCTCCAGTCCTATATAATAAAAGCCTAATATACTAAGTGTCCGGTTGTCCAGTTGTCCATTCAACCAATCAAAGCATAATATGCTAATGATATGCTAAGGCAGTTCAACTGCTCGCACTGACCATCAGGGGCAGACAGTTGACTGGTTGACCAGTTGCTATGATGTACACTGACCACCAGGGGGCAGAAGGTAGAACAGTCAACCAGTCGCTATGACGTGTACTGACCTCCAGGGGGCAGATGCTCTGACCTGTAGGTTAGCTTGCTACTGGGGTCTGGTTGATTGGGGCTGAGCAGTTGGGCCAGATGTGCCCTGGAACACTCCCGCAGCCTCTCCCTGGCTGGCCAACTTCCCGCATCTCTCTCAAGCCCCTATTGTGCACCAGTGGGGTCCCTCACTCTGGCCTGCATCCTTTCACAATCCAGGACCCCTCAGGGGATATCAGAGAGCTGATTTCAGCCTGATCCTGCAGTCCAGGCTGAGGGGCCCCACTGGTGCATGAATTCATGCACCGGGCCTCTAGTATGCCTATATTGAGGTTTGGAGAATTATATAATTATATACATAGAAAATCACAGAGATTAACAATGGAACACGAATAAGCTATAATTTCACACCCATGAGATTGTCATAAATTAAAAGGTCCGATAATATAAAGTGTTGATAAAGTCATGGAAAAATACAAACCCTCACATTGCTAGTGGGAATATACATTTTTGAAACTATTTCACTGGGTATGTAGTTAGAATTTTTTGACTGTTGGCAATGGAATTCTTGTTTCAAACTGATTTATAACATTACTTAACATAACATCTATTACTGCCTGAATCTAGAGTTTAGGTAAAAACCTATAATGATCAGTAGATGAACAAGTCTTTAAGAACCAAGTGCTTTCCAGTTCTCTTCTTATAATTGTTAATATATCAGCTCCTATCACAGACTAGTCTCTCTCTTTTGTTGATAAGAATGCCACAGATTTTCCATAAATCTCATCCAGACAGACAATGTTCAAAAGAAAAATAAGTCCTCCTTCATTCTCTTTTTAGGATTGAGGAAACCATTTCTAGAAACTCGTGTTTCTTTGGTCAGCATTCATCATGCGCCCATTCTCAAATCAATTATTGACAAAGAGAATGGAATAATATAATCATTGAAGCAAGATATGTTTTAGCAAAAAGTTGGACTAAATATTCATTAATAAGCAAATGGATAACATTTTATATTATAGCACTATAATAGAATATTATATACTGCTACTAATAAGAGTAATATGTAACATTTATGAATGTATTACTATGTGCTAGGCATTCAGCTAAGCACTTGCCCAATATATATTCATTTTTCCATCAAAAAGCCCTATGTGGGTTGGACATTTGAATTGAGACAGCAATTTCATCCTATTCCATACCCATAAACCAGGCAAAAATGGAAAGATCTGGTAATAACAAGTGTTCATAAAGCTATGTGTTATGTATGTTTCTGTATATACATATATACATATATGTAAATATATATATAAAACAGAAATCTAATATAATACCTAAGTGTAAGTTTTCAGATGAAAAAATATTGAAGCAAAAAAAATTAAACAATTTACCCAGTCACAAATCTATTAAGAGATAAGATTTGAATCCTGTATTTAAATAGCAGTTAATATGAATAAATTTGATTCATATGCATCAGTTTAGAAAATACTGAAAGCTTAGTCCCGAATGTAAAAGGAAATATAACAATAGACTGCGTTTGTTGAGAGTGAAGAAATCTTCATGAGTTCATTTAGGAGTAGGCAATATTGAAGATAAGGAAAGGACCATGCCCCATAGTCATATATGCAACTCTCCAGGAGGCAATCAGGCTATTCAAAAAAGATTTCAAAAAAGGAGTTTGAATCTGAAGAGTTAGAGTTATTAGGTAATAGTGGGAGTTGGGCAAGTAGATAAAATTTGAAAAGAAGGATTTAGGAAATAAAAAGTCCTGAGGATGGGGAGAACAGACTCAGAAAGGAAACAGAAAAACTATAAGAGTGAATGCAGATGAGAGAATAATATCTCAGATATGAATAGGGGTGAGCTTCAAGGACACTGTGACTGATAATGTCAAAATGCTGCCAAGAGTAGTGACAATATTTGGTACATCATTAAAGACCTTGGTGAAACCCGTCTCAAATGCAGTTCTAGTTGGAGACCTGCATCTAATGCTTTGAAGACAATAGGAGATGATAGTGGGAGGGCATGTGAAATGCAGCCCATTTTTCAGAGGAACTTGCTTGGTGAAGGGAAAGTGAATATTATAGCATTTCCCAGAGGGAATGAAGGGCTTTTCAATGGAAAAGACATAGTAGTATTTTTAGTTTGTGTGAAAGGAGTCATTAGAGAGAGAGAGCTAAAATAGCAGGGAGATAGGGAAGAGTACGATTTACCATAGGAGCAACATCTGGAAGAAAATGGGAAGCAGCGGATCAGGAGCACAGGTGGAGAATTTAGCCTTAAACATGAGAAGTAATTGGGAAGTGAACAAGAGATCTCCCAGATGAGAAGAGAGACAGATGGAACAAAAAAGGGGAGAAATGAGTTTTATCCTGCTGTGTTTCCCATTAACTTTTCCCAGAAGGGGTACTTGGCTAGGAAAACAGGAAACAGACAGGTGGTCCATGGTCTGTTGGGTAAAGTTAATATATAGTTGCTTGATTATTCAGGTCTGAGTTTTAGGACAAAAAATTACTGAAAATTTATGAATCACATACAGTTGCCCAGACGTCAGTCTCCTGACCTAAATTTCTCTCTCCCTTAGTGAGTGGAGCTGGAGTATTGCCTATTTGGAGGCCATTCTGAATTTACACTGAAGAACTATCTAAAATGAGAAAAGAGTTAAAGAAAAGTCTCACTGGATGTCAGTGCCAGAGGCCACCTAGTGATCATCCATACAGACAATTTTTCATGGAGAAAAAAAACACAAACCCAAATCTCAAAGTATGCATGATAGACCCAAAGTCATCAAATTATTGATAAGCATCAGTGAAGATCTCATGTTTAATTTTTATCAAACACATTATATATTTTACTTTAATTCATTTATTATTTACCTCTTCCTGTGGGAACGTGATCTCCCTGGGAGCAGGAATTTTTCTCTCGTTTGCTCATTATTATTGCCTCAACCCTCAAAGTGTGCCTCACATCAATATTTGTTGAGTGAGAGAATTGCATCTACCCAGTGCACTTTCTACTTTCCCATTACACGTTCAAGGAGAGCACTTCAAAGTGAAATTGGTACTTCTAACAACCACCTGCATGCAAACAACTTTTTAATGAACTATTTCTTCATTGGATAGAGTTGGCTCCAAGGCAGAGCAGAATTCAATCCTAGATTGCCTGATCTCAGAGCCAAATTTGAATAAATTCAACCCATTCAGTTAGTTCTCCTTTAGAAGAAACTGAAGGAATTTTTGTGACAAAACAATAGCAAGGTAAATGAAAGCCAAATCAATATCATGTGACAAACAACATAGAATGTACACAAGGATGAGCTTCATGGCATATTTTTTACACATCACCATTTATATCTTTACCCTATACCTTCATGTCTATGTCCATGTTTATGCCACCCAAAAGAAAATATGGTAGAAAAGTTTCACTAGGTTTGTTTCTAGGGGAGTGTTATGAAAATTCTAACTTCTTATAACCCTTTCTCATAAAAGACAAAATTCTCGTGTGTGTGAAAAAATGAGAAAGAAACACTGTAAATCTAGGAACTACAAAGAAGAGAGATGGTAGATCCTGAGTGAATCTGAGAGAGGTTTTCCCTACTCTCTCTGGAGTCATCTCCAGGCATGAGAAGGAGAAATGCTGTGAATTGAGGTGTGTCCATCTCAGGGGAAGTGTGTGAAACCATAGAAGCAGCTTATACAACAAAGTATTTGTGGAATCAGGTAAGAGAACCCAGTTTTATGGTTATAAAAGATGCATTTGAATATTTAAAGGCTCATATTGCCTGAGATATTCTAGTAGTTTCACAGCCCAAATTCTTAACAAAAAATACATAGATCAGTACTATCAGTATGTTAAACTTTATAATACATATATAATAGGATGTCAAATAGGTTACTCAATTTCCACAATTTTTGCTAAGATTCAAAGCCAAATGAACCTCATATTCTATGTTGAGAAAGCCCAGCATCTTCCTACCAAGGATTAGTGAGTCAGTTTAGAAAATATGTAGCCACCAACTCTCCCTGCTCCCCAGCATCATCTCAGCCAAAGTAATAGGAATATTGAGTGGGGAGAGAGGTGGTAAGCCTTGTGGAGGGAGCAGAGTTGAGGAGAGAACTCTGAAATGAAAGCACCACTTTCCCCTTGTACAAGCTCAATGGGAACACTCCAGGAGGATCTCATAATGGTTGACAGTGCTTGCAAGGGGAGCCTGGCAACCCAAATCTCAGCAGGATGTGTCCTGGCTGCAGAATACAAACTTCCTCTTAAGTACCATCATTAATACTGAACATAGTCAGAGAGAGTAGACTCCGGAAGGGTGTCTGGAAATCTGAAGCTTAGAGCCTTATCCTTTGCCTCTTTAGCCACTATGAGGAAGAATAAATATGTCTCTGAAGTTTGGAAGTTTACACGGAGATGGAGTGTTGTTTTGAGCTGTCTGTAACAAAAACATCCATGTCAGCAACACTTAAAGGAATGGTGGTGTAGTGTAGCTGGGAGGAAGATGGTGCTGATCCTACCCCATTCCAATTTTTTATGATCCTCCATAGTGTGACACGGACGCCAGTGGTTTCCACAGCTGCATGGAAAGGACCATGAAGGGTACTAGAAAAAAGTAGACCTTGAGACAGCTAGGTAGCTCCTGGACCATTTCTTTTGGTTCAATTTAGAGACGTTGTGGTGTCCAATCAGCTGTAAAAGTCAAACAGTCCGGTGGGGGTGTTCATAATATTTGAGTATGGGTGAGTTAATCAAGTTTCTGAGACAATGTCATGTCACCCACATTTCTGCTCATGTGAGGGAAACATTCATTTTCTTCTCAAGCCCTTATCAGCAAATAACCTAGTATTTTTGCTTTATTTTTCCGTCTATGTAGGAGAAGATTAAAACATTCTTTATTTCTATAAGAGGAGAGAAAACACAGAACCCAGAAGCAGATAGCCAAAGAACACAAAATAAAAAGGAAAAGATCAAGTAGAATGTTAAGATCACCAAAAAATAAAAATAAACAAACAATTCTCAGAATACTAAGTGTTTAATGGAAGAAATCTTCCCAGTTTTACAGAGAAAACCAATCTCCTAAGGAACACTGTTGATAAAGGTTTGATACATACAAGTGGAAAAGATGAATTGTCTATAGTTAATAATAAGGGCTCAATATATAAGTAAGCAACCACTAGAGCAGATAGGTGTGAGAAAAGAAATGGCGTAGGAAACACCAACAGAGCCAACAATTTGAATAATGCAAAAAGAAAAATCAGGATAGGTTCTAGTGGATTGTATATTCTGAAGACCAACACCACAGTAGACTCCATCCCCCATGCTCCATTTACAATGACATTGGCAACCCTTCCATCAAGTGGGAAGATCTCTGCCCCTCCCCCTGGGACTCAGGCAGACCTTTGTGACTGCCTTCTCAAAGAATATAACAGAAGTAAGCTATGGGACTTCCAAGTATAGGTTATTTTTAAAAAATGCCCTGTTCTCCTTGTTCTCTTAGGATACTTTTTCTTTAAAACCAGATACCTTTATATGAGGAGAACCATACAGAGAGGAACTGAAGATCTGGGCCCTCAACCCTCACTGAGCTCAAGCTGGTGGCCAACATAAAATTGCCAGCCAAATACGCGAGCCATTCTGGAGATAAATCATCTGATGTCCAGTTGAGCTGACAGCACATGGAACAGAGATTAGTCCTTTCCACTGAACCCTGCCCAGACTGCAAATTCTGCACTAAATAAGTGATGGTTATTTTAAGACACTAATTTTAGAGGAGGGTTGGTTATTTAAGCAGCAATAGAAAAGCAGAACAGGACTGACGGTATTATTTACCTACCCTGAGCTAGCTGAGTTTCTGCACATTCTTTGGGAGGAAGAATTGCAAGTTTTCATCATTATTATTTTTTTTTAGTATTTGTGGTTTTCTATAATTTATTACCTCCTTAATAAAGTATGTGTAGAGAATTATCACTTGATTATGTATGCAATCCTTTTTAAATTTTGAACTAAAAGACACTTTAAGTATAAGTAGCTTTAATTCACTATATGGAATTTTCAACTTTAAATAATAACAATGGTTAAGAACCTGTTGCTTCCAAAGTGGTACACAACATAAATAACACTCTTGACAAAATTTTGATTTGCCTGGGTGACTTTTTGATTAAGTGAGTAGCATGCTACAGCTATAAAGATTGGTATGTGGAAAAAACTGCTTTCTAAAACATACTCCCCAGAGCACAGTGGTATATTTAAAAGAAAAATAGTCCAGGGCCTTTATGTAACAATAGTTAGCACAAGGATTAATTAATTATGTGTGTGTAAAATACACACAGCTAATAATTTATTCATATAATAGTGCTTAATGCAATGGTTTTTTTGAATGCTACATTGTGAGCCAATATAGGACTGGAGATAGAGATATAGCAGTAAACAAAATACATTGGTCTCTGATGGGACACTAAGATGATCAACAAATATATCTCTCTCAGAATGTTGAGAAGTGTAGAAAATCAATGAGGTAGGTAAGCGGATAACATGCCAAGGTCGGGTGAGGGTGAACATAGGATGTTCAGGAAGATCCTTCAGATACAGGAACATTTGAGCGGAAATCTTCAGAAAGTGAGAGTGAGTCAGTTGACTACCTATGAAAAAAACAGTTCAAGGTAGGGGAACAGCAAGTGCAAACACAGTAAGATGAAAGTAATTGTAGTGTGTTCAGAGGATTCAAAGACATCATGGCTGAAACAGTAAGATGCTGAGTATAAGGATAAGAAGTATTAGGAGTGGAACAGGAAATTATAGAGACCAATGAAAATATTTTAGCTTTTATTGAATGATTATAAACATACTAGAGGCCCGGGTGCATGAATTCCTGCATAGGTGGGGTCCGGCAGGCCCGCCCCGATTGGGGCCAATGGGCTAGGCTGGCTGGGGGGAGGAGATGCTGGAGGTTGGTGGGCTGGCCCTATCCCCGATGGGGGGTGGGGGGAATAGGGGCAGAGCTGGCTGGGAGGGAGGGGCTGTGAGCGGTTGGTGGGCCAGCCCTGTCCCTGGTCAAACTCCAGGTCTAACTCCCCATCAATGGGACAATTTGCATATTAGCCTTTTATTATATAGGATATCTGTTATGGACCAAATACTTGTGTTCCCCCCAAATTACTATGTTGAAGTCCTAATCTCCCATGTGATAGCATTTGAAATAAGGTCTTTGGGAGGTAATTAGAGTTAGATTAGGTTATGAGGGTGGGGCTCTTAAAATGGAATTACTGGCTTTATAAAAAGAGGAAGAGGAAGATTTCTCTTTCTCTGTACTCACTCACTGAGGAAAGGACATGTAAAGATACAGCAAGAAGGTGTCTTGTCTACAAGTCACAAAAAGAACCCTCACCCAAACCTGACCATGATGGCATCCTGACCATAAACTTGCTGGAGAAAATAAATTTTTGTTGTTTAAGCCACCCACTATATGGTACTTTGTTATGGCAGCCCAAGTCAAGACAATATATCCATAGTTATGGCGTATGGATGATGCTCCAACCAACTGAGCTACCCAGCCAGGGCTGTTTGTTTACTTATTAATTAATTAATGATTTCTCATATTATCAACTGTTTCCTCTGCTTATACAGATGGGTTTCTTACGGCTTTTTTTCTCAAGGTTATCTACCTAATTTCATATATGACAGGATAATGACAATGCCAATTGGTTGGAATTCAACATTTAAGTATACTTTTCTTTCAAAATATCTTATTTTTATTCTTCTCTGACTTCATTGGTCCACTTCTACTAGCTTTCTGGTAACCAAGGTGCTAATGGCACAGTTAATTGCCTGAATTGCTTAATGATAGGTTTCAATTACAGTTTTCAAGTTATATTTCTAATATTCTATTTTTGTGAGCTGTGAGCAAAAACATGAACTTTGGGAAGTGAATGTCTCCACTAATTGGAATGTCTGTCTCTGTTAAAGTCTTTAGTAAACTATCACAAAAAATTAAAATAAAAAGTATTTTCCCATATGCATATTACAATTTTACTGGTAGAGATTTTATAGATTGCCCTGGTTTTAAGAGAAAAACAGTATTTTCTTGTTTGAATGGAAGATTCTTACCCAGTAGGTAGAAATCCTTCTGTCTATAGTTATTTGTTAACTTATTATTGTTATTTTTAATCCTTAGCTAAAAATATGTTTTAGAGAGAAAAAGGGGAGAGAGAGACAGAGAGAGAGAGAGAAACATTGATGTGAGAGAGAAACATTAATTGGTTACCTCCCATAAGGGCCTAAAATATAGGAATGTGCCCTGATCAGGATTTGAACCTGTAACCTTTTGGTGTTTGGATGATGCTCCAACTGAGCCACCCAGCCAAGGTTGTTTGTTTACTAATTAATTAATTATTTCTCATATTATCAACTGTTTCCTATGCTGAAGACAGATGGGTTTCTTGTGCTATTTTTCAGGCTTTATCTAATTTCATATGTATGGCAGAGTTCAATTTTGTTTACTAATCCAGGCTCCCCTGAGGGGATGGTTATTTTTAGCCTCTCCTGTCTACATTTATTGCTCAGCTAGTTTCTCCTGAGCTCTATAGAAGTCTCATTCC
>NW_006295491.1:4244233-4271757 GCF_000327345.1 Myotis davidii | reverse complement strand
CTGTGTTCACAATCTCTATGTTTCTGCTTTTGTGTTTTGCAAGAGTGCTCAGGCACCACACAAAGGTAGATCTTTAAAGGGCATCTAGACTCACTTCTCTTCCTGAAGCACCTCCTATTCTCATTTTCTTCACTGTTTTCCTTATTTCTTGTGCCACTTCTTCCTCTCTTATCACTGCTTCCTCCTCTCCCTCTCCCTCTCCCTCTTTTCTTTCTCCCCCTCCAAGACCCCATCTTTCCTCACTTCCATCTGCTGTCATTTCCAACATTTGTATTCAGGCTCCTGGGCTCAACTTTTTCTATATCTCTACAAGATTTTCACCAACTTTCTGTATAACATAATGGGAGGGGCTGTTTATCATTTCTCAGTCAAGACTGTTTTCAGGAGAGAAAATAATTAGCTTCTTGGCATTTCTCTCTAGTAAACAAACATACAAAAAACAAGCAAACTATCAGCCTTTAGCTCTGGGGACTTCCTTTCCTTGCCTTTAAGACTCATCTAGTGGTAATGTGCCAGACATCATAAATGTGAAGTTAGAGCAGAAATGATGCTTTGGAACTTGCTGCTCCTTAGCTCTTAACTAACTATAGCATGGGTTCTGTAAGAAATTTAATCTTCAAACTTAAAGATCAGTGAGAATGCTAAAAAGGAGATAATTTATCATTTTGGGGAAAAATGAACTTCTCATAAAAAATGTGGCTCACCCTAGTAAGGTAGCTCAGTTGGTTGGAGCGTTGTCCCATACACCAAAGAGGTTGCAGGTTCGATTCTTAGTCAGGGCACATACCCAGGTAGTGGGTTCAATCTCCAGTCAGGGCACATACTGGAGGCAACTGATTAATGTTTTCCTCTCACATTTATGTTTCTCTCTCTCTCTTTCTCTCTCATCAATAAACATATACTTGCGTGAGGATAAAAATAGATAAATAAGAATGTGGCTCACCTATGTGGTACCTACCATATAGATATAAACATGATATTTATATCTTAGAGAAATCAAGGTCATACAAATGAAGCAAGTAACTGTTTTGTTGAAGCTCAAAAACTACATATTTTCTAAATGTGTTTAGATTCTCCATCCTTCATGGCAGCTTTGATTTTTATGCTTATAAGTCATAGTAAGAAAATTTAAAAACACAGCTGACAAGATTTATGGAAATTTTATTCCATTACTTTTAAAAGAAACACTTTTACTGGAGGAAAGTAGACATTCATCTCTCTTGTATGTCCTTGTCTCAATTGCATTGAGTGTCATGGCAAAAATGTTCATCTGGTTGTTTACAGAAAAGCAAAGGATCCTGTTAAGGTTACACTAAATAATTTGAAAGAGCCACACAATTCTGAACTTTGGAGTCAAGGAGGTCTGGTTTTGTCCCTTGTTCCTTGTTCAGCCTTAAACAACTTATGCAGTCTCATTAGGCCTCAGTTTCGCTGTCTGAAGATGAATAACATCAGTGCCTATCTCTTAGAGTTATTATAAAAATAAAATGAGAAAATTACACATAAAGCACACTTAGCAGCACATCTGGCACAGAGTAAATTACTAGTAAATATTAGGTAATGTTATTGCTATGATCATTGTGCATTTCCATTTTTTTATAACTGCTGAATATCAGTGTAATTTTCCTCCAAATCAAGTCACTTAGCCTTCCTTATTTTTCATATATATTCTTTTTTTTTAAATATATTGTATTGATTTTTTACAGAGAGGAAGGGAGAGAGATAGAGAGTTAGAAACATCGATGAGAGAGAAACATCGATCAGCTGCCTCCTGCACATCCCCCACTGGGGAAGTGCCCGCAACCCAGGTACATGCCCCTGACCGGAATCGAACCTGGGACCTTTCAGTCCGGAGGCCGACGCTCTATCCACTGAGCCAAACCGGTTTCGGCCATATATATTCTTATATGTGAGGGGTTTTTTTGTTTTTATTTTTTTACATAGTGGGTTATAATAGCCACTTAACCCCCAGTAAACTATTTTGAGATAGGATTATGTTGTTCAAATTATATTTAATAACAGAGGTTCATTGATTTGCTAGTTCTCTGGTCAGAAGTCTGAATTAAAAAAGAACCTTCAAGGTGTCATGGTTCTCCTTATTTCTATTGTTGATACCCAGGGTCTATACTAAATTAAGGCATAATCACAATGGCTTATCCTATATAATAAAAGTCTAATATGCAACTTGTCCCCTCAACCAGGAGTTTGACCCAGGGGGCAGGGCCGGCAGCAGAGGTGGCAGGCAGCCTGGGGAAGGGAGGTGCCCCTGCTGGCAGTCACTAGGGACCCTACCCATGCATGACTTTCATGTACTCGGCCTCTAGTTATAATATACAACCTTTCATGGCAGTAACATAGTTTTGACTGCAGTAATTTCCAAATAAAAACAGCCGCCTTTCCCCTGGCCTATGTGGCTCAGTTGGTTAGGTATTGTCCAGTGCACTTAAAGGCTGAAGGTTCAATTCCCAGTCAGGGCACATGCCCAGGTTGCTGGCTGAATCCTGGATAGGGGGTGTATAGGAGGCAGCCAATCAATGTTCCAATCTTACATTGATGTTGCTCTCTCTCTCCTTTCCTTTCTCTCTAAAATCAATTTAAAAATCCTAAAAAAAACAAACAAAAACTATCTTTCTATTCCTGTACCTTCTATTTAATTATTAACCTTGATATGTATTCAATAATGATAGAATCCAGATATTAGTATTCTACTAACTATAAATTAATCATTCTTCAGATAATGAAACTGACATTTAGTGTAACCAAATTTAAAATGTCTTGACCAAAACAAAAAAACATCAAAGAATAAAAGGTGACACCAGGATTAAACTCTTGGTCTGTCAAGCACCAAGGAAATAGCCTTAATCATCACTCATGACCATACAGCATTCCGACCACTACTAAGGGAGATTTTCAGACAGCCAAAATAGGAAAAGTTATTCCCCCGCAAATGAACAACACCAAACTGTGGTGTATATGGTATTGCTTTCCTTTTCTCATGCATAATTCAGATAGTTGTTGACCCATAGGGGCTACACCTGTTACTCTATAGACAGCCTACAAATCTTACAGTATGAATAATAGAAGAGCTTGATGGATTTTTGTGAATTTACACACCATGCCAAGTTTCCAGCGGCCTAGCTGTACCACTTTCTGTTAGTTGACACAGGGTGGAATATTTACACTGCTGATTTCTAGGAGCGGCAACAAGAGCTGTGTGGCAATAAAGAGTATTTAACTTATCTATTGGATAGACCTTATATAATTTTTAAAATGTGGACTAGATGCATTCTTTACAAATAATCTTCAAATCACCCTAGCTGCACTTGATAGATGGAGAAACAAGGGAGATGCTCTGTGTTTGAGTGGCTGCAGACATTTGCTGGGGCTGTTTTTTTCTGCATGTGTGTGGAAAGCTCCAGAGCAAATGTAATTTGTCTTCCAAAAATGACATTTTGCAGCTTTAACTGGATTTGGCGTGAACTAAGGCATCTCTTGTGCTTCATGTTTAGTATTTAGGTAAAGAAATTAATTGTGAAAGATGTAATGTTGTTATCTACAAATGACTGTTTTGCTAAAAATAGTTTTGGAGGCAGACAGGAAACACTGTCTTTTCAAAAGTGTGTCAGGTTTACACTGTCTTCCTATGACACTTAGAGAGCATAGTTCCAATGGCTTGCCTGTGTGCATCCACACACACCCTCCTCAAGTGCATGGTTAGGAAGTAGAGACTTAGCTCTTCTGCCATAGAGCTTCTCTGCTAAACATCTAGGCTCCTAGTCCTTCAGTGTTCCATTCTCAGAATTCCTTCCCATAGCAGTTCTATCTTCCTGACGTGGTGCTACTTCCACATCAAGAAGATACCTTCTAGAAGAATGAGTCCCACTTAGTGACATGACTAGAATGAGACAGCCCACGTCTGCCATTGCCAGTTACTAATAATGATACCATTAAGACAAGTCTTTGTTTAGAACCTTGAAACTTATCTAATGCACAAAGATGACTTAATAGAATTGCAATGATTTTTTTCTCTCCTAGTTTATTAAATAACATGCATGTACTATATTCACATTTTGCTGATTTGCTACCAAAATTTAAATGAATGTATGTATTAGCATAAAAAAATTTCACATAGTCTTCCCCACTTAGATTTGCCAATGAAAAACCCCCATTTAGAGTAATTTATTTCCATTAGTTTCTATGGCACTCCTTTTTAATTTACTTCATAGCCCTCATTCATCACAATTTATAATTAATTTATTGGTTTACATCAACTGCAAAGGACACAGATCCTACCCATTTCCTCACCATTGGATCAAGAATGCTGAATGGCAAACTGAAGGCCCTCAATAAATATTTGTTGAATGAATTAGTAAAGGAATGAAATAAAAAACAGGTATTAATAGCTTAACAAATCACCATTGTAATATACAAATACTGTTTGAGAAGGCAAACAGAAGGCAGCCTCTAGAATATTTAAAAATAGTTTTCCACAAACAGTGAAGCTGAGAATGGTAGACTTTGGGTGGAATTATTGAGAAAAGAAAGTCATGGAGTTTAAATAAGTATGGGAAATACAATTGCTTCCATCTGAGTTCAAATTTCATACTGAGTTGTGGATAGAACAGCCTTTAAAAAAAACTTTTTTTTTTTTTTTTTTGCAATCTTTAGGCCAAACTCTAGAACAAGGATGAAAAAATAGCAAGATCCTTAATCTGAAAATTGGCCTTAAGGAGGTGTCTTCTCTGAGTCCTGTCTTCTTATCGCAAACATTTTGAGATTCCAAGCAGTTCTCAGTTGTCTATGTAAATCAGCAGTTCTCAACCTGTGGGTTACGACCCCTTTGGGGGTCGATCGACCCTTTCACAGGGGTCTCCTAAGACCATTGGAAAACACATATATAATTACATATTGTTTTTGTGATTAATCACTATGCTTTAATTATGTTCAATTTGTAACAATGAAATTGGGGGTCACTACAGCATGGGGAACTCTATTAAAGGGTTGTGGCATTAGGAAGGTTGAGAACCACTGATGTAAATGCTAATTGGTGAATCAAAAGGGTGCCTACTAATGGTCAACTCTATCCTATTTACTTCAGAGTCAATATTGATGGTAAACAAATGGAAAGAAAGCTAAGGTGCAAAGTGAGTACATTAGTCTTCCTCAGTGCAAATGTGAGCCTGCTCATTGGGCAAGTAAATGTTCATCTTACAAACACTTATGTGAAAAAAATGTTTAGGGTTTTTAAAAATACATTTTTGCAAGCAAAGTAAATAGATAAATATAGATAGATAGATAGATAGATAGATAGATAGATAGATAGATAGAAATAAGTATCAAATGCTTTATATTTACACTAGAGGCCCAGTGTACAAAATTCATGCACTTATGGGGGGGTTCCCCAACCTGGCCTGTACCCTCTCACAGTGTGGGAGCCCCACAATCGATCTCCCCAAAGAGGTAGGCCCCGCCCACCCATCTGGGGCTCCTCGATGGATTGCCCCAAAGTAGTAGGCTGGAACTAGGGGTCCCGCCCCCAGCATCGCCTGCACAGAGCTGTGGGACCCACCTCTGCACCAAGCACACCTCTGCGCCACACACGCACGCAGCATCAAGTCCCTGCCCACCTGTGCGTGCCCACTGCGCACGCAGCCTCCTGGTGATGGATTGTTATGGTGTAAGGGTGTGAGGGCATCATGGCATGAGGGTGTGATGACCACATAGGCTTTTAGTAGTATAGAAATGTATCATTTGTGTTAAAAATTAGACGCAGACTGATTTTCTAAGATTCTGAAAATGGCTAAAAGACAAAGATATGTTCTCAGGATAGAATATTTTTACAGATGGGAAACCTCTTCCCTAGTCTCCATGCTCTGATTCTCACCCTCATCTTTTCCTCCCTTTGTTTTATAAGGAAACCTCTGCCTTCTTCTCTGTGTCTTATTTGGAGGAGTTGCTAAGCTTGTCAGTAAGAAGCCAATCTTTATTAGTTTACCATTTCACTAGTATCAAATTACTTTACCTCACAACTAGGGACAGAGTTTTAGGCCTTTATTTTATTCTCTCTTTTCCTTCAGATGCCCTTGTTGGGGACATAAAAGAAAGTTAATAGGATCCTTACCTGGATGTTTTCACCATAGGAAGGTACATCTAGCTCAGGTTCCAGGGCCTGCATTTTAGAATGTATGTCTTAAAAGCTGGTAGGACAAGTTTCGCTATTTATTCTTTATTTTTAAGGTTAAGAAGGACCACAATTTCCCAAGTCACTTTCAATTAAATTTGTGAAAAATCTAAATAGATCTTAAATTGAGTTTGTATTCAGTTTCTAGACTACTATATGAAATACTGTCATCTGCATAATGTAATGAACTTCTATCCAGGACCATAGGTGTCTCTCTATTTGACTTTTATTGGAGTTTTCCCCCAAGAGAGTATGAGGAAAGTAGTAAACCTGGGGAAATTTGTTAGAATTCTTCTTGGGGTCCTTTTGTCTTTAAAGATAAGATTGCTCTTTTCCTCTGGGTATAGGGAGGGAATTTCTCACATTAGGGTTTTATGACCTGTTTCAGGGGAGAAGGGCAGGAGTGAGGTGAAGGTCAGAGTGATCTTCCTGCCTTTGTCATTTTTCAAACTCCTTCAGCTTAAAATACTCAATATCTCAAGCCACATATTTTTAGATTAGCATGTCCTGAACCCCAAAGAGAAATCTTTAAATATTACCTAAATATAAGCCTCAAGAATGCTACAGGCCATTTTTGAAAGATTTTAAAAATGAACAGAAATACAATTGTCTCTGCAAATAATTTTTATATTTTGAATCAAATCTAATTATTTTTTAAAGTAAATGTTTTACTTAGAGTTACACCAGTAGAAAATTATTAGTATAATTCAATTTACCTGGAAAGTAACACTTTCTAAGGAAAAACAATGCTATCTATTTTATTTTTTAATATATCTTATTGATTTTTTACAGAGAGGAAGGGAGAGGGATAGAGAGTCAGAAACATCAATGAGAGAGAAACATCGATTGGCTGCCTCCTGCACACCCCCCACTGGGAATGTGCCTGCAACCAGGGTACATGCCCTTGACCAGAATGCTATCTATTTTAGACTAATCACAATGAGTAAATCCCAATAGTGTTCTTGCTTAATTCTTTAGGACATAAATTTTCACTATGGAAGAATTTTATAGAAATGTTATTTGAAAAGAGAGAGAGAGAGAGACTTTCCTATTTACTATCTTACTTTTTATCCACTTTTCCATTATGTCATAGTTGAGTCTTGCCAATATAATTCTACTTAATCATTTTTATGAGAATTAAGTTGCCAAATTTTTCATCAAATATCAACTAAATATTGGAAAAATACTGAATTCTTGGCCACATTTAACTTGGTGTTCTATAAAAAATATGTAAAGACTGCATTAATATATGCAAAGCAAATGGAAGAAATGGGGATATTTTCTGCCTTTATGAGGTAGAAAACTGAATTTTTTAAATATAAACAGTGAAAACAGTGTAAAAGGCCTAATTTTTATCTTTCTTGGTGAATTCTCTGAAAAGATAATGAAGACTGCAGAGGAACACTCATAGGATTTTTTACTTCTTACAATTTATATTAAATTGTTTTTTGACAGCTATTTTAGGGCTTTGCTCCTCCTCTTCTAAGGAATCATGGGAGTCTAAGGTGTGTTTTTTTAAAATTTTTATTGATTTCAGAGAGGAAGGGAGAGGGAGAGAAATAGATAGAAACATCAAAGATAGAGAGCATCATTGATTGGCTGCTTCCTGCATGCCCTATACTGGGGATTGGGCCCGAAACCTAGGTATATGCCCTGACCGAGAAGCAAACCGAGACCTCATGGTTTCATAAGTTGATGCTCAACCACTGAACCATGCCGCCCAGGCTGCGATATTTTGTAAAATGGATAATGAACACAGAGCTAACACTGAAACCCAAGGGCACAGGTAATGGAAAACACACCATAGGCATTTTCATTGCCTTTATGTTTTTAATGATGTCTTCATTGTGTCTTGTTGGGTTTTGTTTTGTTTTCTTTGGACAGTCACTTATGTTTCCCTGTCTTTGTCATTTGCTTTCTGGCTGGCACTAGCACTTCCATAAAATATTTTAATGGCCCCCTGCAGGGCTTCTGCAGTGAAGGGTTTGCTAATGTGTGTATTATGATCCTGGTCTCCGAGATATTTATATCACCATCATCTTAATTTACATTAGGCCGTGGGGAACATGTCACATAGGTCAGTCTTGGGAGCAATATTTTTGGCACATTTTAAAAAATTATAATTTAAATTCTTCAGCAGTTGTGTAGCTCTAAAGCACCAAAACTAGTTACAAGAGCATTTGCTGGGGTTTTAGCTGAGTAACTTCCATAAAAGTTAATTAAAATTACCTGAATGAAGCCTCAGGTAATGCTTTGAAAATAGAGACTAACCTTGTAATTGCCCTGTTCTCCTTTCACCTTCTTCTCTTGTCTTAAATAGTAATGTTGTAGCTGATTAGCTAGAATGTCATCTTACTAGCATAGATGAAGGTAAAATGACATAATAATTAAAAACAAATTGTACCTTAGTTTAATAAAGGATCCCAATAAAACATAAGACGAAGCAGTTGTTTTGAAATGTCAAGGTGACCTAGGGTAGTGATAATAGAAAGATGCAAATGTCCATGGCACAGAGCCCCCAAGAACAGATACTGTTCCAGCATGGTGGCCATGCCCTCGACTTGGAATCACAGGAAATTAAACACTACTTTGAAAAATGTTTGAGGGGCATTTTCTTGTTATAAAATGTTATAAATTTTTCAAAATTTGTATTTAAATCCTGAATTAAAGAATTAAGAATGAATGGAAAAATATAAGGGATTTTGTAATACATACAAGGATTTTGTAATACACCAATATGTAGTAGATTTTTTGAAACATTTAGCACTCAATTATTCTTTGAATCTTTACAACAATCTTTTGAATCATGGAAAAGATTGCAATTTTTAAGGTAAGTAAATGAATGATTGGCTGGCAGCACGGACTTTGCAGACAGAGATGAATTTGAATCCTGCCCTACCATTACTTGGTGAGAGTTTGGAGCAAGTTACTTAATTTCTAGGAGCCTCAGTTATGAACTTGCAAATGGATAATGTAGTGCTACTTTCACAGATCTATTGTAGGGAGGAAGTAAGATTTATACACAGCCTCAGACAATCCTAGCACAAAAAGGCACTTGGAATGTCCTTTACTGTGTTTCTTTGAGAATATGGGGGCTTAACTAACATCATAGATGATTAACAGCAAAGATACAATTAAAATATGAGAGTTTTGACTTTTGGTCTGAATCGGTACACTCCATACCTTGCTTCTCACAATTAAAGATAATTTACCAAATATTCTCACATGACTATAATTTACTCATTTTCTAATCAAATTAGAAAGGACTATAGTTGAAGAAGTGTGATCTAGGACAAAGGGTTATGATCTCGAGGAGGAAAGTTTCCTTCCTTCCAAATGAATTGGGGAAATACAAGAAAAAATTTTCAGAATAATTAGTACTCTGCCATTAGTCATGAAACAAAATGTGCAGAATCTACCACAAAGTTCTACAGAAAAAAATCAGAAATATGAAATTGAAAAAGATAGAGTTCAGCTGTATAGATAATAAATACATGTGACATTTCATTCTTTTTTGTTCTTGTTGTTACTCTTCACCTGAGGATAATTTTACCATCGATTTTTTTTTTTTGAGAGATAGTGGAAGGGAGGGAGGGGAAGAGAGAGGAAGAGAGAGGAGAAACATCTATGTGAAAGAGACAATTGATTGATTGCCTCCTGCACATGCCTAGACCAAGCAGGGGATCGAACCTGCAACCCAAGTACATGCCCTTGACTGGGAATCAAACCCTTCAGTGCTTGGGCCAACACTGACTACTCAGCAACAGAGGCTAGGGCTGACTTTTCATTCTGGATATCTAAATCACTCTCTAGTGAATCAGTCTTTTCACTTTATTACCCATTTTATACATAAAGCATCTCACAGAATGTGTTTTTAGGAAATGCTCACATTATAGTGTAACTATATGTCTCTGCCTGAGACTGTCTCTTTTTAGGTTTATTGTCCTAATAAAATTATTAATAAGTCACCTTTTTAAAAGGCATCTATATTTGGGTGATAAATTATATCATCATCCTATCACTCTGCAACACAAACCCTTGTCTTGAGAATATATAGGGCTCTATCATAATTCTGAACCAAAACCAGACATCACAATCAATTTGGTTATCTAGCAGAACATCTAGACTGAGTGTCACCATGCTAGAAGTCAATTTCTAGTGTAGGCCCAGTTACATACTCAAAGCCTCCAGTTTGGAGGGAATATGCAATTGTTGATATAATTATCACTAGTAATAGCCTTATCACGTAATCCAATGGGGACATTTTGATTAAGGTTCCAGGAAGGCTTCCTGTTAAGATTGTTTCTGAGAAAATATATCATGTTATTTTAGTTCAATAGTCAGTTGTCATATTATGTTATTTTAGTTCAATAGTCAGTTGTCTTCACCTTTCTTGGAGTGAATAGATTAACTCCTGTACACCATTTGAATTATTAGCTTGAACCATATAAAATTATTTCTTTTTAACCATTGACTTAAAAGCAGAATTTCATCTGGCTCAACCTAATATAACCTTATTAAAATAGGGAGAGAGCCCTGGCAGGTTTGGTTCAGTGGATAGAGCGTCGGCCTGGGGACTGAAGGGTCCCAGGTTTGATTCTGGTCAAGGGCATGTACCTTGGTTGCAGGCATATTCCCAGTAGGGGGTGTGCAGGAGACAACTGATCGATGCTTCTCTTTCATTGCTGTTTCTAACTCTCTATCCCTCTCCCTTCCTCTCTGTAAAAAATCAGTAAAATATATTTTTTAAAAAATAGGAAAAGGAAAATAGGGAGCTTATCACATATTTTAAGAGTTCATTATGTAGATATTTGTCTTATTTTTAAAGATAAATGCTGGTAAAGCAGCTTCTCTTCCTCCTTTTGTCTTATATTTTCCTCCTTCCACCCCCTTTCAAGCTTCTCTTCCTCCTTTTGTCTTATATTTTCCTCCTTCCACCCCCTTTCAAGCTTTTTATCCATTCCATAATATTTTTCTATTAATGTGCAGCTCATTTTCCTTCCTCAGTTTGAAATCCTGCACTCATATTGCTCTAATACACCTGTCACCATGGTTTGTATTTAGTTACCTGTGTTGAGATCTGTGCCTCCTTCTCCTCAAAGCACCAAAATGTAAGTTCCTTGAGGGAATATTATTAATCTTAATTAACCTTAATCATATTATTAATATAATTAACCTATACATTAGAATCCTGTTCTTAAATGTTTCTCAATATATTCTTATTAAGCAAATAATGTCCAATGTACATTAGTGATGATAGCTGGGCTATTTGAGCCTCAACAAATATGATCATATTGATACTATAGATATAACCACTGCTAGTCACTAACCAGAAATTAAATTTAGTCACTGAATATTATGTTTTCAGATAAATTAAACTAATTTTATTTTCTCATATATATATATGGCCTTAGTCTTTTTTCCAATGGGAGCCATAATGAGAACTATTTTTATTGCTTAGAATAAAAATAAAATATTTTAACAATTTCACTAGGTGTTTGCCACTGCCACTCTTTTATGCAATCATACAAGAAATATAAAATTTTACTAAGTGATGTTAAACATGATAAAACCTTTTTGTAATAAGCTACATGAGCCTTAAACTATCTATTTTCCTCTTATCCCTTCCTGAGAGGAGACCTTGAATCTAAAACCTGTGTTGGTTGTACTGAGATGTCAGGGGAAGATGAGGACAGCCACGCTGGAAGGTCATCAAGAAACTCGCTCATGTACAATCTGTCTTGCTTTCTGCAATTCACAATTTTCATAAAATTGTATCCACTCCATAATAACATAATAAGCAGTACATAGCAATTTACTCCTTAAAACAAATTGGGATCGATATATATGTATATATGTGTGTGTATATGTATATATGGGGAATTATGCATACACACATAGATTTTTCATTGTATTTAGCTTTGAAGTTGAGAAAATGTATTAGAAAATATTGATATATTCAGTTACAACTTTGTCCCACATTATTATGTAATATGTTATATGTATTCATATATATATGTTCAGTATACTTTATTTAGGAAGTTTACTATACTACTTCTACCAATAAATGTATATATTGCTCTCCAAATGTACTCTTCCAGACAAGGCTTTTAAGATATGCATTAAGTAGTAATTTTTGAATAGGTTTAGTATGTTTCACATAGAATCTGCCTAAAAGAATGGATAGAGTTTCTCCTTCCATAGCCTAGAAAGACCAAAATCTAGATTAGGATTTGAAGAGCAAAATATTTTTAGCAAAGTAGGTGCTTGCCCTTAGCAGAGGACTGTCCCTGGTTCCTCTGGTAGGTGAGCCTGAGCTAGAGGGGAAGGCCAGTGTATGCTGTCAGGTAAAGGCTGTGATAACCCAGGGTTTTACTCTGTTCTTTGCTGATATTTGGGTGAAAGGCAAAGCAATCACTTTATTTAGTAAAAAACTGAGTTCTGGTAATAAATTCTATTTTGGCATCTGGAGAACATATTCTAATCAGTTCTATATTTAGAGCCCCAAATAGTGTGATTTTAAAGGTGCTTCTCCACTCTTATTATAACTGCCGTGAGCTCACCAGGGTCAGCAGTAGATATTTATGTCTCGTCCACTTTGTATCTCTCAGCACCAGGCAATACTGCCTCTAGTAGATTATCAATAATTGTTTGTGAACTTAATATAACTCAATGTGGAAAGCAAGTCCATCTTAATTTTCATTATAACCTACGTTAGCTTTCCCATTTCCCTGAAAGAAAGATTATAAATAAAGTGAAATAAGAGTAATGTGTGGGGAAATAAGGTAATCAGATTTATAATCATTTCAGTATGAGCTAATATTTGCTCTGTGCTTATTCATGTTCCAGACAATTTTCTAGGCAGGTAGCTATTCTTATTCATCCTATTTGACAGATGAGGAAACTGAGGCAGAGAAATATGAAGCGATTTGTCTAGAGTCACAATGTTAAATTTCAGGGCCAGGATTTGATCCAGGTAATCTAATTTCAGATCCTGCATTCTTAACTGAAGAGTCAGTTTCCTCCAGACTGTTATGATATCAAACTAAGTTATAAAAGTCACAAGGAGGAAGGAAAAAAGCTAAAGAATATTCATAAATTTTACAAATTTGCCTAATATAACAAACAAAAAAGTGAAATCTAGGATTTGACAACAGAAATTCAGCACTATAGGTAAACTATATACAAGTTGGCATTTCACATGCTCAAGCATGTGTATTCATTCAACTAACAAATATTGAGCAATTCTCATATGCAGGGCCATCATGCTAGTGATGAGGGCAGGGTTTACAATGGCAATCAAACTACTAACAGACGTAAGAGGCAATGAGAAGTACATGAACAGCTGCCGTGCAAAAGACCAGGACAGACAGTGTGCTTGGGACAAGGAGAGATTTGTTCCCCCTATGGAGAGCAGGATGTGTGAGATGGGGGACATTGTGCAGCGAGAAAGAGGGGAGCATTTAAGGAAAACAGATGGTAGTGTGGTTCACCAGGTGCATCTAGTGCATGAAGATGAAGGATTTGCAAGATTATATTGTCCCTGTTGGTGAAGGCCTTGAATTGGGAGGAAGGAGTGTGTGAGTGTGTGTGAGAGACCATCTTATCCTCTACACATTATTCTTCCACAATCCAGCTTCCTATTAACCATCTGCTTATTGTGATGTATGTGTAAATACAAATGCATCAGGTTGTGAATACGGAATTTGGCCTGAGATGGACCTGGATCCAGGCTTCATCTCTCTAGCTCTGAGATCTCAGAAAAATTATTTTATATCTCTGGGTCTTAATTTCTTTACCTGGGAGAACACTAACTTGCAGATTATGAGGACTAAATAAATTCAAACCTCAGTGCCTTAATTAATAATTATTCAATATATAGCCCTAGCTGGTTTAGCTCAATGGATAGAGCTTCGGCCTGTGGACTGAAGGGTCCTGGGTTTGATTTCAGTCAAGGGCACATACCCGGGTTGCAGATGCGATCCCCATTAGGGGGCATGCAGGAGGGCAGCTGATCAACGATTCTCTTATCATTGATGTTTCTATCTCTCTGTCCCTCTCCCTTCTTCTCTGAAATCAATAAAAATATACTTAAAAATAATAACTATTCAATATATTTTTTATTTATGAGTATAAGTAAACAATGCAAAGTGACTACAGATTTCTAGGGAAGGGAATTGCATAGTGGATACTATGCCTTGCTTCTGATTTCTGTATAGAGAATAGAGGCTTTTTTAAGACCTAACTGAAGAATTCATCAGTAGCTAGTGATGTATATTATTTATTGCTCTATTTCTTTTGCTGTTGTTCAGATGTGAAAAACACAGGTTACTCTAAGGTCACATTGTAAGCATCAAGGGTTAGGAGATATGGTCTAATCCCTCCCCCCGAGCACAGGAGTAATCAGGGACTGTTAGTCTTCCAAAAGCATAAGTGAAATGTGTGCTAGCTAGAAAATATTGCTCTGCTCCTCAGCTTCCTTTTTACTGTTTCTTATTAGCAAAGATAACCATGGAAACTGTGAATAACAATAGGGACAAAACACCCTTTGGCTACTTTGGTGGAGCATTCTGTTGTGTTTTTTGTTTAACTGTTTCATGCACACATGTATAGTCAGGGTAGATGGATGCCCACTACCCTAAAACTCTCCAGAATATCTAAGAGTAAAAAAGGAAGTAGTGACAGTTCCAGCATTATGAATTGATTGCATGTTGGGGATGAAAGGAAAAAAATGAGGGGGTGATTGTGAGAAATTGGGGTCCATGAATTTCATGGTGGAAGTGAAATTTTCTATAATACTGAAACAATTTCCATATACTGAATGCTTATTTTATATTTCCTCCCTATATTTTTTAATCTGAGCATACCTAGAAAGGTTTACCTCAATGTATTTCTTTCAGAGCTCAATCCTTTGGAGGTTTTAGGAGTTTATATTCTTTTTTGATCATGGTTTTAAGTTCCTGGAATTTTTTCTTTAGCACTGAATTCAGTAAGCCACTTATCACTCCACGCTTTCTGCCTGTCCATGTCAGCCTGAGCACTTCTGCGACTGCCCCTCAACACCCCAACTCTCCCTGTGTCAGCAGATTTCATCCTCTTAATGTACATGCCCTCTTTCAGGTCGTTGATGTATAAAGTGAACAAAACTTCATCTTAATATTTATACCTGTAGCAGTTCATTAGTTAGCCCTGACCAGTAACCATTTTCAATTACTTTCAATCTTAGTTATATAAGCTAGTTTTCCCTCATTCACATATCTCATTCCTTCATACTTATGTAATTGCTGAACTTATACATTCATTTCTCTATACTCTTTTCTATTAAGAAATACCTTAAATTCTAGGAAAGCATATGTTCATTACGTCTATTCTCTCGAAATAAAGGTGTCATGCCCCTTGTTTGAGGAAATTTTATCAGTTTTATAATGCACGGTGTCCTTAAGTAGATCAGCATTCTCTCTTCATTTTAATATACTAGTTTTTGTATATATTGGTATTCTCTCAGTTTTCCTTTTAGAAAAAAATACTGATTTGTAGACTGTACTGTAGCTGATTTGTTGTATATAAGCTTTAAAATTGAAAACTTAAGCATAGGTTCAAAATATTTTCAATATATATTGATTTCAAATTTCCAAATGAAAACACATTATATATATTTTTGATATTTGCCTGAATTAACTGACAAGCTGTGGAAGTAAAAGTGCTTTCTGAGAATTAAAACCCATGGACCATATGAATGCTTTTGTCTGTGAGCCACTTCCAAAAGTGAGGCTATTACTTGATAACTGCGAATTTCTTGATTGACTAAGAAACATTATCTACATTTTATTAGTGATAAGTGTGAAGCATTAACTTATTTTTAAGGATTGCACTTTACCAAGTGATTAATCCAAGGTTAGAAATTTGCAGTACATTTTTTTTTATTTGAAAACCCTTTTTAGGTCTGAATAGAGCTGTCATCTGTTGGTGGCTCTCTTGAATTGCAGGATATACTCTTAAAGGGTTCATTGACCTTTTGAGTATCAAAACAACAAATATGTCACAAAACTTATTTGACCATTTTGTTACTATTAATAGAAACTGTAAACATTGCTCCTATATATTAAGATATCATGCTATTATCATCACATAGAAACCAAAGATGACATAAAAGGAATTTAATCATTCTGATTCTAATTATAAATATATACAAGTTGCAGCCATTGCTAGAAGACCATTACATTTAAATTTTAGGTTATATCTAATGAATGTTTACAGCTGGAAACATGTAATAATACTAAGAGAGTAGAAGGTATTTATAAAATTTGTGATAGAATTTTTTAAAAAATGACTATAATAACTCATTTTTAGTATAGAGCTGTCACTTTATAACTTTAGTATTGGACCTCCAGAAAGCCTTAAACCCAGGGCTTCTTGTGACAGTGTGCCTGGGAAATGAGCTTTCAGTCACTCATCACACAGTGAATACTCAGAAACATGCCTGCCTTACTTCTACTTGCTTACATCTCATGGGGAGAGAAGCTCACAGCCAGATTTTCCAGCGTGGGTAAAAGGGCCTAGAAGTGTACTTAACCGCAAAATCCAATGAACAAACAAAGAACAAGATGCGTATTTAAGGATTTACTGAGCTTTCCACCCTGATCAGGGAGTGTATTAGTGTGAAGACTTACATGCCAGGGAATTAGGGACCTATGATCAGGAGTGCTGCTGTGTTCCTGCATTTTCTTTGAAACTTTTACAATGACTATCAATTATGTTGTAATTCATGAATATATTATAATGATCTGAAAACAACATGGAAAATTTTAAAAGTGAGCCAAATATTTTCCCCACTCCTTGTGATGTCAATTCACAACGTGTTTGAATCTTTCAGTTTGCTTGCTATGGCTGAGATATTGGGGAGTTTTTCTTTTTGGGCCTTTTGGTCTCGGTAGTGAGGCCCAGGCAGTCGTGTTTTTGTTGTGTCCACCCACAATGCACTACTTGGGGAATGCCATGAGAGTTCAGAAGCTTACCCTTGGCCATGTACTGGCTTCTTTTGTGTGTGAGACGAGAATCACAGGTGGATTACCTGTTTCCTTCATCAAACAAAGGTGGTCACCATCTTCTCTTCTTTCTTTCTGGACTTCTTTCTTCTGTCCATGGCTTTGTGCCAAAGAAAACTATTCTATAACTCTCTTGCTTGCAAATCTTCATCCTCCATCAAATAATACTTTCTGTGTTGTACCCTATTTTCCATTCTATGGATAAACTCCCAGATTTATGTGTTATGTCTACCCAGGAGACCATTATACAAGTTTCTTTGCAACTCAGTTCTTGATATTTTGATAATGTAATGATTTTTTTGATGTGATGCATAGCAATCCCTTATCAATTTTAATAGCAAAGGTCTGAATATACTCATTTTATTTTTTTGTTAATTTCATCCTTATTGCGTGGCCATTTTAATATATAATAATTTTCACTGCCCTATAATTTACTGTGTCAAATTATAAAAATGCCTTTCATCCATAAGTTTGAAAACATTTTGTACTAATCTCAGTTAAATGTTGTTATTTTTATATTGTGTAAAGGAAAAGGCCACAATCTCTGAGATTTGCTCTAGAAGAGGTGGATGCATATTTCTGGTGCTGAAACATGTCATGACATTAACTGGTTTGGGGCTTTCACTGGTGAGGTCTCCACATCTGGCTCCAGAGTTGAGACTGAGTAGAGGATCCTCACTTGGGGACAGGATTACAGGTGTCAGAGAATGTAATTCTCCGCTGGGAAGGAGAAGCTGTCCAGAAATGGCAGCTGACTGCACACTGTAGAGAAAGGCAGCGCATAAGAGGATCTGTTCTATTGGTATGACCAACAGATGCTGACAGCTAGAATATTTTATAGTTAGTTTTAATTTTTAAAAATGTCCATGGTGGCATTTCATTATTTATCTTCAAGCCCATATATTATCTAGGCAACTGAAATCCGAGGAATAAAGAAATATCCAAATTCATGTTTCAGAGATGCTGTTGATCAAAAAATGCTAGTCTAGTAGAATACTTTGCTTCTAGAACAGATATATTTATATAAGGAAGCCCTAAAAATACTCAGAAATATTTGGGCAGGAGATTAGTTTTCCTGAAGTCATACAGAATAAGGTTCAGTTCACTCAAAATTAAAGGGGAGGGTAGTTCCAGAAGGATCTTTATAAATTGAGTATAAACGACTTGGGTTATATAACTTTTTTTTCTTTTTGCCAATTACTATGCAGTTCTAGTCACACAATTTTTTAAATAGACATCCCTTCTACTCTATTTGTATATTTTATTCATCATATAGATTCCTTACGTAGCTTAATTGATTATAATTTCTTTCTTTTTGTCTGTAATCCAAATTTAGTTACATAAATACCACACTGCTTTAAATTATGGTTGCTCTTTTTAAAATATATTTTTATTGATTTCAGGGGGGAAGGGAGAAAGAGAAATAGAAACATCAATGATGAGAGAGAATCATTGATTCGCTGCCTCCTGCATGCCCCACACTGGGAATCGAGCCCATAACCCGGGCATGTGCCCTGACCGGGAATCAAACCATGAGCTCCTGGTTCATAGGTCAATGCTCAACCACTAAGCCATGCCAGCCAGGCTAAATTATGTTTTAATTAGATTTAAGTATTGTATTAGTTTCCTATTGCTGTTGCAACCAAGTATCACAAACTGGGTGACTTAAAACTACAGAAATTTATTGTGTGGAGGTGGAGTCTAAAAATAAGTGTATGAGTAGGACCAACATGCTCTCTGTGAAGGCTTTGGGGGGTGATCCTTACATCTTCCTATCTTATGGTGGTTGTGGGAAGTTCTTAGGGTTCCTTAGCTTGTGGAAGTATAACTTCAATGTTCGTAGGTATGTGTGTCTCTTTGTCCAAATTACCCTCTTTATATAAGGATATGTCATATTTGACTTAAGGCCCACTCTAATCCAGTATGAGCTCATGTTTAACTTGATTATACCTACAAATACTTTATTTCAAATAACATCACCTTCAAAGAATCTGGATGCATTCAAAATTTTGGAGGACAATATTCAACCCAGTGCAAGTACATTCTAATATATCTCCTTGCATTATTGCCCTTTTCTTACACAGACCTATGGAAATATAGAATTTATATTGCCACTAGGACTTAAGATCTAAAAAATTGGTCTTACATTAATTAAGCAAACAGTTATTAGTGAATACAACTATGTGTTAGGCACTGTTTTAGGAACAATGGTAAGCAAATGATGTGGCTGACACCATGGGGTTTATATTCTAACCCCCTGTGGGGGTAAGGCACATAGACAGTAAACTAGTAAATAATTGGATACTATCATTCCAGATATCAGAAGAAAATCAATATGAAGTGAAAGTCACTTGGGGTGTCATCACTGAGGAGTGACATTTGAACAGAGATCTGAAGAATGAGAAACAGCCAGTCATGTGAAAATTCCAAGCAAAGATACTTGAGTGTGAAGTCACAGCCAAGGCAAAGATCTTAAATTATGACATGTGGCATATTCAAAATAGGTGCATTAATGTGGACTGTTGTTAACCAAGGGAAACGTAGGCTTTGAGACCAGACAGGAATATAGGCATCAGGTTTTCCAGGGTCTTTTAGACTATGCCAGGAATTCAGATTTTATTCTCTTTATAAGAAAAAAAAACACTTGGGGGAGCATATAAGTATGGAAAAGGTATGATCTGATTTACAGTTTCAAAAATATTATTCCACAAGTGGTGTTTGCAACCATTCTTCATGACTCTTGGAGAGTTAACACCTCTTTTTATGTCAGGATAGTCTGGGTTATGTTGAAATAACAGATATAAACTCTGAAATTTCAGTGCTGTAATACAGTAAAGATTTATTTCTTCTTCACATAAAGTCATATAGGTCAGCAGTCTCTCCTCCATCCCGCAGCTGCATGATTTAGAACATGTACTTCCCTAAGGAAGCCAAGGCAAGGAAAGAAAGAAGACTGGAGGATCATATAAGATATTTTTATGGGCCAGACCTAGAAATGGCTTATATTGTTTCTGCCCACATCCTGTGGACCTGCACTCAGTCATATGGTACCAAACTCCCAATAAGAGAGTCTAAGAAATTTTGTCTTCTTGTGTGTCTGAGAAGAGGAAACAAATGTCCCTGCCAAACTCCCTGAGCCAAGATAACTCTGACTTATTCTTATTACCTTTAGAAGCTTTAGGAGCTGGTAGATACTTTATTCTTTTCTTTAGGAACAGTGATGCAGGACTTTCAGCTCTTTCCATGGCCTTGGCATCAACTAGCAAACAGGAATTCCATTAATCAGATATAGTTGCACAGTCCACAGACCTCCTAATTGATCTGGGCTCTTTAAATAATGGTGAATGTTCCCTGGTCATTCTAGATCAGATCTAACTTACTACACCAAAATGGAGTAGCATAGGTCAAAGACATTTATTCAAGACCAGAACCTAGAATGATGTTCTTTCCAAACAACTCAGACCCCAAAAGATAAGTGAGGCACTGAGCATGAGAAGAATGAACTATGAGCAGCTAAATCTTTTCCTTTGTTAAGTGAGAGGATGGCAGAATGAGTACATGAAGGTGAATCATCTCCCTAACACTTCTTTAGAGTCAGCAAAATCGTACTGCTTTCCCAAATTTTCTTCACATGGCTCCCTTTTCTCTGTGAGAATGAGCAAGTTATTATTTTAGGACCACAAAAGGAAAATTATAATTATGATCTATGAGGCACTTGCCTCAAAGCCAGTAGTAACACAAATACTGGTGATATTGAGACTATTTTTAATTTTTTTGGCCAGGCTTTGTGATGAATTCTTTAGAATATGTTTTCTCTTAACCCTTACCACAAATGTATGCAGTAGGAACTACTAAAAAGTTGAAACTGAGTAGAAAGGTTACATCCTCTTTCTGGTCACACAGCTAGTGAACAATGAGCCAGGATTCAAATTCTAGAGTCAATAGTTTATCTTTTATGATAAGCAAATCTAATGGGTATTAACTTTTTTCACAACGGAGATATGAAATATAAATTTTCTCAAAAATTGTAAGTGCCATGGAAGTATGAGGATGAGCATGCCTTCTCTGATGGCATTGTCTCCCCAGATGGTCACCACCTGTTTATCAGCCCTCCCAAGCCATGTTTGTCTTTGAATTTCTCAAACTGCTTCGCAAATAGAACACTTGAACACTTTCAACAAATGCTTGTTAGATTAGTAAGTTGGTATTGTCGTAAGTACTACATGGTTGACAATACAGAGAAAAATAACAGCATTGCCGAAACCGGTTTGGCTCAATGGATAGAGCGTCGGCCTGCGGACTGAAAGGTCCCGGGTTCGATTCCAGTCAAGGGCATATACCTGGGTTGCGGGCACATCCCCAGTGGGAGATGTGCAGGAGGCAGCTAATCGATGTTTCTAACTCTCTATCTCTCTCCCTCCCTCTCTGTAAAAAAATCAATAAAAGATATTTTTAAAAAAGAAAAATAACAGCATTAATATCTTTTGAAAATACAATATTAGGTGTTTTCAAACAATATCTAAGATTATAAGGCTTGTCTGTAAACTTTTCAGTCTATTTTTTACTGTCATTCTCTAGAGAGAAACATGTAAAATCAGGTCTAAATATCCCTGTGAAATAGTTTAAAGGTTTTACTAATGTACCAACAAAATATTCTTACCTCAACAAGGCATCTCAAAAGTGAGATTCTTTTTCACATGTAATATGTACATTACAGGTTTATGCAAACATTTTGTTGTTAAATAGCCAAACAAAATGTGGTATCTTCATTCTGAATACAGGGAAAAGTAAGAAAAATAATTAAACACTTGTAAAACCCACAAACACGGTGCTCACCCACATGCACATGCACACACACAATCTCATGAACTCCAAATGATAAGAAATTAATTACAGATTCACTGCTAATGAACATATGGGATAAGTGCTGACACTCCACTGGTTTCAGCTCGGTGATCACAGAAACAAAGCAACGCTCACAGACGGATGGCGGGGGAAACGTCAGTGAGTGGGGGCCAGGAAGCTAGATTCCTTCATAACTATGGAAAACAGTTCCAAAATATTCACACAGAGAGAAAAGAGCTTCAATATTCATCCTGTTCTGAACATCAACAGACCTTCTCCATCACTACCACCTGCTGTCTCTACCTCAGGAGCTGAAACATCTGAGGAGGGAGAAGCGTGAGCACAGAGGAGAGGGTAGGCAGAGAGGAGGCATTGGCAAAGAAATAGGACTCTGGAGCAAAAGATCCCTACCCCTTAAAAAAAAAAAAAAAAGAAAAGAAAAGGAGAGAAAAAATATGGTGTCTACAAAGAAGAGTCATGAGCTAGAGTCAGACTGTTATGTGTATGTACAAAGAGGTTGTGAGTTAAATCCAAGGGTAAATTCACATAGCGATCACAGAGAAGTTCAGATGATGCTATTATATGTCCTTTTCCATTTAAATGTGCTGACAATTTGAAACACCCTCATTGAAGATGCAGATCATGAACACACTTGCCTTTTAACAGACTGAGTGACAATGTCAAACTCAAAAGAAATCACAGCAGCAGAATCAACACCACTTTGTCTCAGGACTCTGACCCCACTGAAAACAAGAGGCAGCTAGTTTGGGCTGCATATCTCTTAGCAGGATATAAAAGCAAATAATACCCCCTAGAGCAGGGGTGGGCAAGCTTTTTGACTCGAGGGCCACAATGGGTTCTTAAACTGGACCGGAGGGCCGGAACAAAAGCATGGATGGAGTGTTTGTGTGAACTAATATAAATTCAAAGTAAACATCATTACATAAAAGGGTACGGTCTTTGTTTTTTTTTAGTTTTATTCATTTCAAATGGGCCGGATCCGGCCCGCGGGCCGTAGTTTGCCCACGGCTGCCCTAGAGCCTCAAATAATGCTTCCTCTTATATTACTTTGGATGAACAAACTCCTCTCCTATTTCTAGTCATGTCCAGAATCATCAGATCATTATTCAGCACCCATGATGCATGCATTATGTATTCATGATTAAATATTTATCAATTTATATCGGTGGTTCTTCCTATTGAATCTACTCTCCTACTCTTACTCATCTCTGTTTAGATCCATTGAAAATGGCTTAATTTATTTATGAGATCGGAAAATCCTAACCATGTTGTGCCTATGTAAATTACCCATCTTCTTACTTACAGTTACTTTAAGTAATCATTCTCCAGATCTTTTAAAGTCTTTGGAGTTAGGTCCCTTTAATATTCTTTTTAGTTCTAGAGTCATTTTCCATCAGTTTATAAGACCTCTAAGTCTATGCTGATGATGATGTTCAGCTTAACATGGATACCAATAACTATTTAACTTCTGGTTAAGATCTTCATCTTCCTGTCTGTCAGAACTTTACCAATCTTGAAAAAAAACAGATAATTTCTTTCTTTTTAAAAATCTTTATTGTTGAAAGTCTTATGTAAGCTCCCCCCATCCCCCGCTTTTTCCCCATTGATCTCATCCAGCTGCTCCAGTCACCTGACCCCTGACCCCCACCCAGACCCTCACCACCCCATTGTCTGTGTCCAAGGATTATACATATATGCATACAAGTTCATTTATTGATCTCTTCTCACCCACTCACCCTCTCCCATCTTCCCTCTGAGGTTCAAGAGTCTATTCATGATTCTGTCTCTGTGTCTATTTTTGTTCATCATTTTATTTTGTTCATTAGATTCCACATATGAGTGAAATCATGTAATACTTATCTTTCTCTGACTGGTTCTGACTTTCAATTATAAACAAAATTTCACAATAATAATAATTAGAGAGCCTACTTCATTATACAAATCTATCATTTTTACCATATTTTATATAAAATCATGCCTAGAAAACCTTAATTTAAATAATGAAAATGGACACTAAATAAGAAAACATTATAAATTTCTTACTACCCTTTAATGGGCATTTGGAACCTTTGTTTCTTCTTCTGGCTAATAGAGAATAAATACAGCTCTAGCTAATGCACTTCCCAACTAAATTTTCCAGGGCACAAAATAGTATCATTATATATAGATCACTATGTTACTAAATAGGTACACCTTTCAAAAATTTCAGTGACGAGTTCTGATTAGAGGAGTGTTTAATCATTACTTTGCTGATGTTGAAAAAGGATGGTGTGATAATAGAGGGTGTGGCTTTTAAAATTTAACTGCTTGCATTCGAATCCCAACCTTTCCACTTGCCAACTAAGCAACTGTGACTCTGTTTCCTTTTATGTAAAATGAGAAAAAGCTAGCTATTTGGGGAAAAATTATTTTCAGAGCAAGCACTCAGGGAATGCTGGTATCATTACTTTGATAAATTAGTTTAAAGGGAAACAACTTGTTCTGAAAAGGGAAGTGTGTGTGGTGGGGTTGGTGGGTAGGTAGGGAGGAAAATTAGACTTCACAGCCTCTGTTGTCTCACTTTATGCACAGCTCATAGATTTTATCATCAGGCTCAGTGTGTGCACTAGAGGGACATGGGGCTAAAGAGAACTCTCAAAGATAAGAGAATATCCCAGTTGGGCTACCTTTCCATCTGAAGATCTGTTTAGAAATGTTATCTAATCCTAGCAATCATCAAAGGAAGAAAAGTACCAATTATTTGCTTTATTCTTCTTCAAGTCTCTAGGCGGCATTTCACAGATATTTTAACTTGTCATGAATATCAAAAATCGATATATTTTCTCCTTCAGCTCCCTACCCCTTTTCGGCTCTCCTCCCCACATCCTGGGTGTTTCTTCTGTCTCCTACATAAAGGCCTCTTTCACTCGCCTCAGGTTCTGTGTTCAACCCTTTTCTTTTTAAAAGTACTAGAGGCCCAGTGCATGAAATTCATGCATGGGAGTGGGTCCCTCAGCCCAGCCTGCACCCTCTCCAATCCGGGACCCCTCAGGGGATGTCTGACTGCGGGATCGGGCCTAAACCGGCAGTCAGACATCTTTCTCACAAACTGGGACTGCTGGCTCCCTGATCACCCCTAACTGCCTCTGCCTTGGCCCCCACCAACGTGGCTTTGTCCAGAAGGACATCTGGAAGACATCTGGTCTATCCAGTCTAATTAGCATAATACCCTTTTATTAGTATACTAGAGGGCTGGTGTACAAAATTCATGCACTGAGGGTGTCCCTCAGCCCAGCCTGCACCCTCTCCAATGTGGGACCCTTTGGGGGAGGTCTGACTGCCCGTTTAGCCTAAACGGGCAGCTGGACATCCCTCTCGCAATCCAGGACTGCTGGCTCCCAACTGCTCTCCTGCCTGCCTGCCTGATTGCCCCTAACCGCTTCTGCCTGCCAGCCTGATCACCCACTAACCACTCTCCTGCGAGCCTAATTGATGCCTAATTCTTCCCTTGCTGGCCTGATCACCCTCAACTGCCCTCCCCTGCCGGCCTGACTGCCCTCAACTGCCCTTCCTTACTGGCCCACTCGCCCCAACTTCCCTCCCCTGCAGGCCTGGTCACCCCTAACTGCCCTCCCCTGTCAGCCCGGTCACCCTGGGGAGGGCAGTTGGGGACAATGAGGCTGGCAAGGGAGGGCAGTTAGGGGTGACCAGGCTGGCAGAGGAGGGCAGTTAGGGGCAATTGGGCTGGCAGGGGAGCAGTTAGGCGTCGATCAGGCTGACAGGGGAGTGGTTAGGGGGTGATCATCTTGGCAGGCAAAAGCAGTTAGGGGAAATCAGGCAGTCAGGCAGGCGAGCGGTTGGGAGCCAGCAGTCCTGAATTGTGAGAGGGATGTCCACTAGGATCAGGCCTAAACGGGCAGCTGGACATCCCTTGAGGGGTTCCAGATTGGAGAGGGTGCAGCCTGGGCTGAGGGACACACTACCCCATGACGGATTTTGTGCACCAGGCCTCTAGTAGATATATAAGAGCATTAAAGCTGCCTCAAATTTCAATTTCAATTTGGAAATGCATTAAAAATATTCTTGTCTTACTTGCATGTTCATTCATTCATCTATTCAGCAACTATTCTTTGGTGTCTTTTGAATGTTTTCATGATAAAGTTCAAATTTATTAGTATTACATATAAATGCCTTCCTAATTTTATATATGCCTCTCTCTATGGCTATATTTTCTCCTACTTTTTCATACATCTTCTATATTCAAATCACAAGTTTTGTGTGCACTATAATATTGTCTCCTGCCTGAAATTTGGCATTTCTACCCGCTTCTACTTGGAATATCCTTTCTTGCCTTACTCGGGGAAACTGAAACTCACTTATTCAGAGTAATGTGTCTTGACCCACTGCAACTTTCAGGCTGTTAGAGACCTCTCATTGTACATAAATCTATCCTGCCAGCAATCCAATTGCATGATAATTGTTAATTTGCTGATCTCTGCTGTGATCTCCCTACCATATTTCCATCATATTCACTTTCTTACACAATGGCTGGCACGTAGTAACAATTCATAAATGCCTCCTGAAGGAATAAATGGCAGAATGCGTAAGTAAATTCACTACTCTGTAGGCACTTGGCCACATGCTTACAGAACTATTCAGAGCTTTGTTGAACAAGATCCTTTCACTTCTTTTCTCCCAGAGAGTTCTGAAATGGTGGCCTAAAGGCTCTATAAAAAGTTTTCCTAAAATGAGAATCAATTTAGCAGCAAAGCCAAAATTCCAACAAAATTGCCATCTTTAAAAGTTCTAAAAATACATTTAACAACAAAAAAATACCAAAATTATACCTCTTTTTTTTGACAAATTGGCATAAAATATATTTTTTTGGTGTGTCTCTTCTTATCTCCTCCCAGTTAAAATGCTTGCATCTCTTAATAGCCAGCATTCTCTTAGGTCTGCAGTTGGACTCAATGCATTCAAGCCTCAGCACAATCTTCTTTGTAGTTGCAGCCTTTTGGCAGAAAATTGGCTTAATCTGCCTGCTATAACCACTGTGCTGCCTGTCATAGTGCCACTTTCCCTGAGCATACAGAGGATCCTTGCCCTTCTTTCTGTGTTACTTTGTGGGGTTGATGCTTGCCACACCTCTTACAGAAAGTCTGATGGGTTTGGGGAACATTCACCATGTTTGCAAGAGCGCTATGGGCACAGACAGGAAAGGCAGGCCCATACCTCCTGGAATCTCTTCATTTCACTCAAAGGGCAGCTTGCCTGGATATTCATTTTTGAAATCACTTTTACTTCATTTGCCTGCAGTTCTGAGAACTGATAAAATCTCTGGGTTCGACACAGCAAGAAAAAGGGAGGGAAACCAAGATGGCGGCATAGGTTAACGCCGGGGTTTGCTGCCTCGAACAACCACTTCAAAAGTGAAACTAAAAGACACAACGGAC
>NW_006295491.1:4238439-4243152 GCF_000327345.1 Myotis davidii | reverse complement strand
GCCCTTCCCCCTTTCCTTTTTTTCCTCTCCTCCTCCTCACCCCATCTCTCTCTCTCTTTTTAAGAAGAGGAAGAAGAAAAAGGTAAAGATACAAATTATGAACAACAAATATGCATCTATCAACAAGTGAATCTAAGAATCAAGTTAAGAAATCTGATGATCAGAATGTACTGGTGATTATAATAGAATCAGGGACATAGAAAGGGAATGGACTGACTATTCTTGGGGGGAAAGGGGTGTGGGAGATGCAGGAGGAGACTGGACAAAAATTGTACATCTATGGATGAGGACAGTGGGTGGGGATTGAGGGTGGAGGGTGGTGCGGGAACTGGGAGGAGGGGAGTTATGGGGGGAAAAAGAGGAACAAATGTAATAATTTGAACAATAAAGATTTAATTAAAAGAAAAGAAAAAAAATCTCTGGGTTCTTCATGCCCACTTTTCCTCATGGTTTTCTTTAAAAAAAAAAAATGGGAGTATAGGCATACCTTGGAGATATTGCAGGTTTGGGTCCAGATCACTGAAATAAAGTGAGTATTGTAATAAACCAAGTTGTAATCTTTTTGCTGATGGAGGATCTTGCCTTCAATTTGTAAAACAACAACAACAACAACAAAAAACCCCACAGAAAAACCACAACATATGTGAGGTACAGTAAAGCAAAGGACAATAAAATGAGGTGTGTCTGTGTCCTAAAAGCACCAAACATTAAAATTTGGTGTAGTTGTTGAGACTAATCTCCTCTGTCCATAGTAATGTGAAAACAGTGAATGGGACAATCAGTTTGCAGGTGACATAACAGAAGCCCCTGACTGAGCCTCAGGTCACACCACAGCTATCTTTAGCCTCAAACCTTCCTAGGGACCCTTCTACGAATAGAATGCACTTACCTTGCTTTCTTTGACCATTTCCCCAAAAATCTGACTTAGAAAAATTAGGATTCTTCAAATAAAGGGTCATTTAGCCTCACCAGCTTCTAAAGTCTGAGCCTATTGCAAATTGCACATAATGCTCAGCATAGTGAGTGTACTTAAAAATGCTTTATTATGAAGGAATAAACATATGAATCCTAGAATGAAGATTATTACTTCATGCAGGAAATATAAAAATTATATCTAATTTTATGTGTCAGATATTACATATGTATCTATCTACCTAACCAAACAGCATAAAACAATATATGGATTAAAATTCCATCTGACTTGAAATAATTATCTCATGTTCTGAAATCTCCTAAAGTTATAGGAAAGTTAAATTTCCATTAGTAAGGCTATTCTATATTACTGCATTGTTCATTAATTGTTGCTTCAAGATTGAGTATGCAGTAATGGATTCTATGGTACTTACATAATATTTTACATTTGTAAAGTGCTTTGCAATTGTGTGACAGTTAAATGTTAACTGGCCCTATATCCATAATAGATAAGAATAAAAAATTCCTTTACACAGAAGGATAGTTGGAACTTCTTTACATGAGACCAGAAACCTTTTAATTAACTACATGTCCTGAAAATTATTGACCTGTCTGCCTCTTATATTTTATGAACAGTCTTTGAAGTTAAAAAGTTTAAAATATACCTAGTCATTCATCAATTTTCACTTGGATCTTAGAACAGAATCCTCACTGATTCCAGAAATCACATATTTCTCTCTAATTAATAGTCATCTCAAGTTGTCAATCTACCCTGTATTTTACTGCATGTTAGCATGAGTATCTCTTCTTCAACTCTATACCAGTGATTTTCAACTGGTGTGCCACAGAATTTTTTAAAATGTGTAATATCTGACTAATTAATCAGGGGCACTGACCTCTTTTCTCTTAGACTGTCAAATAAAAAATGATAACAGCAAACACAACAATATATGTGTGGTATGAATCAATCAAAATTAGACCTTTTTTGATAAATTGGCATAACATATATTTTTTTGGTGTGTCGCTGATTTTTAGTAGTTTATATGTGCCATGAAATAAAAAAAGGTTGAAAATGGCTGCTCTGTACTGTGGAAAACCTTTGTCAGTCAGTAGAAATATAATAATATCTTCTATTTTATTGTTCTTTGTATTCTTTATGTCAAAGTTTTTCAGGCCCTTGCTTATTATTTAAATGTGTTCACCCTTCAATAAAATTACTCAATATTTATGAAGTATATATTATCTCTTCTCACTCCTTTCTATCATATCATACTTATGAACATGGAGCTTTTTCATAAAAATAGTATTTATTCATAAATATTATTTTATAAATAACATTATTCATACATATTATTTAATAAATAATATTATAAATGTAATGTTCTTTAAAATCTTATATTAGAAAGATGGCATTTGAGTTTAGTTTAGTTTTAAATAAAATTGAATAAACTAAAATAGGGCATGACAAACATAGCAAATGGAAGAAACTCTTTAAGAACCCACACAAATCACACCTTGAAAATTTCTAACTCAAAGTAGTTATTTGTTGAGAAATAATTGAAAATAGAATTTATATTGATATTTCCCTAAAAGGTGGTGATTATAAAATGTTCATACAGCTTAATTATATAGGAATGTGTTCGATTCTCTAATCAAAGAAACCAGAATGTTCACATTCATTATTGGAGTCAGGAGGAAAAAGTAGAAGGTCCTAGAAGGGTTTAGGTGATGTCCCGTAAGATCTGGAAATGGGATAGAGCAATACAGATGAGAAAGGGATAGCCAGGTAAAGGAGAGGTTGCTGTAGAATTGTCACAGTGAGACAAGGCAGAATACAAGTATTAGGGAGAGGGCGAAAGCCTTGAAGGAAAATTAGGCAACAGAGCAAAGACTTGAGTTTAATTTCAGATATTTACGAATTAAGGTAGAGATGTCTGAGGGTGTGGACATATAGAACTGGAGTTTGGCAGACGGAGCGAGGCGGGGAAGAGGGAGTAATGGATTTACAAGTCATCTGCATAGTAATTTCTATGGGTTTATTTTAAACAGAGATTTGGGTTTGCAAAATCAAGATGTAAGTTATGCATATTTCTTTCTGGGTAGTACTTGGCTAAGCTCAGGTAAAGGTATCATATCAACTATTATATTGTACAACTATATGCAAGTAGAGAAATATTTAAAGAAATAAAACCACCCAAGTACAATTTAGGACTGTGCATTGATTCTTAACAATTATCACTTACTACCTATTAACTTTGGCTTTCCACACCAAATGCCTCAAATACAATCCTTTTCAGGTGGCAAAAGCCTTTTCCTTGGGGAAAAATGGGATTGAGTTTTGCCTCAGTGTCTAGTGTCATGGGTCCAGAGCAGTAAGTTTTTAAAGTCCTTTTTTCTCTTTGATCCCTTTCAATAAGCTACTTCTAACTACGTACTTGTCCCCACTTCAGGAAAAGTAGTTTGTTTTTATTAGCATTCTCTCTGCTCTAAGAGTTCTGTTCTAGGCCCACTTCTGATCTTCAATTTCCCTGAGATTTTAGACTTGGAGAGAAGAAATACAAAAATAGAACGTTAAAATGAAACACTTGTGCTACATTATTTGTGACCATGAGACCATAAAACTTGTCCTAATGAGACAAAATCACTCTCTCTTTTCTACCTCAGCTTTTTGACCTTTGTAGCTAAATCTAATTATCACTTATTTGCATTAGATAGTCCATTCTCAGCCACCTCTGACACATAACTGACTTCAGATACCAGATTCTGAAATATTCATATTTATCAATTTTACTAAAGGTTCTTTTTTATGATTTTAAAGTACAGTTAAATGGAATTTTAAAATGAAGATGAAAAGAAGTTTTAAGCAGGCATCAGTGCATGCTCAATATATTTGTAGCAGTCATATTTTTCTAAGTAGAATACATGGGAAGTTACAAAGGAAACAACTTGGCTCTTTTCTATTAGCAGAATTTAAGTCACAGGGATGAACTCTAGTGAGAAAAACCAGTCTTAGATTAAAGATCAATCCATTAATCAATCAATCAATCAATGTAGTTGCTGACACAATTGGGACAGTCTGACAAATAAAAAAATAGATTTACATCAACGTAAAAGGTTAGTTAAAATAGGTTGAACTGTATTTGAATGTGAAAGAGACTCAAGGAGGATATATTCCAAGTCATAATCAACAGGCACATATATGCATTACTCACTATAAGGTAACTAGTATCCTTTGAATATATTTAGCAAGTTTACTAGCAGATTTATTAGCAGATTTATGTTATTTTTGTCCTACCACTTGGAAAGCATAGCTTCCAACCTACAAGGAATGCTTCTTATTTTCCTAGGATGTGCTAAGTTTCAATATCCGCTTTACAGTTTGCATTCTAGGGGCATTCTGTGTTCTATATACGAACTATGAAAGATGAAAATGTGTTGTAACACTTGATGTGTTAGCAAGAAATTTTGTGTATCATGCAAGTTATTTATATAATTTACTGAGACTAAAACAGATGTAATACATTGCCAATTTAAATCTTTACATAAGAGAGAAAATATGTGCAATTTGTAAGATAGTGCTTGAAAGCTGTTAAATTTAACACATTGCCATGACTTGCATCAATCAATTGTGGATTCTCTGGAGCAAGAGTTTTCAGTTTTGCACTCTCTCAGTGAGAACACGGCTTAATATCTTTTTTCTTCTTATAGCTCTCTCTCATTAAAGCACACTCAGGCAATGCATATTTGAAAACATTTCTTTTCCATTGTGAATATGTGAGAGCAGCAACATAGCAATGTTTT
>NW_006295491.1:4237834-4238072 GCF_000327345.1 Myotis davidii | reverse complement strand
TCATATATAGAGAGATATATATATTTATATGATATACAAATATACACATATACCTATACACCTATATACATGTATACATGTATATAAATACATATATACATATACACATATACACATATATATACATAGGGTAGGGAAAAAGTAGGTTTGCAGTATTTTGTATAAAAAATAATGCAATAATTAATAAATAATAAAAGAATAAACTATTTCATGTATTCACAACTGTTAACCTATTTTT
>NW_006295491.1:4230086-4237734 GCF_000327345.1 Myotis davidii | reverse complement strand
CTCTCTCATTAAAGCAGACTCAGGCAATGCATATTTGAAAACATTTCTTTTCCATGGTGAATATGTGAGAGCAGCAACATAGCAATGTTTTCATTTTTACCTCAAAATTCCACTTAATATCCAAAGCATTCACATGCAAAAATTAGTGGGCTCAACCAACTGGGTGATCTAACAGGGGTGTTTATCGAAGATTCTGCTGAAGAAGAAGAATGAAGAACAAAAACCTGAAGGCTGAACCTACTAACCCTTCCCTCTGAAGATGTGTCCCCACAGTGTAGAGCCCTCACCTGGGACAGTTCATCCTGAGGGCAGTTTTCCCACTTCATCCAGCACTTTACTCAAACCATTAACTTAAGGGAAAGCAGTTAAAGTTGGAGCAGGAGGTGAGAGTAGGAATGTGAGAACTGGACAGAAAGGTACATGGCAAGCAACTATTTCATCATTGAAACTCAGCCCATTAATAACCAGAGGTAGCAAGGCCAGCCTGATTTATTTGGTAATGTTTTTCTTGTGAGCTATTAATTGCACTCATTTCCTCTGTCCAATGTAAAGCTCTGGTGGGATGGAGTGGATAAGATATAGACTAGGTTGCCAAGTTTAACAAACCAAAACACAAGAGGCTCAGTTAAATTTGAATTTTAAATAATTAATAAATAATAAAAGAATAAACTATTTCATGTATTCACAACTGTTAACCTATTTTTGCCCCACCGTGTGTTGTGTGTGTGTGTGTGTATTTTTTTCAATAAATAAAATTGTTTATTGTATATCCCAAATGCAAATTTAACTGAGCATTCTATATTTTGTTAACTAACCTTATATTTGGAGAGAACACATGGAAGAAGATGAGCATGTTAAAAAGACAGGAAGAGGAAATGCATGGCAGCCGAGGTCATATCCCTGCTTTCACATGAACAACCTCTCATTAAGCCCTACCCTCCGTGGTCTTCCCTCTCCACATTTATTTCAGGCCCATGCTGAAGAATCCTCATGAGTACTCTTCTACTCTCTTAGAAATCTGAAGGCCTCTTATGAGATAAGAACCACAGATACATTTTACTATATTTTGTTTTCCAAACTACTTTGTTGTAAGGCTATGCCTTGTGAAAACCTCTTCCTGATGACCTCACACAGTTTGAATTGTTCATTCAACATACATTTTCTTCTTGTGAGCACAGTTTGTTTCCTGAAACGTAGAAATAATTGGGACCAATGAGAAAGAAGCCTCCAACGTGCCCTGAGCTCAATGCTTTCACATCTGCCAAATGCTTAAAAAATCTCAAAGGAATTTTAACCCTCTTCATAAACCAACACCTTAGTTTGACTTCTCATCTAAAACTTGCTTGTCACAATTACATACAAAAAACCCCCCACATATTTTGGACAACTCACTCAAGGCAGATGATATGACAATATTCTATTACATTCTTAAACTCATGAATGGCAGCCAAATTTATAAACCTGGGGTACTTTGCCATCATGGCTGACAAGATGATGGTGCATTTGGAAATTTCAGTCCAATCATCCATATAAATGACATTTGTACTTTGTTCTCTATGCATCTGTTTTATCAGTCTATCATCACTGGGGCTGTGTGAAGTGTAGGGCTGTACTCAGGGGTAGGTATCCTAAGGGAGATATATAGTCATGATGAATCTGGTTAAATTCTTGGTAGCTAGAGGGTTAAGGAGAATCTCCTTGCCATTTCTTCAATGAACTCATGCTTTGGCTCTTCCCCATGCATATAGAATGCAGCTCACATAGCGAGTCAGTGATGTTGTGATCTCATCCTGTAGTGGGACATTACTTTGTTGGCTCTTGCACTTGAAGCAATTTGAAATTCTCAGCAGCCATACATCACCAATTTTGACAGAATTTGCAGCTCTGTTCTTAACTCCCGGCCTAATGGATGAAATGAAAGTTGGTGAGCTCCCAGAGTTGGACAACCTTCAGAATGCTGAGACAGATCAATGAAGGCAAGAGTTCTTGTGTTCTCCAAACAAAGTGCTGGTGTTTCTTTACCCTTCCCCTTCCCCTCCCCCATCCCTTTTGCTCTCCCCCTCCTCCTCCCCCTCCCTCTCTCCTCCTTCTTCTCCTTCTTCTTCTTTTAATGTTTTCATTGATCTTTTAGAGAGAGGAATAGATATGAGAAACATCATTGATCAGCTGCCTCTTGCATGCCCCCTACTGGGGATGAAAGCCACAACTCCAGGAATGTGCCCTGATAGGGAATCGAACATGTGATCTCTTGGTTCCTGGGTTGACAACCACTTAACCACAGCTGCCCGGCCAGGTTCCTGATGTTTCAATGAAAAGGTATTGAATTTTGCAAACCAGCAGGTAGTCTCTGGGTAGCTTCTGAGATTCCAGAATATTTTGTAGAGCCCTCTTGTTCCTCCAGGCAAAGATGATATATTTTAAGTAGGAATAATACCTGACCTAACCTATCTAGCAAAATGACTTGCACAAGCAACGTAGATTCTCAATGGTTTATGCTTGATTATCTCCAAGAGAAAAGACGTTATAAAATCATTTCAAACTGTTAGGGTTAAGTTTCTTTGTTTGGGGTTTTGCTTTTTATTTACTTGTTTAGATTAAAATTCATCTTAATTTCTTTTGATTAAGACTGGTTTCAAGACTGATAGCCCTGAATTTATTTGTGTGTAAAGAATGATAGCCAATAACACAGTTTTCAATGAATGAGTGTTCAGGTACATTGATAAGATATACTATTTCAGATGCACTTTTTTCTATTTCATCTGAAATATACAAACTTCCTGTTACTGTATTCTATTTATTTTCAGGTCAGAAATAGCATGGAAACATCTATTATATTTATTTTGTTGTTTTTTTTTTGTAATTTTGGTGTTTTCTCTGATAATGTTTGGAATGTAAAAATAGATAAATGCCATTGACCTAGATAAAACAACTTGTTTTTTAATGCTGAAAGAGGTGTTGGATTTAGATGAGATCCTGCCTTTTGCTTGCTCAAATATAAAACATATACAGTAGGAAATTTAATAAACATCTGAATGGGGTGAAAACATTGTTTCGCATAATTGAAGTTTGCTCTCTTTACCTATTATTTAAGCTCAGCAAGGATGGCGGGCAGGGCTGGCATGGAATTGATGTGTCTTTATATATTATGAAACATTACAGCTGAGCTGTATAGCCCCTGAGCTGAGGTCAAGTGAAGGTGGAAGAGATGACTTCATGCAGATTCCTGCCAGAAGCTTGATATCTGATGTCGACTGCTGACAACAAGCCAAGTGAACTCACTAAAATTTGGCACTGTACAAGTTCAGTGCTTCATCTGACTGCATATACCAAAGATTAAACTACTTAAAAAACTGAGGAATTATCAGGCTGGTGCAAATTTTACTACAACAGAATAGAGATGCATAGCACAGTATTCACAAATAACCCCACTGACCTGACTCTGAGGTGCACATATTAATACTAATAAGTATAATTGAACCCAGACACTTTAAATGAGGATACATTTTAAAGCTAAACTCCTTTCTTCAGATAAAATTATCAACTCTGTTGGCATAATGTGCTGGTTTATTTTCATGTTGCCTGTCCTGTCCTGTGTTGGAATATAAGGTCCATGAGAATGGGAATGGTTGTCTGTTGTGTTCACTGCTGTATGTATCCCGCAGCACATAGAAGAGTCTTTGGCCATCGCAGGCACTTAAAACATATTTATTAAGTGACTAGAGGCCCAGCATGCATGATTTCATGCACGGTTAAGGTCCCTAGGCCTAGCCTGGCCTCCGTCGCATGGCCTCTGCCACCCTGCGATGCTACATGAAGCTCCCCACCCCAGGATGCTCCGCGAATTCTGTGACTGCTCTGCAAGGCTCCCTCTGCACCTTGACTGCTCCATGAAGCTTGCTGCCACCCCACGAAGCTCACCGCTGGACACTCAGCAAAACTCCCCCCTCCCCCCAACCTGCAACTACTCGGCGAAACTCCCCTGCCCGGCAACTGCTTTTCGAAACTCACTACCACCCAGATGACTGCTCTGCTAAGCTCACAGCCACCACAAAGCAGCCTGCCACCACCGCTGTCAGCCCCCCGCCCTCCCCCCTCAGGGTGAGCGGCTCAGGGGCGGGGGAGGGGGGGGGACTGAGAGGTGCTCCATGCACTTCATGGTGACCGGTCACCCATTCAGTCATGAGGGCACCTAGCTCTTGTTATATATTAGGATGATACATAATGGAAATAAGAAACACTAAACTCAAGTCACCACTGGGTAGAGAATTGGTAGAAATAAACTGTGAAGAGTTACACAGGGCCTCACTTGTATCTGTAATAATTACCTTAAGACAAGATCTGATATAAATATGCCAAAATATTGAGCTCTGACACCTTTCTGCCATAGCTAAGGGGTAGGATATAAAAAACTGTATTTGTCTTTTAAGATTAATTATTTTAAAGTTAATTATTTGCTTTCTTATCAACTATGTCTTTGTCTCAGTTTTGTCAGAAATGACCATGAGAGCCACTTTTTTTTTTTTTGCTTAATATATATATCTTTCAGATTGAAAATTGTAATTGATCATTTCAGTATGTTCAACAGTCAAATGTTTAACATTTGCCAGTGTATTTTAATGACTTAAATTATTCAAGCCCATCATGAGTATACCATAGAGTTCAAGTTATTTTGATGAAAAGTCTTTATTAATTAAATTGATGAAATAATGTTAATTCTCTATTTTACTTAGCTTCCTTCATTCTTTGAAGACTATAGAAAACTTCCTGACATATATTATATTCTAGATATTATTCATTTACAAAAATATATACTTTCAATCTTGGATTATAAGATTTTAAAAGTTGAACAAACTTCTAATGATTTTCTGAATACACAAGGGGCAATGCCAAACAAACCTCATATATTGACACTGACACATTTAGAGTTAAATAATTTCATTGGCAACTATTGGCAGTCAGAAATATTTCTTGGCTCTCTATCCTGACTTCTCCATGCCTCAAGCTTCAAGAAAACTCGAATGTCTCTATAGAAGTAGTATAACAGATATGTGCATACCCCAAAAGCACTTTGAAGGGATTTTACAATATAAGAATCTAGAACATGTTATAACCCATTTCTAAAAGAGTTCCTCTAAATGACACCATAAAAATGGTCTGCTGGTCTCCTCTCAACTCACTCATTCATTCATCCAAAAGATACTTTCTGAATTCCCCTGCCCTCAGGAAGATGGGCCTAATAGTGTGGTATTATGTTGGCATCGTCTTTGGACAGAAACATTCTCATCTCTATATAGTCATATGGCAAGTCTAAACATATCCCTTTGGAGATCTGGGGGCTCTGTATTCCTCCAGTGGGAAGGTAAGTGAAGAGGAAGAGAGCCCCCAAAATTCATTCAGAAAAAAATATCAAGTTTCTTAAAGGCTGCAAAAATCCAATATTATTCGATATAGCTAAGGGATTTGTGAATGATCCTATCTAAGGCTTTTCTTAAATTTTTTTGGGTACAACTCTTCTTCACCAAGCAGGCTTGGTGCAGTTTCTTATTGTGTGACTTTGCTCCCGATGTGACTTTGCCTTCTGTCTAGAATGATTTTCGCATCCTCTGCCAGATGGAATAGAACCCCAACTCCAAGGCTCAGCATGAGTAGAACCAAATTCTCCCTCCAAAGCTTTCTTTAAGTCTTTCTGGTATAAGTCAGGTCTCCTTCCTCTGAAATTCTTTAGTGTTTTTATTTACTAATATAATGATCTTTAGACATTTTCAACATATTAACAGCTATCTATGTACTTCAGATAAACTTTTGGAAAGTAGTGGGTATTGTTTATCTTTGCACCCTACATCTTAACCACATAAAAGTTTTACATGCAATAGGCTGTCAACATATTGACAATAAATACTAATTGAATAGCATCTCTCTCTTTTCCCTAGAAAAAATAGCTCAAAATTACACATTTTGATAGCATACCTTTTTCCATTTCTAGCCAGTCTCTGGTCCAGTTTCCTCAAAACATTAAAAATGAAACTCCCATTCAATCCAGTAATCCCACTTCTAGGACTATATCCCAAGAAATCAGAAAGGATATATGCACCCCTATATTCATAGCAGCAAAATTTACAATAGCTAACATTTGGAAACAGCCTGCCTATCAGCAGATGAGTGGATTAAAAAACTGTGGTACATCTACACAATTGAATACTAGGCTGCTATGAAAAAGAAGGAACTCTTACCATTTGCAACAGGATATACCTGGAGACCATTATGCTAAACAAAATTAGCCAGTCAGAGAACGATAAATATCACATGATCACACTCATTTGTGGAATATAATGAACAACATAAACTGATGAACAAAAATAGAGCCAGAGTCACAGAAGCATTGAACAGTCCATCCAATCTAAGAGGGAAGGCGGGGGGACGGGGGGTAAAGGGTAGGTGAGGGGGGGTGGTAAAAGACTTGTATTCATGCATATGAGCATAGCCAATGAATACAGACAGTAGGGGGTGAGGGCATGTGCTGGTGGGGGGTGGGAATGGCTGGGGAGAGGTCAATGGGGAAAAATAAGACTTACGTAATGCTTTAAACAATAAAGAATTTAAATAAAAATTAAATAAAATAAAGGGCTGGAGATTCAGCCTAAATAATAAATATAAAAAAGAAAGAAAGAATGAAAAGCTAATAAATAAATAAATAAATAAATAAATAAATAAATAAATAAAACATGAACTAAATAACAGTGATAAGTACCAGCTGCTACATCTTTTAAGCTTCAGGAATTCAATATTATCTGATTTCCCAGGGACCTCAGAACTGTTGAAAGTTTCATTTCACATTAAATTCTGACTAACTACCTGATAATTCAGTTCCTACTTTTTGCCATATTCTGAGTGGCTCTTAGATAAAAAGTGGCAACAGAAAAAGTTGAAACTAAAGCTCTGTCCAAAGACTATATAGGGAAGGAGGTGGGGGTTGGTGAATAGATAGAAATGAGATTCTCACTTCAAGTTATCTATCTTCAATTACAAATTAAATTAAAATGGTAAATATCTGAATCAACCTTTTCCTTAAGTAATCTGAATTTATCTATACTTTATTATTTTGTTTTTCTGTCACCCTTGTCTAAATCTGATGTAATTTATGACAATTGATATAATTTTTCTTTCTGATTACTTCACTGGTTATTTATATATTGTACAAGATAATTTTTCTCAAAAAAATGTTCATTCTATCTTATGGGTTAATAGCAATGCCCAGGTCTCACAGTAAGTTAACAGTGACTCACATAGTGAGTTAGAGATCAGCTTTGCAATCAGGTTTACTTTTCCTAACTCAGAGCTTTTACATAAGTGTTAAGATCCAGATACCATAAAATATCAAGCTCCTTTTAAACACATAAATCAGGATTCCATTAACAAATAATTCAACTCAAATGGAATTTTTCCAGAAAATATCTACTACCAAGAGATGAAAGTAATAAGACAAATTTAATAAAATGTAAAACAAAGGTAAAGAATATAGTCTGGCAGCTAAAAGATTAAGAATAGCCCAGCTGGTTCAGTGGCTCAGTGGTTTAGCATCAATCTATGAACCAGGAGGTCTCAGTTTGATTCCCAGTCAGGGCATATACCTAGATTTCGGGCCCAATCG
>NW_006295491.1:4224665-4229451 GCF_000327345.1 Myotis davidii | reverse complement strand
AGGGAGGGGGCCGTGGGGAGGGGCCACAGGCAGTTGTCTGGCCATCCCCGTCCCCAATGGGGGGCGGGGTGACTGGGGGAAGGGGCCGCAGGAGGTGGGGGGGGTGGCAATCGGGCCTCAGATCGGGCTAGTTGGCCACTGCAGTGCATGTCATAGCGCCTGGTCATTCCACCATTCCAGTTGCTGGGCTTTTATTTTTACACACACACACACACACACACACACACACACACACACACATACACATATATATATATAAATTTCAGAGAGGAAGGGAGGGGAGGGAGAATGAGAAACATCAATGATGAAATAGAATCATCCATTGGCTCCTCTTTCCCCTCTAAAATCAACAAAAATATATTTTTTAAAGATTAAGATTAGAGTTATCATATGACTCAGCAATTCTACTACTAGATACAAACAAAATCTGTACACGAATGTTCAGAGCAGCATCATTCATAATAGCAAAAAAACAGTGGAAGCAACTCAAATGTTCATCAATTGATAAATGGATAAGCAAAATTTGGTATGTCCATACAATTGAATACTATTCACTATAAAAAGGAATGAAATGCTAATACATGCCACAGTATAAATGAATCTTGAAATATTAAAATAGGAAGTCAGTCACAAAAGACCAATATAATTCCATTTATATTAAGTTTCCAGAATAAGCAAATATATAGACTCAGAAAGCAGTTAGTGCTCACCTATGGGTTGGTGGGGGTAGGTTGGGGGAAAATATGGAGTCACTGCTTCTAGGTATAAGTTTCTTTTGTGGGGACATTGAGAATGTCACAAAATTGATTGTTGTGATGGTAGCCAACTCTGTGAATATACTAAACACCAGTAAGTTGTGCACTTTAAAAGGGTGAATTGTATGGTATGTTAATTATATCACAATAAAGCGGTTAGATTTTTTAAAGACAAGCCTTAGAGACTTAAAATCCAATTTATTCATTAATCATTCACTGATTTATTCATTCATAAATCTATTCACTTCCCCAAATTAACCTTCCCTGACATTGCTACCTCTCTACCTCCATCTCCAACTCTAGATTGACCAAATCCTAACGGCATGCCTCAATTTTCCTTCAGAGTTTATATCACATTTATAATCTCATTTTCTTTTTTAAAAAAGTCTTTATTGTTAAAAGTATCATATATGCAAAACCTCAACCTGGGCATATGCCCTGATCAGGAATCAAACCATGACCTCTTGGTTCCTAGGTCGATGCTCAACCATTGAACCACAGTGGCTGTGCAACACTGCTTTCTTTATGACAAAGGTATCATATCTGTTCCAGTCACTAATTTATCCATAGTAACTAGAGTAGTGTACGTGGCATATGAATATTGATGCAATAATTAAAATAAAAAACATGGTACACTAACTAGGAGTAACTTAAAAAATCCTAGCATAGATATCTAAGTTTATGAAGTTACATAGTGTAATAATAAAAATCAATAAAATACAATATTAATTGTCTTTCATTGAAATTTTAACCCCAAATTTTCATAGTTTGTTTAAACCATATTTCAAGTCAAAAGAGATCATGGATCGATTTCAGGGAGACCATGATGTTCCCCATATTAAGTGGAAAAAAAATTATGTATATATACATTTTCTATGAGACTATATATAGATGCTTATATTTTAAAGTAGTTCATTAGCCTCCAAATGGTCACTATTAGAATTTGATTAAAAAGCTCCCAAATGCTAAAAATTCAAAACAGGAATTGTTCACATGTTTACTGTCTCTGTCTTACCCAACATCAATTGTTATTGATAATAACACTTAACTATTAACTGAATGTGCCCTTATGTTACTATTTCTACTTCTGTTGATTTGGTTTAGGCGTTTGTGATATCCTGTCAGGACCATTGTAGCAACAGCCAAAACTATTCTCCTCACCACCAGCAGAGAACTGCTTATGTTCTTCAGTGAATTAGCCATTCTCAGATGCTATGCAAACAAACAACCCTGGGGTGACTATAGTATGCATATCTGCAATTATTATTGTTTTACTTTGTTTTCAGTTAGTGCATATAAAAGAGACAATCAGATTCCTACGAATGAAGGTCATGATTAATCATCTCTATACTCACATCTGGACTATTGTAGATGTTGAATACAGTAGCTAGTTATTTTTTTTAATTGAATGAATCTGTAACACTCAGATGTCTAATACTGTATAGGAGAAGAGGATTAATAACATCGAACAAATGAATAATATTTCTATGTGCTATGTATCCATGTAGATATATATACTACGTTTTCATTTTTTAAGTTTTCTTCAAGGCCCTCCAAAGGAGAAAGAAGACCAAAACCTTGAAAACAGCAGGAGTTTACTTCTACATATGGTGCTTTAAGGAACTTGTGCGTCTTAAAACCAAAGCAAATCCTATTAACAGAGTAAAACCCTAATATACACATAGTGCAGTGGAAGAAAATTAACATAGTAGCTACCTTGAAATTACCAACTTGTTCCAAGGAGATTTCATGATTATTTTAGTATTTTATGTAAATTTATAACTTGAATTCTGAAAGCTGTTTTATCAAGGATTTTTACTGTGTAGAATTAGCACATTAGGTTTATTCCATTTTTTAATTTCTTGAAAATCCTTAATATATATTTAGTTATGACCATATGAAAGATCTATTACAACAAAACCACTGAAGCTCAAGTAGCTACTCTATTGTGGGACCACAAACAGTATAAAATGCTTATTTTGCTTTTGCTTCTGGTTTCATGTTGGCTAATTATCAGAAGTGTTTAGTTCAGATAACTAGATTTTTTGTACACTCCTTGGTAGATGATACATTTTCAAACAAGGAGGTAAATGCTTAGATTTTAAAAAGTTCAAAATGGCATTATAACTAAAGTATGGGAATAAAAGGCACTTACAAACTTTAACGAGCTAACCTGTGTTGGATGATCAGTGTCCAATCCCCTTGCATTATTTTATACACAATAAGCAGTTGTCAGTTCCAACTTCCCAAACCACATTTTGTTAAATAAATTCCCAGCAATCCATCATCCCTGAGAATGTGCTCATCCTGCTTTCCAGGTGGTCCTTTGCTTCCTGATACCCTATACTTCTTATTCAGCCACTAACTAGTTACTGGTCTTGGGCAAATCTTTGAGGCTTAATTACATCATCTGTAAAGAATCTAATATTTTAATGTGTATTTAATTATGGGGGCTGAAGTAGATCAAGTGTTGAGGCCCTTTCCAGTTCCAAGGTCTAGTAATCCAGAATTTACTCAGCATTCTGAGCTTAGTAAGGTAAGGCTAATTTTACTAAGATAAAAATAAAAAGAAAAATTCAAAGGAAGGCATTGGTGACCACCTGGAAGCACTGAACATCTTCAAAATTCTTAAAGTTCTAAATAAAGTCTCTCCCCTTCTCTCCAATCCAACTGCCATTGCTTTAGTTACCCTAATGTTGTTAGGGGAAATAAATCACTAAATTTCTGATCGATTTTCTTAAAAATGATTAGCTTTATTCTCAGCTTGTCCTTGGTAAGTAAACACTTGGATATATTTCACTCACCTGCCATTTCTTACCTTCAGTATTTCCCAAGCTCTCTAAATAATTCTGAGCTTCTCACTCTTAGCAGATAATCTTTCCTCTTATACATCATCATTAAAGTTAGATGTGTCCTTTCCCCCAAACATGAACCTGTTAAGAGGAACCTATTAAGAATAAGTTAAAAAGAAAATATCTTTTGTATACTCAGTACTTCAAGAAGTAACTGAGTGCCGGGTTCTTGTTCCGGCATTAAGAAGGGTTCAGCAATCTGGAAAAGAGGCTGTGTGTGTGTAACTTAAGTAAGAGTCCAGAGATGAAGCATAATTTTGAAAGGTATTTGGGGGTCACAGGAGCCTAGTTAAAGAAACTAAGTTCTCCTCTTCTCAGGACCCCATGCTTTTTATTAACACAAATTGTTCTGAGGCAAGGCAGAGATATACACTTCAAAGGGTCAGGGTTTTGTATACAGTGGCCATTGTCAGATTGGAGGAATTAGCCTACGGCTGATTAGGTGTTTGGCCAGTAGGAGGCAATAACATGTAGATTAAGATGCCCTGAGCTGTCTGGCAGCAAGCCATCATCCCTTTTCAGGTTTGGGGAAATGCCCTCAGCCATTCCCAACAGGTGATAACATATGTGACTCAGCCCTTGTTGAGTCCCCAAGTTCCATCAACTTTTTGATGAAACTCTTGCAATTATGACATGCTGGAATTGGCTTCTGGCAACCAAGCCAAATCATTTTGAGAAAATTGGGAGATATTTACAAATATAAGACCTAAAACTTACTACTTTTAGAAATTTGAATATACCTAATTATTAAACCGATAGTGAGAGACATTGTATCACTGCCCTCCAATGGCACATTGCTTACAACCTCTGTTCCCAGAACACTGGCTGGCTTGATGTTGTGTTGACTCAAAATGGAATTTCTTATATTCACAAAAATGTGAAGAAACATATTTTATACCCAGATACTGGAAAATATTCTATTTCTAGGTACTATATATTAGAATCTTGTAGTTGGGATAGGGAAAGGGAGGGAGGCATTATGGGCTCTAGATCTAGTTTGAAAAAATGCTTCAAATATTATAACTATATATTATCTATGAAAAAATATTTATTTAAAAATTTTAAATAACATAAAGAAAGGCTGTAGATTTTTATGTTTAACAAAAGTAGGCATGGATTTCAAAGGCTTGAGAAATAGTTGTTTTCTAACACAGAGACACATTTTTTTAAAAAGAACTT
>NW_006295491.1:4192127-4224543 GCF_000327345.1 Myotis davidii | reverse complement strand
GGGATGGGAGCATGAGTGTTTGTGTGTGGGGGGAGGTTGAGGGTTAATGGGAGGGATGAGGACACATTTGTAATACCTTAACTAATAAAAAAAAATAAAAATAAAAATAAACTTCATTGTTAAACCAATTGTTAAACAGAATTTTTGAAAAAAAATTGACACAAGACTATACATTCAAAAATCAAGACAGAAGTGCTTTTATTCCTATAGAAAAACAGAATTAATCATAATTGGAATCTGAAATTAGAACTCAGTCTCATATTAAACTAATTTCTATAATATCATTTGTTAAAATAAATTCCCCATGTAGAGAGCCATTTACATGTTCTCCAGTGCCTGCCAGAGACTAAATTAGCCAAAGAAAGTTTCAACCACACTGTACATGGAACTCAAGAATCCTATATAATAAAGAGGCAATATGCAAATTGACCATCTCACCCTCACACAAGATGGCCGCCCCCATGTGGTCACAAGGAGGGCAGTTGTGGGAGATCAGGCCTGCAGGGGAGGGCAGTTGGGAGCAAGTGGGCCAGCAGGGGAGCAGTTAGGTGTCGATCAGCTGGCAGGTGAGTGATTAGGGGGTGATCAGGCTGGCAGGCAGAAGCAGTTAGGGGCAATCAGGCAGGCAGGTGGTTGGGAGCCAGCAGTCTGGATTGTGAGAGGGATATCTGACTGCTGGTTTAAACTGGCAGTTGAACATCTCCTGAGGGTTCCCAGATTGGAGAGGGTTCAGGCTGGGCTGAGGGGCCCCCCACTCCCACCCCCGCCCAGTGCACGAATTTCGTGCACTGGGCCTCTAATCTGTTATAATCCCTGTAGCCTTGGACATTCATGAAGTTCACATGATGTCATTCCTCAGGAGGCTCTGCCACTGTGTCTAAACTTATGTTTTCATATCTGTGAGCTGTGCCCACAGTGCAGAGCACATTTTAATATTGACTACACGATTATTGTAAGTAAAGATTTTATGTTTTTAAACTGCTCTAATGTGACCTTGATTGAGTTCATTTTTCAAGCAATTTCAACAAAAGCATTCCAACAAAATATCTTGGTGAGGGGGAAAAGGGAGAAACTTAAAGTAGAGGACACAAGCAGTAGAAAGTAGATATATATTAAAATATTTATAATGTGTTTCTTAATTGGGTTAGAAATGTATCTTTCTAAAGTCATTATGCTTAAATTTCCTTTTTGGTGTTTATGCCTGCATTCTTGAAAGCTTCCTTAATCAGCAGAATTTCAGAACAGAATTAATTTTCAATTATTTGCACTAATGGAGAGAAAAAGAATAGAAAACAAAATATTAGCAGCAAAAATAACTAACTTTATATAAAAAGGAATTAGTAACCCCAAATAGATCAAAATGAACCTAAATGTAAAAGCTAAAACTATAAAACGCTCAGAAGGAAACACAGGTGTGAATATATTATTAATAATTCTGCCTTTAATACCAAAATGGAGCATGATTCTTCTAAGTTGTGAATTAAGTAAAGTCAATATAATTTCTGCAAGGGTACTTTTGGCATTATAACCTAATTATAGTTATATATGCCCCTTATCCTATACCTAGAGGCCTGGTGCATGAAATTTGTGCATGGGAGGGGTTGGGTCCCTCAGCCCAGCCTGCACCTTCTTGCCATCCTGGACCTTTTGGGGGATGTCCAACTGCCGGTTTAGGCCCTATCCCACAGACATCCCTCTTGCAATCTGGGTCTGCTGGCTCCTAACCCCTCGCCTGCCTGCCTGATTTTGCCCCTAAAACTCTAGCTTCTTCTTTCTTCATTTTTACTATTTACATTTCTTCCTTATTTTTTATTTTAAAATTCAAGCTTTTTGAGAACATGAAGCATTTAACATTATTCCATATTCCTTACAAAGAGCTAAGCACGGTGAACATAGCAAATATTTAATACTTATGGGCTTCTATACAAACACTTTCCAACCAGGAATGTTTTACTAGGCAGTCTCCAAAAACTTGAACTAGAAAACCTATAAGTAGAGTGTTCAGATTTCAGGCATCAGGTGCTATTAGCAGGATTTCTATCCCAATTAAATTTCTATCCCAATTAAACTCTAATTCTGAGCTCTCAACAGTCTGGAAAAACTGGCCTTCACTTTGTGTGTGTGTGTTGTTGTTGTTTTGGTCTTTGATTCCAAAATAGAGATTTATTTATTAAGAATTCTTTAGTGTTTGCGTAAAAATCACCAAGTGTTCCTCATTGGGTTTTTAACATACATGAATTCTTTGGGGGTCCCTCTATTCATCCCAATACTTTCAAAATACAGCTCTTATTGTTGCCAGGAGGGACAGTGACGGCAGCGAGGTGTTTCCTTGGGTCTCGGCGTCAGGAGGGCTTGTGGTCTCCTCTCTGAGAGAACACATGACAGGTAATTTCTTAGGTGAGGTAGGCTGTCCCTGAAGAAAATACTTATGCAGAAGAATGCAAATTCAGTCATCTGTAGTCAGTTACTCATACCTGATAGCTTTAAAATAAAGTCCCCTTGGTCAAGGTCATCAAAGGCTTGCTGGTTGTTTTCAACTATAAAAAACTGTCTGGGAAAAGACAGTAGGAAAGAGCGGGGTCTACACTGACAGCGCTGTGACGCTGGGCTGTGCAACCAGAGAGCACACAGCAGTCTGCTTTAAAAAAAAAATCCCGTATAATTTCAAATCAGACTCCTCATTTCCTTCTCCACCTCCAGGATGGCCTGAAAGATCACTGCACCAGATCCTCATTTTTAAAATGAGGTGTATGACAGGGCTCCCCCAGGGTCATGCACCACATGGGAGGATGGGGACAGAAAACCCTAGGACTTGACTTATTAGCAACATTAACTGATTTTTATTACACTGAAATGAAGGCAGTCAGTCTGTGCTGCCGTGAAATTAAAGGTGATTCAGAAGTAGGGTGGTTATTTATTACTCTGTTAGGATAGACCCCAAAAATTACTTTTCAGAAACCAGGGCTGTCCCCTACAACCCCAGGCAGACTCTGGGCCACTCTGGAGGATGCAGGCCAAGGCAGCCTGCCAGCTAGCTTCACAGTGATTCTGGCTTGTCTGTTTCTGGGAGTGCCAGCCACTGGGCACGCTACATGTTATAGTTGAGCTCAGCATTCACCTTGGTGTACATCTCGTAGATGACGCCAATGGTGGCCATGTAGTTGATCAGGAACAGGCGGACCTTCTCCAGGCACTCTTCCTCCATCATGTTCTGGCCCTTGGAGAGCGCTTTCAGGAAGTCGGACTTGTACGGCTTGGCATACAGCACTGCCTGGAAGGTCTTCTGTAGGATCCAGCCATGGTACTTCTTGAGCGCCATCTCGTAGGCCTTGGTGGCATTTATGTAGATGAGGTTGGGTGGCTCTCATCCCGCTCCCTGTCGCAGATGCTCTGCAGGAAGACTTAGATAAAGTGGAGGCCCCTTTTCAGCCACATCAGTGCCAGCGTGGCCCCCATTTTGGGCCACTCTGCTCCATACATTTCCTTCTCCGCCTCCAGGATGTTCTGCAGGGTCCAGAACTTGGCCGGGTGGGTGTTGTACACAGCTTTGATTTTCGTGATGTTACCACTTATGTCTGCCTTGATGAGTGTAAACATTGGGGACCCAAGGCAATGGAAGAAGGGTGGCAGGTGGGACACTGCCTCCAGGAAGGACCTGTTCTTGATCTGCTTGTCATCAGGCAGCAGCTTCAGCAGGGGCTTGGCCAGCAGCACCATTTCAGGGTCGAGGCCGGTGGTGATGCTGTTTTCTAATCAGATTTTCTTCTTCCTTCCCCAGCAGACTCCAAACCTACTTTGGACCCCAACGCCACAGACCCTTAAGACCTTCCCCCCTATTTCTTTTACTTTTCCCCATCAAACTTGAACCCTATCATGTTGCCTATGGGTGACCCTAACCTCTCCATGGGGGCTGGGGCCAGCCCAGCGAGCGGCGGTGGTGGTTCTGGTCTAACATTTGTTATGGTTGTGACGCCGTTACAGTCGTTGGCTTTTTACTAGTGTAAAGTTGGCTTTTTACTAGCCCGTTGCACAATATCGCGTGCAGTAGACTGCCCACTGCTTCCGTGAGAGTTGGCGGGAACTGCACTGTGCCGCTGGGGGCCAGACTGCTTCCAAGGGAGCCATGCGGCTTCCGCAGGAGGCAGAAACAAGCTGCCAGTGCCCACAGGAGCCAGGGGGGAGTCGTGCTGCTTCTGTGGGAGGGGGGTCCACCTTCTCCTCTCCGGGCCTGCACTCGGCTGTGGAGGCTGTGAGCTGGCCCCCTGTCCCTGCCTGTGCCCAGTCCAGCTCCATGGGGCTGGCCAGAGCTGGGACACAGCGGCTCGCTGGCCCTCTGTCTCTGTCTCCACTTTGGGCCTCATCTGTGCGCACAACTTCCTCCTGTCTGGTTGTGACCCGTTATGGTGGCCTGGCCTAATTTGCATATTTCCTCTTTTTATGTCTCTATATAGAGATATATAGATAATAAAAGCCTAATATGCTAAGTATTCAGTTGTCCAGTCATCCATTCAACCAATCAAAGCATAATATGCTAATGATATGCTAAGGCTACTTAACCACTTGCCATGACATGCACCAAGGGGCAGTCACTCTGACTGGTAGGTGAGCTTGCTGCTGGGGTCGCCGATCAGGACTGAGCGAGACCAGCCAGACATACCCTGGAGCCCTTCCATGTCCCTCCCCAGCCTCGATTGTGCACCAGTGGAGTCCCTTGGCCTGGCCTGTGCTCTCTCGAAATCTGGGACCCCCCCGGGGGTATGTCAGAGAGCTGGTTTCAGCCAGATCCCGCAGGCATAAAAGGCTAATATGCAAATTGACCAAACAATAGAACAACCGGTTGCTATGAATCGCACTGACCACTAGGGGCAGATGCTCAATGCAGGAGCTGCCCCCTGGTGGTCAGTATGCTCCCACAGAGAGACACTGCTCAGCCAGAAGCTGAGCGGCTGGTGAATGCAGCAGTGGTGGCAGGAGCCTCCACAGTAGTGCTAAGGATATCCGACATTCCCCCAAGGTCTCCCAGACTGCCTGCAAGCGGGCGCAGGCCAGGCTGAGGGTCCCTCCCCCCAAGCCCCCAAGTGCAGAATTTCATGCACAGGACCTCTAGTGTTTGAAATAGAATGCTTTGTTTAATATAGAATGTTTCTGGACTAATTTTAGATAAACATTAAAAGGAAAAGCAGGATTTTCTTTACTTAGGCCATAAGTAATAAAATAAAGAAAATGCATCTGCTTTGAACTATGGCTCCCCAAGTCAGTATGAGAGCTAACTAATACTGAAATTTTTATTTTAGCTTCTTTGAAGAATCTCAGATAATATTTTGGCCTTTTCCCTCTACAGAATGATCTCATCATTGGCTCAAAAAGTAGGTGAAATAATGCTAATAATTCATGGAAGCTATTTTAATATAAATTTATTTGAGTTGGAGAACATTCCAGGTAAGCACATTTTTTTGTCTCTAAGCATGTTTGCAAAGTCTTATGACATAGCAGTAACATTATTAATGTAGTATATGTTTTTTTATTTTATATTCTATTTTCTACTACAAAATAAAACTGTCAAAAGCAATTATAAAAAAGAAAGAACACTTTTTAAAAAGGTGACATGTGAGAGTTACCTCAAAATGTATAATTAATTAATTGGAATATTTCAGAAATAATTATCCACCACAAAAATAAAATAAAAATTTGAGAGAGTCTATGTCAAAGCTAAAAACACAGAGAGCTAATTCTTTTATTCAACTAAAGAATGTCTAATAACTGTCCCGTGAATTTCTGCATGGCTGGGATCTTCAATAAAAATGTGTTGAATGAGTTGTACGGTATAAATATGGTTAATGGGTTGCAGTATTAATGAAGACATATCACTTCAAGATCAAAATGATGTTTCTTGTTAAAGGTAGTAAATTAGCATATGTTAGCCTTCCTGCCAATGATAATTATGCCCACTTTTACTTTGCATAATACTTCTTTTTAAAACTCAGAATTTATCTTACTAAAGATCGTAGCTTATTAACTCTTTGGATAATATGTGCTCTTTTCCCATCTGTGACATTTACATATTATTAAACATATAAATATGTGTTATGAACATATGCAGTCTTAATTATTATAGGGAAAACAGTTTAATACACAAGCAAACAAACATTCAATAAGTGTGAAATAGAAGGACAAATTCACTAAGACTCATTATTAATACCAATTCCTTTCCAAGTTCTTGCTTAATGGTTTAGTGACTAGCTCCTGAGGCTTGTGTGATCCTCTGCCCTTCTGGCAAAGAATCTGTTTCAGAAGATTTTTTATATTCTGTCCATCCCTACTGTTAAAAAAATAATTAAATCAAAATACTTTAAATTGCAGTCACATTCATGACAATTTTAAAAACTGTCATTGAATTTTTCCACCTAACTAGCGCACAAACAAAAATAATTTGACAGACAGAAATAGACAATGGGATTATTAAATATCAGCTGGTCTTTGAAAGATGGGTTGAAAATAATGTTCTGTCAAGTTTTAGAGTTAGATGAAATAAAATTAAGCTTTTCTACTTAAATTGGCCATAAATGTCTTCACATGTCTTGCAGTATCTATAATAGTGTAACTCATAAACCAGACCCAAATTGAGAAGAAAATGACCCATTATTCAGAAATGAAAGCCAAGAGAGGCTGGGAGTCACTGAAATCAGTAAAGAGAGATTTTTTCAGAAAAAGTGAATTTAACAGTAAAATGCCCTTTTGATTTAGTGACATGTTGATTATTGATAACCAAGGTAAAGAGTAGTTTTCAGTGGAGTCTCAGGATTAATGCGAGCCAGATTACTGAATCAAAGAGAGATGAGGAATTAGAAAAAGCGATAATTAAAAATGATTTGTGAATTTTTGATAATGAAAAGTAGGAAACTGGTAGGAATGTAATGATGTCCCCAAATTCCTTTGACTCTTCTCCATTGAGAGCTGGGATGTGTTTCCTCCCTAGAATCTTTTTTCATTCTCTGAGTGCTTGATCACAAAAATATGCTGTGCTCATTTCCAGAACTGAGCCTTAAGACAATGGCAGCTTATACTTCCTATTTCTTAGAATATAGGCACCCTCCTGTGGAGAAGCCAATATGGAAAAGAACAGACAACACTGCTTTTCCAGCCATGCAGAGAACAATCTTGGAAGTGAAGCCACCAGCTCCAGTTGAACTGCCCCAGCATATATGGTGTGGGTGAGAGGTAAGCTGTCCTCACTGAGCACTGCCCTAATTTTAGACCCGTGACCAAAATAAATGATTGTTATCCTTTAACCCAACACATTTTGTGATTGCTTTGAAGCAATGGACAACTGATACAGATGGTGGTGCTGGAAGTGACATGCCACTGTAACAAAACCTATCAAGTGCATTGACTTAAGAATTGGATGATTATCAGAGCTGGAAGGGCCCTGTTTGGGGAAGCCTAGAAAACTCAAGGAGAGTGTTATTCAAGGCCTCAAGGGTTTTAGGCGAACATTAATGAAAGTCTAAAGTGTTTCATAGTGCTCTTGGTGAGGGTTTAAAATAAATATCATTGAAAGCTGGTAGATTAATATCACATGATCTCACTCAGTTGTAGAATATAATGAACAACATAAACGATGAACAAAAATAGATCCAGAGACAGAGAAGCATTGAACAGACCGTCAAACTTCAGAGGAAAGGCAGGGGTGGGGGGTTGGGGGTTAAGAGATCATCCAAAGGGCTTGTATGCATGCATATAAGCTTAACCAATGAACACAGACACTACGGGGGTGAGGGCATGTGCTGGGGGGTGGGGGCGGCCAGGGAAAGCTCAATGGGGGAAAAGAAAACATATGTAATACTACATGTAATACTTTAAACAATAAAGAATTAAAAAAAATAAAAGAAAGCTGGTAGGAAAGGGATTCCTATAGTGGCAGAAATATGGTAAAACTCTCATCGACAGAGATGTGGAAATAGGAACATACCTACTGAATTCAATTATCTAGCTAAGGGGATTTTCCAAGCAAAATGTTGAAGGTCCTGCCTGGCTCCCTCTAGCTATTTATTATAAGATTAAAGAGGAGAAAGATTAGCTGAAAAGGAAACTATTGGGTTTTTTGAGCAAAATTTAGAGGAAATATGAATGATTCAGGATCTGTTAGGCAAAAAATAAAGTTCCTTATTCCAAGTCTCTCTAGATGACAAAATATTCTCAAATTAAAAGATGGCTTCCCCCCAAAATAGTCAAATCTATGGTGGGCTGGGAGAGCTTGTTAAGACGTTATGAAGATTTAAGGCAATGCCTTATAGAGCCTCTCAAACAGACAAAAGACTTTCTAAAGATGTTAAAGGCATGCCGCATGGACCCTACTAAACAATAGGGCTTCCAAGAAAATTAAGGACATGAGCCAGTAATCCACAGTAGAGCAAGCTCTATCTCAAATAGATTTTTGGTTGTAACCTTTGCCTAGAATAGTAAAACCCAATAATTTTTAAACTAAATGTATACAGGTTTAAAATTAATTGTTCTGAAAGAAGTACTACCAACTTAAATAGAGACAGTACAATATTATAAGATGCTTTCAGTCCCCCCAACCTATGCCTTCTTATGTCAAGAAATAGCTGAGAAGGCAATACAGTTGAGTTGCAAACTCAGTTGTATTATGGAAAAGGAAGAGCGATTCAAAGGACAGGGCCAAGAGCCTGGAAGGTGCCACAGAGAAACATTCACAGGGAGCAGAGCTGGGCTCTACTCAAGGAACTGAAAACTGGTGTCAGGGCGGCTTACAGAAGTGTGACCGACCAGCCAAAGCTGCATCCATTTTTACCACTTTTGAATGTGAATGTCTACTGTGGCTATCCTCTCTGTGCTCCTCCGCTGTTTATTGGCTGTAAGGGTGGTGGAGAAAACAGCCTGTCTCTTTAGTTCAGAGGTCTTCATTTTGTGAGGAGCTATGCCCACGGAACCTTATTTCACCCCTAGACCTGGTATCCATGACATGAACCTGCAGCTTAGACCTGATCCTGATCCTATCCTGGAATGGGACTTTGGAAATGGAGGGGTAGTGGGAGGGCGTGAATGTATTTTGCATGTGGAAAAATAAAAATTAATTTGTGGTCATGTGTGGACTGTGGCTCAGACTTTAATAAACTGGCAGCTTCATTTCCTATATCTTGGAATGCTCCCCCTTGGAGTCCTTCATCATATTGTGAAGAAACTCAAGCAGCACGTGGAGAAACTTAGGAGTTAAAAAAAGATCTGAAGTCCCAGGCCTATAAAAGCTCAACATACATCTTTTCTCTCTCCCTTACCACATGCAATTCACCTAAGGAGTCTTAATATACTATCATAAAAGTTACTTTCAATTTTATCACACACATATGCAAAAATGTATATAATGTACACGTATAGTAACCATGCACTGACACATTAGCTCAAGAAATAGAACATCAGAAGTACAGAAGGCCCTATTTGCTCCCCACAATACACATTCTGTTCTTTCATTCCAAAGATTACTAATATCCTGAAGTCTGTGTTTAAAAATTACCTGCTTTTCATTGAAGTTTTAACATTTATGTGTGTATGCTTCAATTACATATATTTACTTTTTAAAAAAATATATTTTATTGATTTTTTACAGAGGGGAAGGGAGAGGGATAGAGAGTTAGAAACATCGATGAGAGAGAGAAACATCGATCAGCTGCCTCCTGCACACCCCCTACTGCGGGGGATGTGCCCGCAACCAAGGTACATGCCCTTGACCAGGATCGAACCCTGGACCCTTCAGTCCATAGGCTGATGCTCTATCCACTGAGCAAAACCGGCCAGGGCTACCTATATTTACTTTTTTATTTTACACTTTCTGTAAGTGTAGTAATATATTATGCATTCTCTGTAACCTATTTTCTTCAAATAATTTAAGATCTTTCGATGTTGCTCTGTGCAGCTGTATTTTATTTGTATTACAATTTATAATATGATTTTTAATACTTTGTTAATATTTGTTCCTGATTTAGGCACCCAATAGATCAAATTGGTAATTGCCAGAGGCACTTAGATTTTGTCTTCTATTATATTCACATTATGGCATCTTATAATAATCTAAAGTATTTATATTAATACATGGAATATGCTGTCCTTTTCCTTTACTTTTTAGTGCCTTTTGTGTCTTGTTTAAGAAATCTGGCACAGCACTAAAAATATAAAGAAATCCCTCTCAATCTTCCTTTAAAACATTTATAGAATAGCTTTTTATATTATGGCCTTAATTCATCTGGAATCCATTTTTATATGGTATGATGTAGAAATCAAAATTCATTTTTTCCAATAGGAATAATCAAGATCTGTCATCATTTATTTAGTACTCCCAGCTTCCCATATGGATGCTCAATCTATCCTTATACAGAAATATTTATATCAACTTCATTGCAAATTAAATTTCCACTGACACATGAATAAGTTCCTGGATTCTCTATTTTGCTTGATTGTTCAGTTGACTAACAGTGCACTAATATCAAACTGTCTTAACTAATATAGAATATTAATATTATATCTTGACATTTCATAGAGGAAGCCTAGTCCCATCTCCATCTTATTCCCCTCAGAAGTGTCTTGATTATTATTGACCCATTATAATTCTATATACATTTTGGAAAATTTCTTTCAGATATGTAAAATAATTTTAGTAAAAATGTAATTAAAATTTTATTCAATATATAGAATATTTTGGTAGACTTTATGTACTCCTATCTATATAAATAACACAACTTTTTATTTAGTTAAGTATTCTGTACTGCCTTTTAATCATGTTTTATAATATTATCCACAAACAGTTTGCCCATGTTTTATATATTAGTATTAAAGTATTTTATGTATTTATTAATAATGTAAATGTTACTTTTTTACAATAAAATTCCAACTGAAAAATGACACAAATACATAAAAGTTCATAACCAAAGTGTAAAACTCAGTGAATTATGACATTGGAAACACATCCATTTAAATAACAAACTGATAAACATGGAACAGAAGACTCCTGAAGGATGCTTCTGCTCTCAACACCTCCCTTCTCCAGAAATACCTATGCTGTCTAATTCATAAATTACTTTACTTTTGTAAAACGTTCTTTAAATAGAATCATATGGTATATGATTTAGATTTTTTAGCTCAACATTGTATGTGTGAAGTCCATCAATGCAAAGTTAGCGCGTTCATTTTCATTGCCTTATGATATTATATTGTAGTAGTATTCCACAATTTACTTTTCTAATATTGATACATAGTTTTGAGTTTGAGGCTATTAGCAATAGTATGGCTATGAATATTTTTGTAAACATGTTGGTGCACTTGATTTCTACTGGTACCTATTATATCTAGAATTTTATTTTACCTTCTTTAAAACTAGGAAGTTAGTTTCTGACTCTTTCATGGATGCTGGCAGATGACATGAGGCTCCTGAGTCAGAGACAAATAAATTAACTTCTCATGACCTAACACGTAGCATGAATATCAACATGTGTGTGTCAGATTCCCTGCCTGCCACCCCACCAAGTATCATAGTGGTAAAGCAGACAACTAAGATGGGTGCCTGCACATATGAGCACAGTGTTGAATAGAACTGGTAAGAGAAAGCATCTTTTTCTTTTTTAGATCAGATAACGAGCTTTCAAAATTTCATCATTAGCCCTAACTGGTTTGGCTCAGTGGATAAAGCATCGGCCTGCAGACTGAAAGGTCCCAGGTTCAATTCCGGTCAAGGGCATGTACCTTGGTTGCGGGCACATCCCCAGGAGGAGGTGTGCAGGAGGCAGCTGATCGATGTTTCTCTCTCATGGATGTTTCTAACTCTCTATCCCTCTCCCTTCCTCTCTTGTAAAAACATCAATAAAATAGATTTAAAAAAATTTTATCATTAAATATAATGTTGACGCTATGTCATTATTATTTTTATTATTGTTATTGAAGTATATTTTAAACAATATAGCACATAGACTTTAAGTGAGGAGATTCATGATTTTTGATAAATGTATACAGACCCCACTAAGTCCTTGTGTTAGACACAATTCTAAGCTGCCAAGTTTCCTAGTCTCTAGGACACACCCTGTATAAAACTGACCCCCTTCAGTGTAGGCAAGATCTGTAACTATGATTGAATATCACTCCCTTGATTTATGTTATGTTACATAGTAAAATGGATTTTACAGATATAATTAATGTCCCTGATCAGTGGAATTCTATGAAAAGGGAGAGTATCCTGAGTGGGCCTACCTAATCAGGTAGCCATAAAATAGACAAGCAGCAGACTGTCTTCTTTGGTCTGTAAGAGAGTCGAGCATGATGTGAGCTGCCTATGGAAGAGTCACATGGCTAGGACCTGAGGTTGACCTTTAGGCATCTGAATGACACCTGGCTCAAAGTCAGAAAGGCACAGGGACCTTCGTTCTAAAGGTGCAAGGAACTGAATTCTTCCAACAATCAGAGGAACTTGGAAGAGGACTCTGGACTTCAGATGAGAGTTCAGTCCCAGCTGACACCTTCACTTCAGCCTTGCATGGCCCAGAGAAAAGGATTCAGTTGCACCATACCCACACCTCTGACCTACAAAGACTGTGAGATAATACTAAATGGATGTTTTTTAAACCACTACGTTTATGGTCACTTGTGACGCAGCAAGAGAAAAAACTACTACATTCCACCATGCTTTTTCCCAGTGAATTCCCTCATTCTAGAGGCTGTTCTGATTTCAATCAGTATATCTTAGTTTTGCCCTTCCTAGAATTTGATAAAAATTATTACATGTATAAATAAAATATTTTGTCTGACATCTTTTATTCATATTTTTGTGTGAACCAGTTATTCTTATTATTGCTTAAGTATTTTATGAGTATATTGCAATTTGATTATTTATTCACCTGGTTTTGGACATTTGGATTGTTCTCAGATTGGGAATATTACAAATAAATCTGCTATTATGAACATTCTTATCCACAGATATTTGTAGACATATGTTTCATTTCTTTAAAATAAGTATCTGAAGTAAAATTGTTGAGTCATAGGTATAAGATTTTGATAAATTGTTTTCCAAAGTATTGCACCATTTATCACTCCCACCAGCAATCCACAATCATTCCTTTTCTTCCACAACTTGCCAGCATTTATTATTGCCAGGCTTTTTAATAGACTCTGCAGTAAGGCTGCCAGAATTTGAATCCTGGCATTGATAGTTAGTGTATAACCTTGAGCAAGTTATTCTCTATGCCTCAGTCTTATTTGTAAATTGAGAATAATATTAGTACCTGATCCGTAGCATTGTTTTGATGACTGAATGAGTGTATTTATGTAACATACTTATAATCATGCTTGATATCTAATATATAAATAAAATTATTTATTTAGTATTTTTACATTTGCATACATGAAAAAAATTGCTCTATAATTTTCCTTGTATTCACCTTTTTGAGTTTTGCTGACTTAATAAATAAGCACCAGCATATATTAACTTTTATATTCTCTAGTAAATTTCATAAAATTTAAGCTTTAAATATTTGGTAAAAATTGTGATACTATTATTTTATTTTGGCAATATTTTGAACTCCCGATTCTATTTTGTAATTGTTATGTGAAAATTTTTCTTTCGGTGTAAGATTGGTAAATTGTCTTTCTCCAGGAATGTATTAATTTTACCTAACTATTCATATTTATTGACTCATTTTACAAATAATCCTGTAAGGTTATTTTTGTATTTTTAAGTATGGAGTTAATTATTTCCTATAATTGTCTATGTTTTCTGCTGGGCACCTGGACACTGAGCATACAGATCTTTTGGGCCACAGCATTTTGTAGGGGAGTTCTATTAGACTCCATACTTTAGTCTGGCTCTAGACGATATGTTTTGTCTCTCATACATGCTGTAGCCATTAAAACAAACACGCAAAGTCCCTAGGATTTGGAAGATATCATCAGAGTGGTTTAGGAACTGGCTCACCTCCCAGAGTTCCTGCTTTCACTTCATATTCTCATCCCTCTTGATTCCCACCTTCAAAATTTTTTTTTATTATTTTGGCCACCTCATTTTTTACCAAAATTTGATCTTAATTTTTTTTTTAATTTTCCCAGATTATTAATCATCTTCTTCAATGGGCTTTTTAAAAAAGAGTATCCAGTCTGCCATACTATTAGGAACTGAAAAACATTCTTATTTTCTTACTAATTATAAAATCCGTCCCTTTCCTCTGCCTCACCAACAGCCTCCTAAGCTTAGTCCCTCATTATTTCTCACCTGTATTCTGATTTCACTCTTCTTCACCTTGTGGTTATGTCAAATTATTATGAAGTTATCTTTAATTTCGGCATAAAATCCAAATATCTTGGAGGAAACAGAGAAGGGATGGTCAATAATATATGGATAAAACTGAATACAGTGCTATAAGCAAGAAAAGCCTATTAAAGAATGGATCAATCAATATATAGTACAAGATACAAGGCCAAGAAGTTAAATCATTTTACTTTTTAGTTTAACTTAGATTTCTATTTTGAATTTATGAAAAAACAACACAAATTTCCCAAGTTTATCACTTGTATTTCAAAGCACATGAAGTTATTGGCTTAATCAAAAAAGATCTTTGACAGCAAGTTTCAAGTACTTATGAATGCATAAGCCTTCTTGTCCATGAATAGAATAAACAGAGAGATGGATACATGCCTCATATGGAAGCCTTCCTGAATGATAATTCTATTGCAGATGGATAATAATATATTGCCTCTCTTTGACATTACTGAGCATTAGATTGCTATTAACACTTTGTTTCATGTTCTATTACCTACAAAGTAATAATAGGGAGAGAAGTAGGTTCTCCTTTCCATAATGAATTTTTAAAGCTAATTTTTTTATCAGTGTCTAACACACTGTGATTTTAGAAGCATACGATCAGTTTTTCTGATCAATTAATTTAATGCTAATTTAAAAACATACAATCTTTAACAATAAATACAAGTTCAAGAAGACGCGCGCACACACACACACACACACATACACACACACACCTGTATCAGTGATCCAATTTAGAAAGTTCCTGGCACTTTATGCCTTAGACAAAAGGGGGAGTTTTTGTTGATAACATATCAATACATCTTATATATTGGCAAAATTTCATTTAGCAAAAATCTTTAGTGAAAAGCAAATTCCATGAAGAATATTACCATGGTTATAAACTGATGAAGAAGCACAGCTGTTAAAGTAACAGTGTTGATGTAGATGTTTTGGAAAAAGAATACGCAGTCAGCAATTCCTAACCAAAGGCTGGAACAGATAGTACATACATAGGGTAGATGAAAGCTATTTTCAAAGTAAGGAGTATGCTAAGATTAGATGACTGACTTCATTAAACCCACCTCTTTAGCTTGTGTCTTTGCACCTTTGCCTGTACTTTCTTTCTAATTGGCTTATGGTTAAATCTAGGCCAGTCTAACTCAAAATATCAGGGCTTACTGATTTTGTTGCCTCCTTAATGATTGCTCCCTGTGACACAATCATCAAATGAAACAGAAAACTTACAGTTCTGTCCCTTCTAGGCCAATGGTGTCCATTAGAAATACAACACAAGCCAAAAGCGCACACCGTATATATAATTAAAAGTACTTTCTAGTACACTTTTTAAAAAGAAAAAAAGGAGAAATTAATTTTAATACTGTGGGTTATTTAATCCAATGTCCAAAATATTATCATGTAAGATATAATCCATTTTAAAATTAGCAATCAGATATTTTACATTCTATTTTCATACTAAGCTTCCCAAATCTTTTGTGTATTTTAGACTTCCAGCACATTTCATTTTGGACTAGCCACATTTCAAGTACTCAATAGCTACATGAAGCTAGACACTCTGCATTGTCAGCGCAGTTCTAGACAAAAAGTTTTAAGTTTTTTTTAAAAAAAATATATTTTTATTGATTTCAGAGAGAAAGGGAGAGGGAGAGAGATATAGAAACATCAATGATGAGAGAGAACCATTGATTGGCTGCCTCCTGAATGTCCCCTACAGGGAATTGAGCCTGCAACCTGAGCATGTGGCCTTGACCTGAATCAAACCAGGACCCTTCAGTCAGGAGGCCAACACTCTATCCACTGAGCAAAACTGGCTAGGGCAAGGAGTTTTAAGAAGCACGGACACCAGGCTTTATGAACCTTAACTCAGCGTTCTCCAGTCTATCTCTGTGATAAAGGAAGGTTGGGAACACATTTAACACTCATTGTTAATCTCAGGAATTGAAATAGCCATCTGTTTACTACAAATAGTATTTGTTCTTTGTTGACTGTGTGTCTTATAATGCACTTAGTCCTAGGGACAGTGTCACAAAGAGCTCCCATTCCTATGGAGGTTACATTATCATAAGAAAGACAAACCAACATGAAGTGGCCTTGGAAGCTCATGAATGCCAGGAGCCTCTATTTTGCCTGCTCACAATAGAATTCCTTCTTTTAGTCAATTTAACCTTCTCTCTCCTCACCTATATGCTGTCCCCATCTTTTATATGGGAGCCAGGGTCTGCTGCATTTCCAGCAGATAGAGGTGTCTCGTCTAGTCACCTGTGCACATTGATGTTCCTTGACTTCTATAGTGAAAAAAATATACTTCAAACTGCAGCCTTAGTTCAGAAACTAACGTGGTTTATTAGAGTTTTGAGCATGTGGTTTGCCTGATACCCCACTCCAGTCCTTCCAGAGCTCTCTGGGCAAAGGTGACAGTCATTTGGGAGAGGTCACTGGAATGAAAAGACGATAACACCACCTCTTGTCCTATAGTTTCTTGCAAGCCATTTTCTGGTTATCCTTCCTAAAGACTTCCTTGAGTCACAAAGGGACAAATAATTGCTTTTGGCCACTAAATATTCAGAGGCTACATCTTTGTAATACTATCAGCCTAACAAAAGACAAGCATGAAGGCACACGCACATGCTAGTGAAGTGTTTATAAACCAAGAAGGACTTAGTGCACTAAAGGGGGAAAAGTGCTATGCTTAACATTTAAAACCTATAATGTCTCCATAGTAGAAGGCTATAGTGCTTTAGCTTGAGATTAGTTTCACGTAAACTTGCCAAGATAAAGAACGTTTTTCCATACCTACTCACTTCCTAGCTGCTTTATGATTAGCAATACAACAGTCAGAGAACCGCATCTTGTGGTCGCCTACCTGCTACTACACCCGAATTTACATTCAATGAAAACTGACTATTAAAATGCATTTTAGTTTATGGTGATTGGACCTCTTGTAGTCTCACACACTCAGCAGTTCCGAAATTTCTAATGACTTAGTACTCTTTTCATAATTTTGTTACTACATTCTGAGCTTAAAAAACACAAATTAATTTTAGCTTTCATATCACTCATCCTATATAATAAAAGGGTAACATGCAAATTGACTCTAAGGGCAGAATGACCAGAATAACTGCTGGACCAGTCACTATGAGGCACACTGACCACCTCTTGGTCCCTTTTCTCAGCCAGCAGGCTCCCATCGCCTGATGGCCACCTGCGGCAGGTGCGGGGCTGGAGAGCCAGTGAGAACAGCCTGCCTCTCAGTCCCTTCCCTCAGCCATCAGGCACTGATTACCTGATGGCGAAATGGGAACCGGGGCTGTGTGGGGGTCGGGGGCAGGGCTGGCTGCGGGCACCTGGGAAGATGGTCTTGACCACAGGCCAGGCCTAGGGACCGTACCCATGCACAAATTTTGTGCACCAGACCTCTAGTTTCTTAATAAAAACACATACATTTCTTCTATAAAGAATAAGGATTATGAAATTACCTAGATACAAACATATTTCCAATGGTTATCCAGGCCATATTCAAAAACATTCCAATGGAACCAAATCACTTTTGGTGGCATTCTTCACATTTTTTTATATATATTTTATTGATTTTTTACAGAGAGGAAGGGAGAGAGATAGAGAGTTAGAAACATCGATGAGAGAGAAACACCGATCAGCTGCCTCCTGCACATCCCCCACTGGGGAAGTGCCCGCAACCCAGGTACATGCCCTTGACCGGAATCGAACCCGGGACCCTTCAGTCTGCAGGCCGACGCTCTATCCACCGAGCCAAACCGGTTTCGGCTATTCTTTACATTTTTAAGTTTTTAAAATTTTTATTAAATCTATTGGGGTGACATTGAATAATAATATAATATAGGTTTCAGGTATACAATTCTATATCATCTGTATATTGTATTGTGTGTTACTTTTTTAATTCTTTACATTATTCCTGTAACTTCAATGGTTTCATTGTAAGTCAAAATTAAGGCCTTGGAAGCAAAGAGTCTTGAATAATGAATAAAGCAGTTTAGTTAGAAGCATTCTAACTATGAATTCCATGAGTGTAAGTCTCATAATGCAAGAAGAAAAATGACATTGTTTTTATACTCCCAGATGAATAAGCTAGACTAAGAAAAAATTATAGCTTCTGGTACATTGTAATAGTACTGGAATTTTTTTTGAAGAAGATTGGCCCCATGTCATTCTCACTGAGAATCCACTCCCTACTGCTACCACATAATCAGCATTTTAATGGAATGTTCTCTTCTTGCTTCTTTTTTTCCCTATAGTGTAAACTCCTACCTTCTAGTACTTCTTGACCTGTGTTGGGTAGGAAGAGGATTATTTTGTGATCACAGTGATCTACGCTTGCCTTTCAATGATCAGCCTGGACATTTTCCACTTCCCAGGTTACCTCTGGCACTTTCTGAGCCAGCTTTTCCCACTGCTCAGCACGCTCCCAGGATAAATTCCCTGCCATCAGTTGCTGTGTGGGCAGAAAATTCAAACTAATTTTAACCTTAGCTTAACCAAAGCATTATGGGAATCTTAAAACCACAGAAAAGAAAGGATACAGAAAGTAAGACAAATAACTGATATTTTTGAGGAACTATGGGGCTACTTTGTATGGTTTTGGGGGTGATTCTCATCTCTGATTCTCTCAATGAATGCCAATAATTGAGACAGAGTCTATGGCTTTGTATATTTATTATTCTAAAGCACATGTCAGACAGACAATATTTATCTGGATCAGTGAGCTCAGTTGGTGTAGAGCTAATAAGGCCAAAAGCATGGGCTCTTTCCCCATAGAAACCAGAAAAATTGACTCAGAGAGAAAAACAAACCTACTCTACATTCACAAGTTGTACCCCTAAACCTGGCTAGACATCTCGCAAATGCATGCTGTGGGTAACAAGTGGGGTGAGAGAGCGTGTGCTAACTCAGAATAAGTCCAAACTGAGTATCTAGAGTTGACTCCAAGCTGAGGTCCTCCAGGAAGCAAACCAGGACTGATTAGGAGGGTTGGAGTTCACATATAGATGCATGTCGCTGCCACTTGCCATAGAAAATTGCTTATAGGATAATGTTATCTATGATGACGTATACTAACTAGTACATTGTTTTCAATAACAGGTAATGAGTTTTTGCTGGCTTCCACTATTTTTAAGGTTCATCTCTTACATGAGACTCTACCTTCGGGGCCACATAGGAAGACATTTTGCAGAAATACCATCTACTTTGGCTTCAGAGACCTGAGAGCAAATCCTGCCTGCATCATTTACTTCTTGCATGGCCTTGGACAAGGTACTTTTACTCTCTAAATTATTTCCTCATACATGAGAGCTGTTGGGGGATTCAGTGAGTGAAGGTATATGAAGCTATTAATTTAGTTCCTGGAACATAGTAAACTCCACGAATGGTGATTTGTGTGATTATTACATCATGGGATAGCATATGAAAAATGACTGGTGCAGTGTCAGCTTCATAACAGGAAATCAATAAAGATTAGTTCTCATCCTTCTTCCCTGTTTGATCAGCTTCTATTATTTTCTGTAGGTGTCTCCTTTTCTTCGTAGTGTTGTATTTCTGTTATCTTTGTGGGACTCTCCCTTTCTAGTGCCTTCCTACTGCATGATTTCACAGAACAGAAGAATCCTGGTGCTGCTGGCTCAGATGTGCTGTATCCTGCATTAAACCATGTTTCAAGGTCCTTTTTTATTGGAGCAGCTATCTTGTTATTTAACTTTCTCTAAGGCTTGCCATTTGGAAGATTTATTTATCCATCCAAAAAAATGTATAATAGTGGTGCTGTTCAGAAAGGCAGGTGTGAGGAATATTTCCACAAGGTTAAAAACCTGTCTTCTTACAGACATTTTTATTTGTCCAAAAGTTGGATTCTATATTGGCACCACATTTGACCTAGTGGAGTTAATTTTCCCCCTCTAAATGAAATTGAGAGGAAGCTTAATGAAAATAAATTGGTGAGCATGGAATAAGTTTATAATGAAACTTAAGTCTATTCTCATGTTATGTTTCTCAAAGTTTAGTGTTTGTGTAGGGACTCTGATGTGGTTTCCATATTCAGTGATTTCAGTGGTAGACATAACTGGACTGGGTTTTTTCCATGTGCATCTGGGGCAGTGCATTGGTTCACCTTTTAAACTATTAGAGAGGAAAAATCTCATTTGACTCCCTTCGATACTGTGAAATAGAGGGTACCAGAGATCATTTCAACTCAGCCATGGGAAACAGATTCCTTTTTAATATTCAAGAAAGTACACCTGTGGGTACAAAGGCCTTCAAAAGAAATCCCACCAGAGCAGCCCATAATTCAAGGAACTTTGCCTGCTTTCTCTTTGTTTACTTCCAACTAGTTCTGGGGACAGAAGAATCCTCACTCTTTTCTTTTCCCCTCTGTTTTTATTAAATGCTATAATGAGATTTAGTATATTCCACTATTAATATAACTAGGGGCCCAGTGCACGAATTTGTGCACCGTGAAAGGAACTGTGGGCCACGAGGCTGTGGTGGGCACAGGGCGGGTCTTGGCCCATCCTTTGTGCCCCTGCCTAGCCCCGCCCACCACGGCCCCAGGTCCCGTCTGCTGGCAGCCCTGCTCCCCCCCCCCCCCCGACAGTGCCGGCAGCGGGTACGAGCGGGGCCAGCATTGGCAGTGGGTGTGAACAGCAGCTCTGGCGCTGGCAATAGGTGTGAGCACTGGGTTGGACCGTGACGTGAGGGAGCAAAGAATTTTCAGTAACCATCAGAGGCTAGCCCTGATGACAGTGACTGGTGCCCTGCCTTGGTCTGGTGCCCCTGCTCACCTGCTCCACCATCCTGCCACAGCCCATGTCCACCATGTTCCATGCTCTGCCGCCTGCTGTCGACCCCCACCATGTTCTGCATGCACCCCCTGGTGGTCAGTGCACATCATAGTGACCAGTTGTTCAGTTGTTTTGCTGTTCAGTCTATTTGCATATTAGCCTTTTATTATATAGGACTAGAGGCCCTGTACATGAAATTTGTGTGTGTGTGGGGGGGGGAATGAATGGGGATGGGGAGGGTCCCCTCAGCCCAGCCTGCACCCTCTCCAATCCAGGACCCCGTGGGGGATGTCCGACTGCCTGGGGATCGGGCCTAAACTGGCAGTCGGACATCCCTCTCACAATCCTGGACCGCTGGCTCCTAACTGCTCATCTGGCTGCCTGCCTGCTTTCCCCTAACTACCCTCCCTGCCAGTCTGATGACCCCAAACCACCTCTGCCTGCCAGCCTGATTGCCCCCAACTGCCTCCATGCTGGCCTGATCACCCCTAACTGCCTCTGCCTGCCAGCCTGATCGCCCCTAACTGCCCACCCTGCCGGCCTGGTTGCCCCACGCAACCTGCTGCTCAGTCATTTGTTATCTCCCTCACTAACCCCCCTGCCAGCCTGGTAGCCCCATGCAGCCTGTTTGGTCATCCGTTCGGTTGCGATGGTCGCTTAGACTTTTATATAGATAGATGAGACGTTCTGAGGATCACATTTGATGTAAAGTACCTACCACAGTGCCTAGCACCGAGTCTCATGTATTCAGTAATTCAACAAACTACAACACAGTATACTTACCAAGGCCTACTCTGTGTCTGGGGTTATAGCTGTGATCAAAACAGAAAAGTATTTCCTTCCCCTTGGGACTTATATTATTTGGGATTAGAGGGCCGGTGCATGAATTCGTGCACAGGTGGGGTCCTTCAGGTGGAGATCGTGCCCCAGTTCACACCCCCAGCCTCATGGCCCAACCTGGCACCCTGCCTTGGCCTGGTGCCTCCTGCTCCACCATCCTGCCTGGGGGGCAATCAATCAGAGCTGCACCTCCCCCAGCCTGGTTCCCTCAGTGCCTGGGAGCTTGGCAGCAGCCTCGCCCCCCTGCCATTGCCACTGGTCTCCATCTGCGGGGTGATCGGTGGGGCAATCAGGCCCTACTCGCATCTGCACACTCACCTGCTCCACCATCCCACTGCGGTTCTGCTCTAGTTGGGGCCCATCAGGGCTGACAGTGCCTCCACTGCTACCCACTGCCAGCACTGCATTGCTGATGCCCACCATGTTCTGTGCCACCCCCTGGTGGTCAGCGCACATCATAGCAGGTGGTCGAACTCCCAGCCTCCTGGTTGAATGGGTCGAACGACTGCCCAAGGGGACAATTGGCATATTAGGCTTTTATTAAATAGGATTGTTAATTTCAGTTTGCCTCCAACTGTAATTTTTCTATACATTCTGAATTTAGATGACTTACATATACCCTTGTAGAAAGATAAATAGATAGACATAACTTTTATTTGTGTTTTGTATTAGTGTTGGAAACTATTAATAGGAGTCCCAAAGAGATGTTGCATGCAAGGGTCACTGAATGGAAGGCCTTGTCAGATGAACAAAGAGTAATTCATTGCAGTCTTTTACAGTGGAATCCCTAAGAAGTGTCTATTTCTTTGAACACACTTTTGGGTATATTATCCAATCTGGTATAAAACAGGTTATTCTTCACTCATTCTTTCATAATATTGTCCTCCAATAAAAGCCTAACTTTCCAGGTTGTTATTTTTCTCAAATATCTTCCAAAATGTCTGTTTTTAGTGTAGGCTGTGTAGCTAATGGTTTGTCTACAACTTAGGAATTCATGCTTTAATATTTTCTCACCACTCTACAAAAGGGGTGGAAGGCATAAGGTCAAGTTTATTCCTTCATTAAACTAACACACATTGAACACTTATAGATGATTAAAAACAAAAGTGAAGAAGACATTGTTCTGGCTTACTATCTAATAAGGAAAGACAAAGAAATACATTAACAAGTAATAATACCAGGGATTAATTTATGAATAACTGGCATATTTTTAATACTTCATTTCCTTATTGACAATATATGTGCTTTTCAATACTATTAAACTATAAACCTGTCGGGATGGAGCTAGCATTATACAACTCCTCTAGTTTCATTATAGTCTCTATCCATATTAGTTTCCCCGACCTCCTTTCTGTTTTTAATTTCCTGTCCTTCCCCTTGGCCCTAGGACCTCAATCAATCAGTTTAATCTATTGTCCCTTTGATAAGCTACAGGAGCAGAGTTATAAGTTTCAGAGTATCTGCCAGCCCCCACCCAGATAACTGGCTGACTATACTAAGACCCCAAAATCATTTGGCAATGCTGTTGGTTGAATCTCCAATAACATTATCCACTAGGATAGACTTGAATCTCAGGCAAAAATGGAAAAATTTTTTTACTGATACACTCCCTGAATCATGGACTCAAATTTTAAAACCAAATATTCTTATAAGTAGAGTCATTTATAATGTATTCATTCATTAATTCAAACTGCCTTCACAATTTTTTCAAAAATTCAGAGGACTCAAAAATACCAAATATATTCCTTAAAAGGGTGTATTTTAACCCAATTATAAAATGTAAAGAATCTCATTTAGTCAACTAAACTTGTGAATATTCATAAAAGCTAACATGTCTTTTCTCCTGTAGACTAACAGAGCCTGACAAGTCATTTTCTCTTTTCTTTCTTTATACCAAATGAACTTATTAACAGTGATGACAATGATCAGAAATGAAATGTTTAACAGAGCTGACATTTAGGTGCTCATAATTGAGTTTGAAAGTTGCCATGTTATTGAGATGAATAGAACTGTCACTTTCTCTTGTTCTAGTGGGCTCAGTCCATGGGCAATAATACATCAACAGAGGGAGGTTAATAAGTCCATAAAGTTTAAAGTAAGATCCAGTAGAAATCTTGCAGAGGGCCATCAACTTTCAAAGTCATAGACTTTAAGCATTCTGATTTGAGTTGTACAAGTTGGCAATTATTCTATACCTGTAAAACAACTAAGTGTGTATGTAGTTTCCCTTTATTCATTTTAGTTACATCTATATCAATATTTCCATCTATTTTAAAAAAATTTCACCTTTAGCATCTAGAAAAAATTGATTCTTGCTAAGGCGCCATTATGTGTGAAATATTTCTAATCTGGAATGTTCATTCTGTGTACCAGAATCCTGAGAGCAATTTTTAGTTGTATCCTCTGGTTTGTTACCTATCTATAAATGTAATGGAATGAATCTTTACTAAATCTGAAACCACACAGAGATAGCTGTGGAATATGAACTTCATCCACTTTACTTAGGTTTAAATGTAAATGTAGTTTGATTCTAATTTCAATACCCAGTCCAGCCCTTTCTTAAAATGGTGACACTCTTAAGTAAATTTGGCTTGATTGACTTTAGCCTCTTTAAGTTTATATCCTCTTCTTTTTTTAAAAAAATATTACTTATTGTTTGGAGAGAGAGCGAGCACGAGCGAGCTTGATTTGTTGTTCCACTTATCATTGGTTGATTCTTGTATGTGCCCTGACTGGGGATTGAACCCACAACCTTGATATATTTGGACAATTCTCTAACCAACTGAGCTACCTGGCCATGGACTGGATCCTCTTCTTTGATTTTTCTGGCACTGCTTTCCTCCCTCACTAACAAATAAGTTCCATAAGACGGGACTTCCATTTTGTTTACTTCTAACATTTCCTATTCCTGGATTGTGCTAAATCTTGTTACTATGTGAAATATCCCTCTACCTTCTATGGTGGTAGTAACTCAGGTGTTTCTGTGTAATCGTCACACCTCTATTGTATGCAGCCTACAAATAAATACACATACACACATAAAGAAATACATACATATACTTGGAAAACCATTTTTTTTACTAGCACATGTCACCATTGGATGTATTTTAATTTTAAGAAGGAATTTAGCTCAGTGTAGTCAGAAAGTTTTTGATCTAAAAATAATTCCTACAACTTAGCAGCTGGTAGTATGAGTCAAGGTAATTGACCATTTTGAGATGTTTTTTCACTTGTAAAATTATAATGCCCACCTCAAGGTTGTTCTGAAATTTAAATATGATAATACATGTGAAGTGTTTGGTACAATGTTTGGCATCTAGTACATGCCCAATAAGTGCTATCAAAATGGTAGAAATAGTCCTATTCTTTCTTTGAGCCTGAGTTGCATGAGACATGTTAACGACAAGGTTAGGAAATTGCTTGGTGGCAAACAGAGGATGCCTGACCAGAGTTACTGACTATGAAATCTTGTATAGATGACAAGACCTAATTACCCATAGCATAACTGGATCGCTTATTTTGGCTTCATTTAACAATTAGTTCTGCACAATTAGTTACTATCAAACAATTCAAAATTAATGGAGTTCCTTCTAGTGAAAGAGTATTATGCAAGCTAGGTCTTTATTATTTAAAATGTTATAGTGTCATTTAATGCAAGCTCTAAACAAAGATTCCTTCTCTAATACTCAAAGTTAAAATACTGGTTAAAAAATCTGGGTTGTATCAAGGCAAGCGATATGTGTATGCATATCAATACCCTGGTTTCACTTAGTTCTAGGTTTCAAAATTATTTAAATGTCAATTACTCTTAATTCCTTTTCTCAGGAATATAGGACTAAATGGGTGTATGGAAAACAGTTCTAGAATTATCCTTGCATATTTACTCAAAATGCCCCATACAATTGCTTTAAAGTTCCAAAAACATGTTGGTTCTAAATCTACAAGCCTCTGAAAATTCAATGAAAAAATTGCTGGAAAATCCAAGCTCCTTACTTGATGCCCTACTAAGTTGCGTTCCAGAACTTCAGTAGGTTCTAGGAAGAATCCTTGGATTTGGCAAAACTAAGTCCACATCTCCAATACTACTCAGCTGCTGGAGCTCAATAGCATTCCCTTCCAACAGGCATGCTTTTCAATTCACCATGGTCCATCCTGTATTGGCCATGGTCCATCCCACTTGCACCAGTTTGGTTATCTTCATTGCTCCGGATGCATTAGATTTGGAAATTCTACCTCCAGAGAGTGGAAAAAAGTAACTCCATGCATAAGAGGAAGAGGAAGAGCAAGAGCAAGGAAGAGCAACTTACTTAAAAAGTGAGGTTGTACAAAGTTAGATATGTGAGAGAAAATGTGATGTTCACTGAGGCCATGTGGATAATATAATAGGTGAACAATTCTAGAGAGGAGAGACAGTGTAGTATAAGGAATTGAAGGCTGTGGGTGGCTAAAAGAGAGGTTTCAATGCTAGCAGCAGTCACAGGTTTCAGAAATTTATCTCTATAATACTATTTCTAAATAAGTGGTGTCTTGATGATTTGTTAAGGATGAAGTTCATAAACTGAGCAAGATCAACTTTTGCCTTCTTGCTATCATTTACTTTTGAAATGTTGCTATCAGTTTATTAGTAGTTTTACATGACAAATATTTATATAGCATTTATTGTATGCTGAACACTAATCTATAAATTTTATAAATGGTAACTCAGTACTTCTCAATCATGGGCAATGTCTGGGAAAATTTTGGTTGTCACAATTTCAGTGGGGGTGTTGCTACTCCATCTAGTGGGTAGAAGTCAAAGCTGATGCTGAAAATTCTGCCCCTCTCTCTAAATCAGGAATTATCTGGCTAACAATATCAATAGCAACTCTACATTAATTCATTAATCTTTGTAACAGCCCTATGAAGTATATACTGTTATTATCTTCATTGTACAGATAAGGAAAGTAAGACTCAGAGGGGTTATCAAAGTCAAGGCCACACAGTTGGTGAGTTGCAAAGCTAGCATTCAAGACTAATTAGTCTGTGTCTACAATCCATATTCTATCACCCTACCAAGGCCACCTCTCTCATGGTTTATATACAAATTATTTTCATTATTTTGACATCTCCCAAGAAAGGACATACCTCCTCTCATCCCATTTTCTTACCTACAGACAACAGAGCCCAGACAATGCTGGCTTTGTTCTGTGTTTCCCATCCCTTACAAGGATACCTTGTTATCCCACTGTAATGGGTATGTCAGACACAGGGAAGCTATTCCTCCCTCAACTGGACTCAGCTCACAGTTCATCCATAACCCTACTCAGGGATTATTCAATTTTGTGATCTCTTTATCCTCCTCTTCATGACTTCTTGGCTTTTGGCTATTTCAGAGCTAATTTATGTATGTTTCAAAAGGCAGGTATGGATAATCAAATTCAAATGAATCTACCTTGTGACATATTGGCATCTGTAAAGAAATTCTGAATACACAGTTTGGAAAATGATGAATAAAATTAAAATCAACCCACTACCTGTGCATTCTTTATAATAAGATTTCTTGGGTCCTCACATTTCCTTTGATAACTCTAAGTTAATTATAAATATCTTATTTGATGGTTGTAAAAATTGATATGAATTGCATGACAAATATACCTTTTTCTGAGAAAATAAAAGAAGATTTGTGTATTCATTTTATCTCCCCTCAGTACTGTATATGCATTCATTAGAAAAACAGGATTTCTAAGCAATATGTGAATTCTGTCACATAAAAGATCTGTAGAAAAATATACCAAAGTGTATGTTTCAAAAAAAGCTACTCTTAAGTTTGCAAAACACTTGGTGTCCATCAAACAATGTGTGGGTGGACAGCCTTGCTCTCAGTAAAGCAGATACAGGGAGCAATAATTAGGTGGTGGTTTTGTTTGTTTGTTTGTTTTTTTACTTTCCTCTACAGTGCTGCATTGTTGGTTCTATATGTATGTTGGGAAACCATGGCATATTAACTATACCTGCCTGGATCTTCTGATGCCATGTCACAGATGGCCTGTGCCCTGGAATTACCCAATGTAACATGCTGTCACTGAATATAGTTCCCTTGTCTTTATGGCTCTCATTGCCATGCAAGCGTCATTACCAACCCAGGCTGTGTTGCAATGATGCTGAAGGGACTGTATACACAAGGGAACAGAACAGAGAGGAAAGGGAAGGAACCCCATGAGAGAAGATGGGTCAAAGCTTTAGTCCTGCAGCATTTAGAAAGAAGGGAAACAGTAAAAGAAGAAAGTCAGTAGGCTGGAAGAAAAACTAGGAGGACACTGTTGTCTTCTAAAGGCCAAGGGAAAAAGTATGTCAAAGTAGACAAAGTAAACAACTGTGTCAAATATTGTGGGAGAGACTGAGTAAGATAGGCTGGGAGTTGACCATTGATTTGGCAACATGGACCCAACTGAAAGCATAGCCTGAGGATCTTTTTTATTATGGGGTAAGTATTACACAACAAAGGAGAGATTCAACAGGAAGGGCTTCCTTGTTCTCTCAAACTCTCTGCCATCCTGCATCTGATATCAGCCCTGGCTCCTCCTGTCAGAGGCGAAGGGACTCCAGGATAGGAGGGTCACAAGATCAGGCTGAACAGGAAGAGTTGTTGGTCTTTGCCAGAAGCAAAGTAACTTATGGGAAGAAATCACTCCATGACTGAGAAGCCAGGCCTGAGTGCCAGTTGGAAGTACATCTACGTGTATGTACATCAGTCCCCATAGACTTCCTCCATCTGGTTAAAAGCAGTGGGCTGTTTCATGTCTCTGCTCATATCTCAGACCACATGCTCCAAGCTGCACTGTAGCTTTCTTCATGCATTTATTACTTCTTTCTCTTTCACCTATTTATCATCTATTTCTCCCCCTCTCTCATCCCTTCCAGGTTAATTCTACCAGCATACAAACAAGCTGCATTATTTCCAACCTCCAGAACAAAATAAGCAAACCTCAGTTGACCCTTGAGCCCCTCTAGCTATTGTCCATTCATTTATTCCCCTTCACAGCAAAAATCCTCTAAAGGGGAGTCTTAGGACTCACTGTCTTTGCTTGTTTATCTCTTCACGTCTGCTTAACCCAAATCCAGAATTGGTCCCCAAGACTCCACTGAAACAACTCCTGTTAAGTTTTAATCACCTCTGATCCCAGAAGCAAGAGTCAATAGCAGAGGTAGGATGGCAAAGAGTGAGAGAGAACAGGAGGTCCTTCATTCCCAGGAATGCTCAGACTCTGTCCTGAGTTTCTCTTTTGTTCTGTGGCATCCTTCCCTTAACAGAAAATATCCCCAGGATATGTCTTCAGTGTTTTCTTTCTAGTCTAAGTTGATAATTTAGGGAAATGAATTTTGTTTTGGCTTCCATTTGAGAATTGGGATTTTGGAACCAGCTACTCTTGGTGTCTGTTCACATTCTGTTGCAGAGGAAAGAACAGGAAATATACAATGAGGTCTTTGCCCTTCAAACATTGCTACCTACAAAGCATCATTTTTCAGTGATGATGACAAAAGGCAGAATTGCCAGGTTTTTATCGACAATGATTCTGAGGTCACAATTCTAATTCCTCTTTCAACTGTACATCTTGGCTAATGGGCACATACGTAAGTAGAAGAACCGTGGTCTTGCCTCAGATTGGTGAGGAAGATACCAGAATGTAAGGACACTGGTTTGCTTCTCAGTTGGTTGCAGAAAGCTTGTCCTATTAAAACTTTCCTCCAAATACAGATGTCTCTTGCATCATTCTGAGTTGAAGGTCTCTATGTATTAATTCCACTGCATAACTATGAAAATATGTAAATAGAAAAGAGCTTCCACCTTTCCCAGTAGCTAAACTCATCCTGTCTTCGAAAATGGCCCTTTAAATCCCAGTGAGAGAGCCTGTGTGGTTGTTGCTCTGATTGCTGAAATTTTTTGAAAATCTAAGATTCCCTTTTGAATGAAAAGATTAACAAACAGTTTGCTAAACAAATTAAATTCTAGCTGAAACCTGTTTGGCTCAGTGAATAGAGCATTGGCCTGTGGACTGAAAGGTCCCACGTTCAATTCCGGTCAAAGGGCATGTACCTGGGTTGCAGGCACATCCCCAGTCGGAGATGTGCAGGAGGCAGCTGATCGATGTTTCTCTCTCATTGATGTTTCTAACTATCTCTCTCCCTCCCTTCCTCTCTGTAAAAAATATACTAAAGTATATTTAAAAACAAAACAAATTAAATTCTAATTTCCTTTCAAGAAGTGGTAATCACATCTGGTTCCCAGGCAACATCCACTTGAGCTAAAGATAAAGATGGTGCCAAATAAGAGGGGGTTTGAGACCTTAGCATTGGATCTATTCTAATGTACTTGTGAAAAACTAAGAATGTTGTGCACTGAGAAGTCCGTGAGCCACTCTGATGGTCCAGGAAGCCAGCATTAGCCCCACAGAATAATAATCCAATGTACTGAGCCTGGGCCATAATGAACTTAATAGGACTCACAAGGACATCTGGCCAGTTGCTCAGCCCCTTTTTGCCTTATATTCCTCATCTGTAAAATGAGAAAAACAATAGAATCTGCCTCTTTAAGCAAAATGACATATGAGGAAATCACATTTACCATAGGCTAATTGATATGAACAAGAGTTAAGTCCCTAGGCATGTCAACAACATTATAATGAAATGACCTTGAGTGAAATGTTATTGGAGGACCTGCTGTACTTGTTTTAAGGATCAGGTGACATAATAAATGGAAAAAAGCTTTATAAGTTAGGTTCTTTACAAACACAAGGCATTATTATTATTATTTGAATTCACCACATTCCCCCAAGGAAGAAAAATGACTTTAATGATGTGCATTAAACTAAATAATGCAGAATTTAATTAGTTTAAACTGTGGGATTCTGTATGAAAGACTTTTTAGGTGGGCGGTAGCATTGCTTTTGGGAAATAAAGAGCCCATTTTAGGGTATTAAATGAGTTTCTAATGCCTTAAAGAATGAAGGCGCCCCCTGAAGAGCCCTCCTTAGGAGGGGCTTGGCACTAGGGCAAAGGATGCTCCTTGTTATCCAGACACTACTCAGCCATTCCTTCTTCCAATAAACCATCTTGGGCTATGTGTAGGTAGAGCAGGGCATTAGGCAAACTCTTCTTATTTCTTATATATTTCTATTCTACTTTTTAATAGGTTTAACCCTTGGGTGTTTTGTTTCTTTAAAGAATTTGAGTGTTTTTCAATGTATTTTATGCAAACAAATTTTAAGTTTTCTAGACTGGCACAAAAAATTATATTTTTATGAAAATCAATTCACATATTGGTACAGTACATGTCAATTATTAGCCCGACAGCTGAACTCCTAGGTTTCTTGACAATTTAAATATTAATGTAGAATTCTAATAACATCTTATGCATCACAGGCAATACAGTCAAAGGGGATATGGATGCACTTCAAATAAATGATACTTGATAATGTGCATTTTCCAAAGTGCCCAACAGAGACATTCCCAAGGGAAGGGGACATCCACAATATTTGCCATAATATTTTATCAGCCATGTGGCTTCTTTTTCCATTCCTAGAAAAGGTGAGTCTAATTTTAGAAAAGTTCCTAGCCAGTTAGCTATTTCTAGATGTAGATAGTTTTTTGATTCATGAGTGGGTCTAGAATTAACCAGCCATTCTACTTTGAAATAAAATCTTCAGCACTTCAAGAATGATCCACTTTCAAAAAATAATTGGAACCAGGTTTCATTCCATTATCATGAACAGTAATCTTTGGAAGGGCATTGTTAAATTAATAACACACCTTTGATAGATTTAAAATGTGCAGGTAATCTTTAAAATAAAACATATTAGAAAGTACAAGTATAATGTAATTTTTGCCCATGTTGTAACATGGATAAGCATTAGGTAACATTCATTGAATTTTGTATTCTACATTCTTTAATGAGGAATAAATAGTAATAGAATAAACCCCAATAATTTTCACCTACCGTTAAACTGACAAAATGTAAAATAGGGATTGCTATAAAGAATAAATTAGAAGCCAGTAATGATCTACTAATATTAAACCTGTCAAAACTTATCTTTCTATAAAATTGTGGATCAAAAACATTTTTTCAAGAGAAATTTTAAGTATAAATTTGCAATGTCATGCTTTGAAGTCAGTTGGACCTGATATCGAATCCTGTTTCTAATTCTTATTAGTGTCAATCACCCGACAAATGCTTTAAACAAGCCTCTGTGTTTTCTCTGGGGCTAGTATATAATAATGACTACTTTGTAGAACTGCAGGGAAATAAGAAATAATGTAATTTATGAAAAGTACCTGGTTCATAGTAAATACATGTGGTAAATGTGTGTGTGTATGTATGTGTGTGTATGTGTGTGTGTGTGTGTGTGTGTGTAATTTTAGTTAACTGTAGTCAACCACAGTCTCAAAATATTAAATGGAAAATTATATAACAAAATAAATAGGT
>NW_006295491.1:4179321-4191967 GCF_000327345.1 Myotis davidii | reverse complement strand
AACTTGACTTCTCTGGGTTCTTTATAAATGTGGAATCATAAGTATTTGTGTGTGTGTGTGTGTGTGTGTGTGTGTGTGTGTGTGTGGCTTATCCCCTTTACATATATAGAAACTGAGACCTGACTCATGAACTTACTTTTCTGGAAACATACGAGTATATCTCTTCAATAGCAGGATAAGCTTTGAATCTAAAACAAAACTTTTAAAGTTCCTTCTAGTTTGTGTGATCTTCATAAAGATCAGTAAGTTAGTGGAATTCTCTAATTATCATTTCTGAAAACAATCAAATTGCTCTAAATTAATTCTGTATCTGATTAAGTATAATAATAACAAAACAAACATGTGTATTAGCATCCAAGAGCAATAAACAGGAAACCAGCACGATAGAAAACTGAGGAAGTCTTCAAGATGTTAAAACTGGAAGAAAAACTTGGAAAGCAGGTTAAATGTAAGTGCAGCAGACAACCTGTGGGGCTTTTGTTTAGTATGGGTCCATGGGAGAAAAATGTTTATGTCATTCACAATGTAAACTGAACCTTGCGATAGGCACCAAAACATTAGCATATCCAAAACTTTGATTCATCACACCAGGTTTTACTTGCCTGTCACCCATCCTTTGCTTTAGCTTCCATGTTTTGCTAGACAGGAATAGTTATCATTAATAATGCCTGTTTCCTGAAATTCTTCCAAGGTTTCTTTGGAACCAGCAGTCTCTGCTAAACACCAGCTCCCTTATGTAGCAGAGCAAATGCAGTGCCTCTACTAACAGCACGTTCACAAATTTTCTCTTCTAGTCCATGGGAAGGATAATTATAAGATGCAGTACTTGATTTCAAGATGTTTATAATGTAGTCTGGGGAAATGTCTTTAAGGGTTAGGTTACTTGATGAGTGACAAGAAAACTCAAAATATAGCAGTTAATCAAATTTGTTTGTTTCCTAGCACAGCTGTCCAGAATTCTCAGTCTTAGCAACTAGAAACAACAGAAAGGTATTCTCTCAGGGTTGTGAAGGCCAGAAGTCCAAAATCAAGGTGCTGGCAAGGCCGAGCTCCCTCTAGAGGCACTAATAGAGATGGCTTCCTTACCTCTTCCAACTTCTGGTGGCTTCCCCAGTTCCTTGTAGCTGGGTCACTCCAATTCCTGCCTCTGTCTTCACAGCCCCTTCTTTTCTGTGTGCCTGAGGCTTCTCTTCTGTCTGTGTGTCTCTCCTGAATGTCTGCAAAAAGAACACTTATAATTGAATAGAGGGCCCACCTGGATAATTCAGGATGATCTCATCTTGAGATTCCTAACTTAATTACATTTGCAGACTCCTTCTCCAAACAAGGTTACATTCACAGGTTCCAGGAGTGAGGATGTGGACATATCTTTTGGGGGGTCATAATTCAGCCCACTGCAATAATATGCAAGTTTATTTCTCTCATAAAATCTAGGCGAAGAGCCAGAGGTTGACATGATTCTCCACGTGTGTTAGGAGACCAGACTCCTACAATCTGGTTTCCTGCAATAGCTGTGGTCTTCCTTTTTGAAGAACACTTTAGAATCCAAGGTAGCTGCTCCAGCCATCACAGTTCATTTTGGGCCAGTAGGAGAAATTGGCTTTAAGAGAGATTTTTCCAAATGGATTGCAGAGCTGCTGTCCCTGATGCCCCAGACTCCTTATTATATAATAACCTAAGCATATAACTATATTTTAGTACTCGGTAAATTAAACTCACTTTTCTGTTATTTGCAGCAAACAGGTTCTTAAGTGAAACCAGGCTATAAGCTACATACTCATCTTGAGGACAGTAAGCCAAGTAAAGCAGCATGTCAAAGGGGCCTGTGACAGAGTCTGGGAGAGGGGACACTTCTGTAGCCTAGGTAGTCCAGAAAGAGCTATTTCCTCATCACCAGGATTCATCAGAGGAGACAATGTGGGAAAATGGACTTCCAGATGACTCTAAGCTTAACTGATCCTTCTTGACTGGGTTTTTGTAATTACTTGTTACCTACCATCACTTAAACTGCTCAGTAGGGAAATAATTGCCATTCTAAGCAGAATCCTATATTCTACTGCTCCACTCTTCGGTGGTTCTGTAGTGCTGAGAGAGGTTAGCTAGGAAAGGAGAAACAAAGGAAAGCTAAAATTTACCTGAGACAGCTCTCTGCAAGGCACTATCTTAGGAACAAAAAGTCAGATCTGGAAGGTAAGAGTGGTGAGAGGTTTAAAGTTTTTAGGGAAACAGAAGGGTGTGTTGAGGCTGTTGTTACTTAAAAGAAATGTGCCTGCCCTAGCTGGTTTGGCTCAGTGGATAGAGCATCGGCCTATGGGCTAAAGGGTCCTGGGTTCAGTTCTGTTAAGGGCACATGCCCTGGGTTTTGGGCTCGATCCCCAGTAGGGGGCGTGCAGGAGGAAGCCAATCAATGATTCTCTCTCATCATTGATGTTTCCATCTCTCTCTCCCTCTCCCTTCCTCTCTGAAATCAATAAAAATATTTATTTAAAAAATAAAAGAAATGCTCCCTCCCTCATGCTGGTTCCACTTTGCTGCCACTCCAAGGAAATTTAGAACAGACCTATGTTATTGAAGGCTTTTGGAGTAGCACTGTAGCTAGCAAGCCTAAAAGCAAAAGGCAAGAAGAAACAGGAAGATATTTGCACCTCTAAAATTAAAACAACAACAACAAACTCAACAAACATACATAGTACAAATCTAAATTAGGATAACTCAAAATCACCTTGAAGGTAGAATACTTTTACTCAAGGTAGAGATGCTTGAGAAACTGGACACTGAAGTAGCCACAGAATCATTGACTTCCCTAAAAAAAATCATAGAACATGGGTTAAGATGCAGACAACACAAATATGGCATTGTTTGCATGTTAGTTTTAATAGCATTCTACATGTATTGCTTTTTTCAAATATTGTGTACAGTATGCAAATAGCCATCATGAATATTTTTCCATAAATTATTTTTCCCTTTGCCTAAAGGAACACAGGAGATTCCCTACCTGAGGCACAGGCACTTTGTGTTTACTTGCTCCACAGTGACATCTAGTGGCAAATACTACAAATTTTAGACACAGTGTCCCTGGGCTCCAAAGAGATTGGCAAGACCATATAGCTAGAAATGTCAACTCAATGGAAAATAAGCAAATACTCTATCTTTAGGAACATTTTTCACAGTTGAAGATCAAGTTACTTGTTAGTTATTTACCTTGGCATGCTTAATATCTAGTTCATATATTTTCAATAAAAATCAACTGTTGTATGAACAAACTGATTCTTAATAATAAAAATTATGTCTGTGTAACACTAGTTTCCAAAGTCCTATTCATACTTAATGCATAAAATGAGTGTGGATATTATAACTTTCTCACTAATGGAAAGGCAGGCTCAAGTAGGTTGTAGCAATTCCTCAAGCTCACAAAGCTAAAAGATGGTGTTGCTGAAGTCCAAATAAAGCCTCTCTATCTCTAATCAGTGTGTTTTCTTCATGATGCTTGTTTCACTCTGCTTACAATTAAATGAGGCAGTTTCAGCTGAATCGACATTGATGCCTTAGTTTCAGCAGAAAATGAACTTTTGAATTAGGTGGTATTTCATAAAGTAGTAGCCCCAAGCCAGCCCTTAGTAGAATCTGGAGGAAGACTCAGAAAACCTTGGTAGAAGTGGCTGGGCATTCCTAAAATTTGGTACATTTTTTTCTTGTTTTCTCTCCAGAACTTGTATTTATGCGTATGCAACTCCGTCTCATTGCCTATGTGTTTTTCTCTGCTGCCCTGTCTTGGTATTTACCCTTTATATCTTTCTACTCACTAGAAGCGTTACCTTCAGGTGGCCCTTCATTTCCTGCTAGTAAATGTTTTTTTTGTGTGTGTTTTTTCCCCAGAGTTAATCAAAGAATGATACTTAAGGCGGCATCTCTTATTGAGCATCTAGATGACTTATGCCATTCATATTAATGAGACCTTTTCAACTCTAATATCAGTTCCAGAGATCTATGGAGTATGACTTTGAAATTTAAGTATGGTGATATTTCAGAGACTGATGGAAAGCTTTAAGCATCTTGCTTTAACATCATTAGACAGTCCCAAGTATCAGTGCTATACAAGATTGAAGACCAGTCTACTATATGTCTTACCTTCATTATGATATGTAGGTCTAAGCCAACATTTCTCAGACTCTGCCAGAAGATTTTTTTTTAATCTTGTGGCTGTGATATTTCACCTGTATGAGACTATTGAAATTTAGGTCATTTTTTTAAAAAAACCTACTTAAGCTGATGGATATTGTCATGAGGCTGTCTATAAATATCTTGGTCATTTCTCTATAGTTGCATATATTCTTAAATATGGTCAATGAGTCCTAAACACATTCCAGGAGGGAAACTGAGACTTACTAATGTTGTATTCCTTTAAAATAATTTCCTGGAGGGGTGACGGGGGGGATGGTAAATATGCATTTTATAATGTTTAATCTTTATTGGTTCATCAAAACCATTTAAAATATATTTCATAATGTAGCTCAAAATGCAGAACATTTTCTTTCCTACAGTTACCAGACTGCTAAAAATCCAAAATTTCTCTTTTCTTTATGCCATTTATCATGAGCAGTAATAAAGATTTTGGAATGAGAATTTAGGTAGCAATTTTGGGATGATATATTAGCCCTTCTTCAGCTATGTTTGCTCTAGAGAGCTGATTAATATAAATGTCAGTTTATTTGTAAACTAGAAATATGAAACACAGAAAAGCACTGACAATGCCATATCCAGCGCCTCGATTCAGACCCTAAATGAACTTCAGTTGGGCAATGGCTGTGCTGATAAGCACTAGAAGTAATATTGCCTAAAGTGACAGAAAATACAGTGGCATCAATCTCTTCTGAAGGTTAAGAATTTGTTTATTCTGTTTCAAGAGCTCAGCATATGAATACAGTTTATAAGGAATTTTAAGCTGATCACTAAAACCTGTGTATATTCAACTGTTATATCAAAAGGAAGCCTGCAGTGTTGATCAAGTTCAATAATCACTCTTTAATATCGCTAGGGAGATAGCAGAATGATGAAAAGGATAAGGAAAGTATAAATCAAGTGAAGAAATTCTGAGCCAAGGACCTTCATTTTTAAAAGGCAGAGATTAAAATCACCAAGCTAATAAGATCAGCTCAGGGACCTAGAAATGCCAGCCAAAAATATGGAAAATGTATCCCCCAGGAGTAAGCTTTACTCAGGGTGGTTCATAAATAATAGTTATCTGCTGAAAACAGACCATTAAACTTACAGTTTAGCTTAAAGATAGTATTTAGTTAAAATTCTATATGTGGGATGTCTTTTTCATACATTAATGTTCATGTCCAATGGATAAGAAAAGAAAGAAACATTGCAAATATATTTTGCATTGGCTTCCTAGCTTTTTCCTTTCACCTAGCATTCCCATTAACACTGCTTTGAAACATCTCCCTCAATCCAAGGCCTTCTTTGACAATGGGGTAATGTCCTCATACTTCTTTTACTACTTAAGATTTTTTTTTTCTATTGATGTTCAGTCATTCCCAATAGATTGAAGGTTAAAGGACAAAGTAGTGTCTTCATAGTTTTTATATCTCCAGGGTCTAGCCCTATTCCTGACAAACAGCAACTGTTCAATGCGAAATGGTTGACCTTTATTCAATTCTCTCTATGTCTCAGCATCAGCATGTCTCCAACCCAACCAATCAGCTTACTGATCTCATAAACAATGAAAATCCTTTCCCCTGTGCTTTGGTTTTTACCAGGTCTCCCTCCTGAGGTCCTGACCCCCCTTTCCATTTTAACTATTTCCTTTTTTATAAGATGGAGTCTATGAGACACTGTTTCCCAGAAAGCAGAAACTTTCCTTCCTCTTCCTGCAACATTTGCTGTTTTCCTCATTTCTCCTAGTTCTTATCAGGGCATGCTATTTTGTGTTGCTACTTAACTTTTGACTCACAATCAAAATTCCTAGACAAAGTTACATTTTTTTTCAAGGAGGAGTAATCTCCTAGATTTCATCACACAGCACTTACTCAGTGAACACCGTATTAGCGCACTCAGGTGCTTGGTGAATCTGAGTTTAGAGAATTCCCGTTCAATGCTAGTCTAATGCTAAGCTAGAATAATAAACATGAAGCCCAGTGCTTGACAATGCAAGTATAAACTATGAGCAGTCTCTAGATAAACTCTGTGGACATTCAGGCTGAAAACATGTGCTTCACAATTTGATGAAATTAGTTTTTTAAGATAATTTGAATCATTACAGTGAAAAAGTTGTGTAGAAAATTCTACTCTTTATTCAAGATATAGGAGAAAAATGTCACCTTCTCTAGGAAGATTTTCCTTATCTATTTCCTTCCCATCCACAGCCAAACTAGAAGCAATGGCTTCCTGAGATAAGTACCCCAAACATAGCATGCATTTCCCCAAATTTTTTTCTCAACCATGCTTGGGGTACTTATCATCTCCATTTTGGAATGTACTTAATTGTACATAATGTATGTTATCCTCTTTTAAGTCATAATGTATTTGACGGCAGGAGATCAAGTTTAACTTATTTTTAAAATACTCCCAACACTTAGAGAATGATTTATCTATAGGAGGGTTTCAATGCATGCATGCATGCCCATATGCATGAATAAGCATTTATGTCATTAATATAGGGACATTCAAGTTAAAATTCTGTGTCTGGAGACTAACAACTGATTCTTGATTCTTAGAAGCAGAAGCATGCTTTTTTGTTTTTTAATTCTCACTGGAGTGCATGCTTTTTTTTTTTATTTGAGAGAGAGAGAAAGAGAGACATCAATGTGAGAATCATTGATCAGTTGCCTCCCACATGCACCCCAACCGAGGATCAAACCCGAAACCTAAGTATGTGCCCTGATTGGAATTGAACCTGTGACCTTTCGGTGTATAGGATGATTAGAAGCATGCTTTTTAATTATAATGTTTCTGAACAGAATACCTTTTATATTTTATGTGTATGTTTAATGTTATTGTTGATGTTTTGTATGTGTAAAAAAGCAGTTATCAATCGCACGTCTTAGAATGAATGCTATCTTTGGTTCGAGGAACTATAATACAGGTCATAATTTCTAATGTAGGGATCAGATATTGGGTTTACATGTGTCCAGAAGAGAGTGCGTGGTTGAGAGGGAGGGGAACTCTCCATCTCCCCAGAGAGGTGCACACTTCTTTGCTTAATGCATTTCTTTCTGGAATAAAACCACTAAGGATTTCCTATGACGAGAATACATACTGATTTCTGAGAAACTCGGGAATTATTTAAAAGAGACCTAGCCACCTTCAACCGATTCTTCCTGCATTCCCTTTTTCTCAGATGTGAATCTGTTAGCCTCCCATGCCCCTATCATCACACTGATTCACGGCCATTTTTAAATATACTCGCATCACTTAATAAGCCCTGCTATCCTGTCTCTTTTCATTCATGTTTGTCCAAGGCTTCTCATTCATAACAAAGACCATTTATTCTGGATATGTAAAATCTTGGGTCCATAGCTAAACCAAACTATTGGCCAGTTTGCAAATTAAATCCTTGATGCACAGAGGTCCAGGAAAAAAACAGACACAGTGCATCACATGGTGCAGCTAGAATTCTACTTCTAGAAACACATTCCCTGGTGCTACATGTGCTGACAGCATGATCTGAGCTTAATCTTGATCACAAAGGACAACAGATTAGGCTACCCAGACTATAACGCAAGAAATAAACAAGAATAAAGACACTTCTTTGATCCCTTGCCACCTACTTTGGGATAATCCATAAGGTTTATAAAAGTGAATAGAGGAAAAATCACACAATACATTAATTTTGGGTAATGGCTAGGGCAGCTGTTCAAGTCATATGGAGATAGAGATAGCGATAGAGATAGAGATAGAGATAGAGATAGAGATAGAGATATACTCAGAAAGTCTCTGATAGGACAAGAAGACCTTATTATTTCGTAGGAATATATATGGAAAATGCTGTTGTTTATTTTTCTTCTTTCTTAGCAGAGCAAGCTAACCACTATGTGAGTATGTACATGTGTCTCAATAGGGTTGAGGAGGCAAATGTTAAAGAGCATGTACCAAATGGAATTGTTTTTGATGTTTGATCATTGCTACAAAATACTGCAATTGTCCTTGTGAATCTAAAGAGTTAATTTTTTCCAGCATGATTTCATTTTACATCCCAAAGAATGAGATTACTCCCAGAGAAATACCACTTAAACGGGAAAAATAAAAGGAGGCAAGAAAGGAATTGACAAAAAAACAAGCTTGAATGCATAATGAATGCTTTGCAACTCATTGATAGACAATCCTTAAAACAAAGCATTGTTGTTTGAAATGTTCTAGAAAAAAAGAACTCGAGAGTTTATCAAATGAGTTATTGAAAAAGAATTTTTTAAAAATCTGCCAGAAATGTACCAGACCATTATTGCATCTTATAAATTATTTATTATTCTTAGATATGTCATAAAAGTCTGACACAAATAAAGGAAAAATGCTGACAAGACAGAAACAACATTGTGAATATAGAGATAGCTTCCTCAAGCCTTGCAAAAAAAGTTCCAAAAATCGTTACACCCTGCCGGCCACTTTTTGACCACTTACGTATTTTCTTCTTTGTATTTGAGACTGTCAGCACTTTTCTTTCCCAACAAGACCACCCATCCCATTTTTTTTCACATGACTAAGCTGATAAACAACACATGTTTTTGCTGTATATGTGTGAGAGAATTAACCACGAAAAATTAAGAAAAATATGATAAAGAAGGAAATCCAATTTACAAACATCTATTAATAAGATTGCCTAGTTTTATCTGCATCTTTGCAAGATTTTGTTATTGCTCACAACTGCCTTACTAGTCTGGAGTCTTAATAAAACAGCGAAGTCTTCCTAGTCTTTCATACTTAAGAAGCAAACTAATGAAATAGAAATAGTTTATATCATAGAAAGAGTTTCATTTTAACAGTGGGAAGACATTAAACATCTGAATGTAACATATTTTTCTCATTCATTTTTGAAGGTCTTAAGAGAATGGCTATGGCTTTACATAAAAGCAGAAATGTCCAAGTTGCCTAGTGATATGAAGACATAATCATTTTTCATCTCTTGCTTTATTCTTTGTCCATTACTTATTTCAGATTCTGGAAGCAAACTTCTTTCCCCCATGGCCTTTCCAGAAAATTGCTGGTACTAGATCCCAAATTCCTTTAGGACAGATACTAAGTTAGCTGTTAGCTAACTTCCTATCCCTCAGTCTAATCAATAGGTCCAAACATCTCTCCTATATTGATTCCAAACATAGCCCTCGTTTGTGCAATTTTAGGTCCACTTCCTTTCCTGCATCACTCACCTGCACAGGGAGCTCCTTCCCTTCCAAATCTCTATGGTGCTGTCTTTTCCACTCATTGGATCCTTGCCATTTATTGCTTCAATTATCTGGATCTGTCAGTTAGTTTCTATGTGGCTTTGAGTAAATACTTAATCTCCAAATGCTTGAGTTGTTCTATCTGTTAAATACGAATAACAGATGTATATATCTGCTGGTAGTTTTGGGTTCCCCTCCCTGTAATGCATACAGAACACTTTGCACTGTGCTCAGTTTCTACTGGCGACTAATATTATTACCTAGAAAATATGTATGTTGTCCTTTTTCTTTATAAGGAGTTCACTCTTTGTGTACAAGCACATAACTGTTCTTTAGCGGATGATGAAATGATGAAAATGACCAAGAGTATGTAAAATGGAGATGGTGAGGAATCTCTGGCCAGAAAAGATGAGAAAAATATCATTCTCACAGTGGAATTTTAAAGATTTTCCTGATAGAAATCGCAGCCATAAAACCATATTAAGAGGCATTCAGAGGCATATTGCAACTCACTTCCCAATGAGATAGAGTAGCCTCATGGCATCTAAGCAGAAGAGCCCAAGGGTCCCATAAATACCACCTATTTTGGAAAGCAGAAGTTTGGAAGTAAAGGTGAGATAGGGGACAAAGGGGAGAAGGGCTCTGCCAATCCATAAAAGGCAGTTGTGGATTAAGGACATTTGTGGGAAACTAAGAGGGCTTGTCCAAGGTCATTTGCGTTTACACACAGCCTATGGGCTTGTCCTTCAAGCAGCAGGTCTGTTCTTGAAAAGGCATGGATGAGCAATGCGTGTCCTCGCCCCGGCTACTGTGGTGCCATTCACCACTACGAAAAGACTGCTGGGACCATGCTCCTCCTTTGGAGAGTGCCTACTACTTACACAAGGAAACAGAAAGTAAGTGGATGTTGAGCCAAGATTTAAACTCAGCTCTGCTTGGCTCCAGATGCTGAAATAATAGATTTAAAGAATAGGAAAGTCATAATATAATTGACTGCAGGTGTGTCCTGGATGCATTTTTAAAAGTTTGAATAATTATTTTATATATGGTTGCAAAAGTGATAATGTTAATTTTGAAAAATAAAATATGTGATATTGTAAAACATTTGAAAACTATAACTAGAATAAAATATAAAAATAAACCAGGATTTGGGTGAGAAGTTAAAGTATATTATATTTCCATCTTGCATCACAGTAAGACCCTGAATACCATTTTGTTCTTGATGTTGATGAAACACTTGGAAATTAAATACTCTTATACATAAACTGTGGGTTATTAAATACATAGAAACTGAATGCATCAAATACGTAGGGATGATAATGAAAACACTGCATATTAACACCCATGGATCAAATTTATATCAGGGAGTACTATGATTAAAATAAGGAGGACTGTAGATATGCAATAAAGAAATAACTAGTTAAAATGAAAGGAAAAATAGAAGATATTAATAAAGATCTATATAGAAGTGAAGAAATATAAGCAAAAATGATAAGAATCTATAAATAAAATTCATTCTATTATATCACTCAAAACTGCCTTATAGATTTTAATGAATTATGTTTGAGATTGCCTGATTTAAAATATTGGATATGGGCCCTGGCTTGTGTAGCTCAGTTGGTTAGAACATCATCCTTTATACCCAAAGATCTCAGGTTCAATTCTGGTCAGGGCACATACCCACAGGGAGGCAACCAATAGATGTTTCTCTCTCACATCAATGTTTCTCTCTCTTGCCCTCCCCCCTACCCAACTAAAATCAACAAAAATCTATCCTCAGGTGAGAATTAGAGAAAAAAAATATATTAGATATGTGAACAAATCAAAATTAATTTCAGAGATTCTATGGGGCAACACATAGATATTCATATTTCAATATAACTAAAACTGAGGATGAATTTTTTTACCTAATCTTGAGGGCAGCTGGGATGGTATGCTGTCAAGTGAAGTCCATCAGGGATACATGAACTTCACTTTGGGAGCCCATAGAAATAGCTAAGTTAAGAGAAGTTCGTAAACCTACAAAGAACTGGAGCTGAGGATCAATGAGTGATCCACAGATTACAAAATAGGACAGATATGCCACATGCATTAGACATAATAGAGAAAAAAATATTTCAATATAAGCATAAAATTAAAAATCAGCATCAAAAACTATGTTGAGTGTCAGATCTTTATTTACCACACTTTAAAACTAACAAGTCCTACTACAAATTCATGGAAGTTGACAGAAACACAAAACCTAGGGGTCAGAGACAAAGACCTTTATAAGTGTCATATTTGCATCATCGGTTCCTCTTGACCCCATATCCGAGGGGATGATGTGGAGTGGACCAGGTGGATGCTGTATACACAGTGCATTTGCATCACAGCTGAGGATCCCTAAGGCAGAACTCAAATCTTTTATAATGGACGCCACACAAACCTGTCTTGCCTTTGTGCCAAAGTGAGATATTATCTTTATTATGCTAGACAGTAAACAAATCTGTCTCTATTCTAGAGGGAGACAGTATCTCTACCTTCCAAGGCTGTTTGTTCTACAATATCCTTGAAAAGATAGTGCAGGACAAAGGCCACTGTGCCTCTGCTCACAATATGTGCAGAAATGAAGGCGACCTCTGGAGAATTGTCTTTAAACACACACAGATGCTCTAAATTGCAGATGTTGATTTCTAATTGCTCTGCATCTTACCTGTACAACTCTGTAGCAGGCTACAGAGTAAAAAGGATCCAGGATTTATTTAGCAATAGATAATGATCTTCCAAGCAAGCCAGGATAGTTCAGCCAGTAATAATCCAAGGGCTAATTATTTGAAATATTTTTAAGGAAGAAATAATAGTTGGATAACCTGGATGAAAAATAAATATATATATAGAGAGAGAAAATTAGAAATTAAGAAAGTTATACAACAGAGATAAAGATGTCACAAATGATTATAAGAAAGTATGGTACTATATTTAACTAAATGATAATGTTGATAAAAGATATGCTTTTCTAGGAAAATATAAATTATTTCAGTTTTTGGTAGTTGACTCTTAAATTATTCTGGAATATGATGGAGGCACTAAATTTTTATAAATATTAGTCGATCAAATACCATCAATATCTGATATATCAAGTATCATTTATTATATAATTTATCTTTAATCTAATTAACTTCAGAAAACCCTAAAATAAGAGAAATAGCATAATATTAAATATAGTAAAACATAAATGGTCAATAGATTTGAGTTTTATTAGCATCTATTCTGTCATAAGGGTCAGT
>NW_006295491.1:4163455-4179203 GCF_000327345.1 Myotis davidii | reverse complement strand
AATAAATATCAAAAATATAAATCTTTGTTTTACTATGGTTGCAAATATCAAAAATTTCTATATGTGACACGGCACCAGAGTTAAGTTAGGGTTTTTCAAAATGCTGGCACGCCAAGGTCAAAAGGTTTACCATCACTGGTTTAGAGCCAAGAGCCTGACTTCCTGGGTAAGAAGTCCAACCTACTCCTAAGCAGCTGAATGGTTTAGGACATGGTACTTTACCTCTAAACCTTTCTGTATCTCAGTTTCATACACTGTAAAATAAGGATAATAATTGAACAAATAGCCCTAACCGGTTTGGCTCAGTGGATAGAGTGTCGGCCTGTGGACTGAAAGGTCCCAGGTTCGATTCCAGTCAAGGGCATGCACATTGATTGTGGGCACATCCCTAGTAGGGGGTGTGCAGGAGGCAGCTGATTGATGTTTCTAACTCTCTATCCCTCTCCCTCCCTCTCTGTAAAAAATCAATGAGATATATTTTTAAAATAATAAAAAATAATTGAACAAATATACCTTTTATGAGGATTAAATACGTAAATAATTATAAAGACTTAACAGTTCCTGGGACAAAGGCCACATTAAAAAAGTGTCAATTATAACGATTTTTAGCTATTTTTTATTTAGTATAGCAAAACATGCTAGATACATATAGATAACAAAAAAGTAACATATTGGAGAGGCAGAGTATAAAGCATTGATTTATGAGAAACTTATAACTCTTTAATGAAAAAAATGCTAATAGATAAGTAATAGACACACATTAAATACAATGGAGTATAAAGTATTAAAATATTTAATACTACTAATGCTAAATAATGAAAATAGAAACAACCAGATTTTTGGGGTCTATCATATTTCAGAGATTAAAATGGGTAGAAAAACATATATGAAAATTCTTAAATACTACTAAAAAAAGCAAAATACAGGCCTATCAACTTTCTGGAGGAAATACATTAATGTGGATCAAATCCTTAAAGCTTTTAGGAAGAAATCCCACCACACCATATTGATTCCAATGATAAAATCAAACATGTCAATAATGTTGCATGTCTATGTCCATCAGAGTGTTATTTATAACAGCAAAACATTAAAAACAACCTAGCTGTCCCACCAGAGAGCACTGATTATGTGTATTATGGAGCATCGATAGGGTACCAGGTGAGGACTGGGACTAGGGTGAGGCTCTCATGGCTGCGCAAGAGTGGATATCACTCTTGCAGGCCCCTGAGAAGGAGTGCATCCTTGCATTTAGCTGTTAAGGCACGTCTTTTGCCTCATCCAAAGCCAGATCCTAAAATGGGGATCATCTAAAACCATGTTATATAAGATTAGCTAATGATTTAAGTTCATATTTTTGTATGTCTGATGAAAAATCTAGGCTAGACATATGCGCAGATATGTTATATTCGGATAGCCATAATCTAATGCTTATGTTAATATTTGACATTTAATTTCTTGATATTTTTATTTAAACACTATTTTATTATCTTAAGTGCTACGGTATATAATATAAATAATATAATGTACATAATTCTTTCTGTATAGCATACATTTTTTATTTCTTAGAGTTGGGATTGTTGGTCAAAAAAGCATAAACATTTTAAGAGCCTTAATAAAAGTGGATAATAACTTTCCAAAAAGACTCATTTTTTGTACTCTCATGTGAGCAATGTAATTCTCTAAGACCTCCAGACTTGTGTCACCTCTTCTACCGAAGCTCAAATGCATGATGCATTTAGATTATTTTCCCAATTCATCAACTATAGAACCTTCCATGAAGGCAAAGACCAGGCTGGATACAATTCTGTTTTTCTGTATGTGCTTTGCCTATTTGACCTAAGTTAGAAGCTTCCTAGGCACTAGTTGATTGATCATATCTCAAGTATATTTTTCTATCCCAATTTAATACACTTCTAAAACTTGGGAGTTTTTTGTGCCTTTTTAAAAGTCTTCTGGTAGCAGTGATATGAATGAAGCCTGGCCGGAAGTCAAGGGAAGACAGAGGATCCAGCTGGCTTCAGCAGCTTCTGTAATTGTGTTTAAGTCACAGTGTGGAGGATGCTGAGAAATGGCAACTTAATGTGGAAGGACTTTCGGTAGCATTTCTTCCTCAGCAGACTGCTATCCTTGATGGACACTATGCTGGGATTACATGCACACTTTACTGCACGGGTAATATTGAGAAATGACTAAATTAAAATGTGAGCAACAGAACGTTAACACCCACAGAATAGAAAGAAAATAGTTCTGACTCTTGTTTCTACTGTCCAGGTGTATTAGAAAAAGAGGCAGCTCTTTGAAATGTTTTCATGAGAATGGCTGTAGTGTCCAAGGAGCCATGTTTGTACTCTCAGGCCACATCTAAATGGATCACAGTATTCTCCTTAATCTTTTTTCATTTCCCTGCCAATAATGGGAACTTCCACCTAATGGATCATATCAGTGACCCAAGTCTGCTGTTCAGGGGAGGTGAGAACACAGAATCAAGTCATTGGCGAGGTTTCCTTAGTTATAAGGACATGGGCTGAGAACCCATATTAAGTATCTTTGGGCTTCCTGCAGGTGATGGCTTAGCAGCAGATGGCAATGAACTCTGCAGGAATTTGCAGTAAGGGGAAGGCTGACAGAAAAATATGTAATGGTGTCATCTCAAATTCCTGGAAAGGAGAAACTGTTGTGAAGGCTTTGACATTTGCTTTATTTTTCTGTTCCTTCCTCTGTCTCTTTCTGTCTCACTCCCACAATTATGCATTCATGTGGGAACTTTCAATTGAGTTAAGGGAATCTGTTCTTTTAAGACAACTGGGGGGGGGTCACTAATCTTATTCACTAATGAACACTCATTAGTAGGCATAATTGCAATGGGTCTCAGGTTTTATTACTGGACACAGCGAAATTTTAAAAATAATAAACATCCAATATTGGTTTTAGCAATTGACCCAGAGCGTTACTGATGATCTTTCTATCAGGTAACATGAGATATTTGCAGTTTTGAAACTTAAGCTGCCAGCTACCAAACAGCTCGTTTTCAAATGTTCATCCCTCTGTTAGCGGTTATGATACTGAAAATAATGATACAGACTTTAAAAATCTAAAAACTACTTCTGGTAACATAGACAAAATGAATCAATCTTAAGTGTTTTCTTTCTTCGGTCCCTCAACATCTAACAGGTCAAGTGTTCCTGGTACCCACCTCTCCTAGCTGTGGTGACTACAGTCTGTCTGCATGAGAAGAGATTAATCACAATTGTGCACCACCAGCTGTTCTGGGTTTCCATGTCTTGTCCTCAGGGTCCTATCTGGATTTCAGTTGACCCAACTGGTTGCAGTGTGAATGCTCTGGGCATGAATTATAAATGGCATGCCTTGACCATCTATCATCTGGACTCTGCAGGCATGGACTCACCTATACTTGTCAGAAGCAGGCAGGTTGCGGCATGAAAATAACATATCCAAAAGAAGGAATGGCATTCTCTGCATTTGTTTTGTTCAGTCCAGTTCTGGGCTTCCTATTTGCCCTCATCTTGTCAATACATCTTTCCTTTCTGGCCAGTTAGGAAGTTTTGTAGTCAGAGAGCTTCTGACAAACATAAAACACAATGAGAGAAAAAGAGTCCAAAGAAGTCTTGAGTCTGAGTTCTACTTGAGGATGTGAGCACATTTATGCAATCTGGACCTGCATATTCATCTAATGAATGCAGTGTGGAGATTTGGCTCCCATCCCTACTTCCTAAAAGAGATGGAGTGCCAAGAGGGTAGCAGCTGAGAGGGGAGGGAAAGAAGGCTGGAGAGTGGGCGAGACTAATTGGTCTTGTCACGTAACACAGATTAGATTATGTCTGCCTGAAAGTAGAAGGGGAAAGTATAGAATCATTGTTTATACCAAGAAGATATAAAGCTGAGCATCCTCAAAGAACCAGATGCAGAGATAGAAGCACACACTTCTTGACAAGAAAACAGGAAAAATTGAGTGTAAAACAGTTTTTAAAAGGTTCAACTTTTTTTTTTCTTTTCAACTAGATAAGGGAACTGAGAATAGCAAGGTATAATCTGATAGAAATTATGAATTTTTTTTTTGTTAATCCTTACCCAAGGATATTTTTTCTATTGACTTTTAGAGAAGGTGCAAGGGAGGGAGGAAGTGGGAAGAGAGGGAAAGAAAGAGAACCATTGATGTGAGAGAGACACATCAACTGGCTGCCTCCAGTATGCACCCCTACCAGGTTGGGGATCAAACATGCCCTTGACCAGGAATTGAACCAGTGGTTCTTCAGTGTGTGGACTAATGCTCTAATCACTGAGTGACACCTGTCAGGGCTATGATAATTTGTGATAATGCACTAAGGTGAGAACAGAACTGAACCTTGCTAAATTAATCAATAGATTTTTTAAAAGTGAGAAGAAAATGTTGGGGTTGGGGGGAGTATTCTAACTACAAAGAAAGATTGACTTTTCAAGAAATTAGAAATACATATTTCAATATGCATAACTAATATAATTAAATACCCATGAGTCTTAACTATCAATAGAGGAAGGCATCCTAGAATCTCTATTATGAAATTACTATTATAATTCAAGTTATTGTATGTTCTACAATGTAAAACTTTACTTTTAAAGACAATATTCTACAAATCAAACTTAGAATCCAGTCTGAACATTCCCTAACATGTTCTTAATATTTCAGGGGCTACTTCATATTGGCTGAATGAGCAAAGTTCCTGAAAGAAGAGAACCAATGCATTCCTTCTCTACCTTGCCTTCTTACCATTTTTGTTCTCCTGCCCCACTTCTTCCCTTGGATCTTTCTGTTTTTCTTCCTTTCCTGAGATACTTTTTTTCTTAGCAAATTACCATTATTTTATTGTGAAGTTATGAGAAAGAAAAAGTGTTGCTTCGTGACTAAAAAGTTTCTTTAGATTAGTGTAGATTCTATAACATAACATTTTTCCTAGACTCTGGAACTTTAATAAAATAGATATTTCCATAAGTCATCCTCTCTGTTGCCTCTGGCCTTGAATCACAGTTAAATCAGACTCCCTGAATTTGTCTTGCATACCACATCCAATATCCCAAACACACCCATTAGTAAACACAGTTGTGAGCTAACCAATGGCACCAACAGATTTCTCTCTCCTCTTTACTATTGGGAAAACGTATACCTGAGTCATAACTTCCTGTAAATAGCTAAGCCTGTGGTGCTGTTTTAGTAAGTAACCTGTAGCTTTGTAATGGACAATTTTAATTTAATTGGTGGACCTGGTTTGTCATATTGTATTGTGCCAAAGAACTTAAATGTTTTATCTATTTTTTTTTAAAGGAAGGTTTCTGAGAGTTTTCTCTACTCAATAAATCTTTCCAATGGACACAGACAACAGGGGGGTGAAGGCATTAGAGGGGGAGGGTGGGGGGTAATGTGGGGATAAGGACACATATGTAATAACTTAATTAATAAAGAAATTTTTTAAAAAGAAAATAAATCTTTCCCATCGTTTCTGTTTCCATTCTCAGGTGCTGGATATTCATTTCCTGTGATATTGTAATTAGTGATCTTTCTAGAAAGAATAATGTTTTGTATTGTGCCTTTCATACACAAGTTCTCCACAGATGTTGTTTAGCAAGATGAATGATAAGGTGGCATAATGACTGTGAAGGCAAAAGGGTCAACTAGTGAATGTTCAGAAATGGCTCACCTATGAGCTCAAACTAGAACATTTACTTCTGAAAGGATATTGGCAAGGAAGCTCTAGCAAGGAAGATTATTACATTTGCTTTGAGAAATATAAGAGGGTAAATCTAGCTTCTAACCTTACATTCATAGGACAGCGATGTTGATAAGGAGGGGCAGGAGGGAGCATGCAGAGAAAGGAAGGAATTCCTGGAAGAATGCTGAAGGATATTTGGGTGAATACAAAATCATGACAAAGGGGGACAAATATAAGATCCAAATAATTTTTAAAGAAAATGAGATTCTGGTCCACCAGTTGGTTACAAAATAATCCTGGGCATGTCACAATTAAAAACAAAATATCTTCTTAAAAAATTTTTTTAAGTATTTGAAATATTTTTTGCAGACACTGTTGCCAGACACTGTTTGATTTATTATTATTATTATTTGGTCCATGCTTCTGGTTTTTTTTTAATCTATCTTTATTGCTTAAAGTAATACAGATATACCTCTTTTTTCCCCCCATTGACCCCTTTGATTGATTTTAAAGACAATAAAGTTTTCTCAGAGATCTGAGTTCAGGAAATTACATTCAGGGGCAGTATTTAATCAGTTGCTCTGATAGTCCTAGGTGAGTACAACACAATTAATACTGTCAACCTGTGAGCCATGTGGTCTCTTGGTCAGTAGTACTAAACTGTAGTCACCTTGGCCATTAATCACATGGAGTTGTTTATTTTCCATTTCACTTTGTACCCCAAAATGACATCTTTAGGTTCCAGTAAGATAAACAAGTAAAGGGTATGTCTTTTGACATTTACAAACAATGATGATTGCTGTTAATATTAGTGACAGCTTATAATCATGATAGTGATATCTATCTATCTATCTATCTATCTATCTATCATCTATTATCTATCTAATTACTCCATTTAATTCCCATAACAATTTTATGATGGTAGGTGATATTATTTTTTCTATTTTACAGTGAGAAAACTTACATTTAAGGGCTGAAAAATTCTCAGGGTCAAAAGACAATAAAGAGCCAGAACTAAGATATGAACCCTCATCATTTTGACTATAAAATCCATACAACTACCTTGCTATTCTGCTATTTTAATTGAGTTGATGATATGACACTGCCATTGTTTATGTCTAAGGAGCAAAAGAGGGACACATTATAAGAAATGTCGAGATAAATTAAGTTATTCTTTGTTGTAATACCATTCCCTTGCCATCGTCCCATTTCTGATCACTTGTTGCTGAATATTCTTTCCTGGGCAATTAAATCAAACACAGAACCAGTGGGCTCATAGGATTTTGCTTTGATACTTTCTGTTTGGGTCAGCATTAGCATTATTCTCATAGAAAAATTTTAAGTGCTCTGAGATCATTCTTCACAGCTGTATTTTGTACTATTAATTCCTATTTTTTTTTGTCTGAAGAGAGAATACTCTAGTGCTGATAAAACTCACAAGAGTAGCTAGGAATATTCCTCAAAGTAACAACATAAATAGCTGTGCTCAAAGCCTCCAAATTACATCCTTGTGATGACACTGCATTGTATATTTTTCAATACTGAATTTGTCTAAACCTATTCTTTACAAAATGACTTAAATCAACAACAAACACACACACACACAATAACAAGCATAATAATATGGTGGAAGAAAGAATCAGCAAAGAAGATGAAGGAAAAGATAAAAATGAAGGTAACCTAAATGGCAATATTAACTCAATCGTACACTGAACCCTACAATTGCCTCTGAGTGTCCTAGACATCAGAACCAAAAGGAAGTATGAAAAAATATATTTTTATTATCTCCAGAAAGCATATGTTTTAGGTAACATAAATGAGTGCATGTCAGCACCATTATGGATTCTTCTTTATTTTCACATTTTATTATGTTCATTCCTTCATATTAATTTTTCTAAATCTTTTTTTGGGGGGGATAAGGTAAGGAAATTGTTAGGTGTGGCTTCCCCTTTTATAATATCTTATATTCTTGTAATTTACCTAAATAGTAGAGTTGTTCTACAATGAATATTCATTGTCAAGCAAATAAATAAATGCATTTAAAGTATAAATGTATTTCTGATTCATTCTTTTGGACCATCAGTAAAATCCACTAAATAAATGGTCAAAGATAAAAGAGAAACATGGTCATCTGTTAAATAGTACAAATGAGCTGGTAAGTAAACTGATAAAACGCAATGTAGAAGTATTCGACAACATTCTCATGTCTCAAAATCTGGCAATGTTTAGCTCTGTCTCTGGATATATAGGGTTCAAATAGAACATGTAATGGCATTGAGACTTCTTAAAGAAATCACAGAAGCCATAGACCATAAAATCAAGGTTTACAGGTATCAAAAAATATTTATAGTCTTGAAAAATGTCTCCATCTAGTACCAGGTACCTTAGCTGGCCACTAGACAACATGAAATGTATTTTGAGATAGTGCCTTTCAATTGTTTCCTAGTATGTGGTTTTCTAAGTCAGAATTTTACTTGACACTGAATGTTTACCAATCCCAATTTCAGTTGGCATTTTTGTAACCCTTGAACCATTAAATAAATCATAGTCCTGCTAAATCTAGAATCCAACACTTCAAAAAAATGGTTTCTAGACTTTCCTGGTACACATTATTTGGGTTTTTTTTTTTACATTTAACAACAACAACAACAACAAAATCCATGACAATTTTCTATAAATATCACTTTATATAACCCTTCTGAAATTAAAATGTGTATTAACTTGTTCCTGATTTGTATTATACATATATTCTATAAGAAAATACTATCATTTTAAAGTTGAGAAAGAAAAATGACAGGCAAGAGCAATCCATAATAAATCCATAAAATATGAATATCCACTAGAGTAGATTTCATATTAGACTAGAGGCCCGGTACACAAAATTTGTGCACTCAGGAGGGGGTCCCTCAGCCCAGCCTGCACCCTCTCGCAGTCCAGGAGCCCTTCGGGGATGTCTGACTGATGGCTTAGGCCTGCTCCCCACTAAGCCAGCAGTCGGACATCCTTAGCGCTGCCGTGGAGGTAGGAGAGGCTCCCGCCACCACTGCTGCACTCGACAGCCGTGAGCCCAGCTTCTGGCTGAACAGCACTCCCCCTATGGGAGCACACTGACCACCAGGGGACAGCTCCTGTGTTGAGCGTCTGCCCCCTGGTGGTCAGTGTGCATCATAGTGACCGGTCATTCTGCTGTTTGGTCAATTTGCATATAAGCCTTTTATTATATAGGATAAATCAGTTGAAAGAATTTAACTCAATGCTTGTGCTGCTCAACAATTTTGGTAAACTTTCTCCTAAAATAAAAATAACTAATTTTAAATTTGTGTAATTTAACGTCATGTCCACTTGTTTTTAGGAGCTGTGATTAAATTTATTCCCTAATAAATAAAGTAAACAGAAATGCCATATTTCTATTGGAAAATGTTCCTCAACTGCTATAACTACAAGAGTTCTTTACTTGTTATCAGAGATAACACTTTTTGTCTGTTATAGACAAATATACCAGCAAATTAAATGTACTTTCTGGATAACATGTGCAGGTAATGCAGAAATGATATAACAAGTCCATATATCTGTGACTCGACTTGCATTTTAATATCATTTCTTTATCACAAATGAAAAGAGTGCATGTTTAACTGGGAAAGAGAAGATTTTAAAATAGCATGAAAAGTGATAGACATACTATCATGTAGAAGAAATTCTAGATTTGATCTATGTTACCCAATAAAATAGATTTGGGATCAATAAGGGGCTGTGAGGAATAAATTGCTTTCAACTATCTTCAAAAACTGCTTTACATTTATAGCTTCATGAGGGTGGGAATGGCATCTGTCTTTTTAGCAGTGTCTCTATGCACCTAGCAGAATGCCTACAAAAATAATGGTTATCTTATCAGCAATAATCAAATAAATGGAATTAGGATTATAGGAGAAGGGAAGGACTTCTCATCACTCTGGAGGATTTTATCTGCAAAAGATGTGCTCCCATTCAGAGATGGGAGGTCAGGCTTGATATTTAACAGAGAGATACTTTGTAGGGAATCCCAAGATGACCATGCAGTTCAGATCGTCTAGTTCAATGGCTGTCAAATATTCTCTGTAAAGTTCAGATAGCAAACATTTTAGGCATTGAAGGTTAGACAGTCTCACAACTATCCCACTCCACTGTTATAGTATAAAAGCGGTTATTGACAATAAATAAATGAGTTGGTATGGCTATATTTTGCTCATAGGCAGGCCATAGTTGGCCAACCTATGCTCAAGTTATATTTTAATTTCTCCCTACTTCCTTCATTTACCAATGCACTTTAAAAAATATTTCATTTTATTTTCTATTGTGGTAGACTATATATTACAAAAATTTTACTTTTTAAAACATTTTTAACTGTGCAGTTCAGTGGCATAAAGTACATTAACATTTTTTTATGCTTTCCATCTTCAGAACTTTTTTATTATTCCATACTGAAATTCTATACCCATTAAACAATAACTCCCTATTCCTTCCTCCCTCTACTCCCTGGTAACCACTGTTCCACATTTTGTCTTTATGACTTTGACTACTCTTCTAGGTATTTCATGTAAGTAAAATCGTACCATAATGTCCTTTTGTGTCTGGCTTATTTCACTCAGCATAATGTCTCCAAGTTTCACCTATGTCAGAATTTTATTCCTTTTTCTAAAGATTTGAGGTTTTTAGAGCACTTTTAGGTTCACAGCAAAATTAATAGAAATATGCAGAGATTTCCCGCATACTCCTGCTACCACACATACACAGCTACTACTATTATTAACATCCCCCATCAGAGTGGTATGTTTGTTACAATTGATGAACCTATTGATATATCATAATCAAAGTCCATAGCTTCAGTTAGCATTAACTTTTGGTGTTACACTTTCTATAGGTTTGACTAATGTTTGGATTACATGTATCCATCATTTTAGTATCATATAGAGTATGTTCACTGCCATAAAAAATCCTCTGTGTTCTGCCTATTCATCCCTCTCCCACTTCCTGGCAACACTGATCTTTTTACTGTATCCTTAGTTTTCCCTTTTCCAGAGTGTTATATAGTTGGAATCACACAGTATGTAGCCTTTTTAGATTGGCTTCTTTCACTTAGTAATATTGCATTTGAGGTTTCTCCATGTTTTTTTGTGGCTTAATAGGTGATTTCTTTTTAGCACTGAATAGCATTCCATTGTCTGGGTGTGCTGCAGTTTATTAATTCACCTTCTGAAGGATATCTTGGTTACTTTCAAGTTTTGGCAACTATAAATAAAGCTGCCATCAACACATGTGTGCAGGTTTTTGTGTGGACATACATTTTCAACTTCTTTGCTGGATTAGATAGCAAGAATAGGTATAGGTTTATATGAAACTGCTAAACTATCTTCCTAAGTGGCTGCATCATTTTGTATTACTATCTAATTGTTCTTCTAATTTGCATATCCCTAATAACATGTGATGTAGATAAACCTTTTCATATGCTTATTTACCATCTGTATATCTTCTTTTTTAAGGTGTCAAGGTCTTCAACCCATTCTTTAATCAGGTTGTTTTTTATTGTTGAATTTTAAGAATTCTTTATATATTTTGGATAACAATGCCTTATCACATGTAACTTTTGCAGATATTTTCTCCCAGCCTTATTTTCACCATGTACTTTTATTTATTTTTTTTTACTTTTTACTTTTTTCAGGTACGTCTCAAGGGTAAGAAAGGAAGGGAATTATGAACTTCCAGTTTAGGCTAGGGCAGCTCCCCCTGAGCCAGTACAGAGATATTGCTGATAACAAGCATAATGTCACACTTGGAAATAGAAGTCACAGGGGTAAGCTGAAGTCCAACCATCATGTTTCCCTAAAATCAGCTCTGAAGATTTTCCTTGGGCATCTCAGCACTTTTATATGATTCCAAATGTTTTTATTAGTGTTCTGGTGTCTGGTAACATGAAATAAGCACATTCTTCCACTGAATGCAGCTATAAAACATGCACAGAATGTATGAGCAGCTACTTGAGAACTCTGAAAAGTGAACAGTAGCAGGCAACTTGGGAAAGAAGATTAGAATTCTAAGTGCCACGAAACCACCAGTGACCTTACCATTTCTTGTCTTTGATATCTCCAGAGTTGGTCTCAGTGCAGCCTGAAATCTAGGAGTGGGCACTCTTGAAGACAGATTGAGTTCCTTGCCAGCTCACAGTTTTGGGATGTTCTCATGGTTAGAAAGAGTGAGATAAAACCCCCTGTGTTGTTGATATTGTTTTTTCTTCCTCCACTCTCCTCCCCCAGGCCTCAAGCAATCAGTGCAATTGGTGGTAGCCATAGAAGCAGGAGCAATAATGATGGCTAAGGGGTACATGATGAGGAAGTGGGAGTTTCCTTATAAATCAGAGGAAATTAGGTCCCAAAGGGTGGAGCAAGCACCTGTTTCTTTTTATCTCTCTCTTATCTTACTGTGGATCTAGGCTCAGGGAATGATCACAATTGCAGGAAGCACAAGACAGAACTAGGAAAACAAAACCCCAGCTTTCTGGCTGAACTTAAAAGAAGGGCTCCAGGGAGCCAAAAAAGGTTCTAGGGAGGTCACAGAGAGGAAAAAGTAGGGAGAGTGACCAGAAAAAGTAGTTTATAAACCCCTGAGAATATTTCCAAGATGCACATGTATAGCTTGGACACATAATAGCATACCATCGACTTTGGAAATTGAACTGCAAGATAGACCACTACCCAGAACTCAACTACAGGGTGGCACACACATAGGACAGATCCAAATAATACTGCAAAGAAATTGACAAAGAAAATCATACTGAGACTACAACTCCTATAAGGCTTGTTGGAACTTGCAATCGGAAACCAACCAGGTCAATTGCTTGCTAAAATAAAAATATCAGCATCCCCCAGAAGACTTAAGCAAAACCCAGAAAATCCTAGCATAATATTCAAAATATCCAGGATATACTCCAAATTGCATAATATTTAAAGAACCAGGAAAATGTTACCTGGAGTGAAAAGGGAACAAACAGATGCCAACACTGAGATGACACAGATGCAGAGATTATCTTAAAGAAGATTTTAAAGCAACTATTATAAAAATCCTCCAAGATGTAAGGTCAAACACATTAAAATGAGTGGAAAGAGATGTCTCATCCAAGATAGAAAATATATAAATAAGAGCCAGAGAATTTTAGAACTGAAAAACGAGTAATCAAAGTTTGAATCTCACTGGATGGGCTCAGTAGCAGAATGAAAATGACAAAGCAAAGAGTGAACTTAAAGACAGATGAATGATAATTATCCAGTATGAATGCTAAAGTAGAAAAGAGATTTAAAAATTAATGACTAAATTAATTTTTAGTCATTAAAAATCCCCCCCCAAAAAAATTGTATTATTGGAGACACAAAAGAAGATGAAAAAGAGATTATTCTGGGAAATATTTGAAGAAATAATAGCTAAAACTGCTCAAATGGAGAAAGGCGTAAATATACAGATTCAAGAAACACAGCAAACCCTAAACAGAATAAACCCAAAGAAATTCATGCATAGACATATCACAATTAAACTCTTCAAAACTAAAAGCAAAGAAAAACTAGTGAAAGAAATCAGAGAAAAATTCTGCATTACTAATGGGTCAACAATGATTTGAAAGACTATATTTCTGATAAGAATAAAATGGAGGCTGAAAGAATGTGGAAGATTTTTAAATTTCTGGGAGAAAAAAAGATTCATGCAGAATTCTATATTAAGAAAAAATATCTTATAGAAATGAAGGTGATATAAAGACATCAACAGATGAAAGAAAACCAAAAGCATTCATTGCCAGCAGACCAGGACTAAGGGAATTACTAAAGGAAGTTCCTCAAAGAGAAAAATATGGTAACAGAGGAAAATTGGATGGTAGGAATAAAGAATCACAACAGAATGTAAAAACTGGGTAAATATAACATACTGTTCTTCTCTTGAGGTTTTTTAAAAATATATTTGATAGTAAAAAAAACAATTACAAAATTGTCTGATATTTTCCAATATGTATATATAGATATAATACATATGACTATTATATCATACTAGAGGCCCGGGACACAAATTCATGCATCAGTGGAGTCCCTCAGCCTGGCCTGCAGGATTGGGCTGAAACCAGCTCTCTGACATCCCCTGAGGGGGCCCGGGTTGCAGGAGGGCACAGGCCAGGCTGAGGGACCACACTGGTGCACGATCAGGGTTGGGGAGAGATGAGGGAGGTTGGCCAGCCAGGGAGGGACTGTAGGAGGGCTCCAGGGTGTCTGGCCTGTCTCGCTCAGTCCCAATCGGCTGGACCTCAGCAGCAAGCTAACCTACTGGTCAGAGCATCTGCCCCCTGGTGGTCAGTGAACATCATAGCGACTGGTCGACTGTCTGCCCCCTGGTGGTCAGTGCATGTCATAGTGAGTGGTTAAGGAGTCTTAGAATATCATAGTATATTACGCTTTGACTGGTTGAATGGACGACAAGACACTTAACATATTAGGTTTTTATTATATAGGCTAGGAGAAGGGGGTAAAGGGACATAAAGCATAGTAAGTTTTTACATTCTACCTGAAGTGGAAAACTATTGATAAGCTGACTGAAAAAAAAGTTAATTATACTTGTATTTATGTATACATATAATTAGAGGTATAAAAGTAAATAATATACATATTATAATCTCTAGAGCAATCACTACAATCCTGTACCAAAAAATAAAGTGAAAATAAAAATATTGGTTAAATAACACAAAATAAGGCAGGAAAGGAGAAATAGAGGAATATATAAGAGAGGGAACAAATATAAATTAGATAACAAAGTGGTAGACCCAAGTTCAAACATCAAGAAATACATTAAATAAAAATGGCCTTTAAAAAGCTAACTGAAAGATAGGGATTATTAGAATTTTTTTTTTTTAAAAGAAAAACATGATTCAACTATGTTGTGTACAAAAACTTACTTCAAATATGATTATTCAGGTAGGTTAAATGTAAAAGTATAGAAAAAGAAATACCATACAAGCATCAGTGTAAAGAGAGCTGGGATGGCATGAGGGGATTTTTTGTGGTGATGGAAATGTTTTGTATCCTGTTGGCGGTGTAAGGGGAAAAGTCTTTTCCTCTACCCATCCTAGGTTCTCCAGTTTGGACCCTATAAATCATACTGGTCAAAGACAGATTAACAAACAAACAAACAAACAAACAACAAAAAGAAGTTCATTTTATATGTACATAGTGCATGTACACATGGAAACATCCAGCAATGAGTAACCCAAAGAGGTGATTAGAATTTGGCCTTATACACCAAACTAGGCTACACAAAGGAACTGGGGTTTGGAACTTTTGGATTAGGGGAGCAGTGGTGTTGGCAAGTTATGGGAAGGTGGTCAGTAAAAGTATGGTAAACAGGGGTTGTGAAGTAATGTTTCTTATACAGATATAAATCAGAACCTTTTCCATGGATGTGAGTTGTTAAGAGTCCTTCTCTTCCTGCTATGGGAGAGGGAGACACTTTTTATAAAGAAAAATTTCTTTGATAAAGGAAGAGTTTTTCCTACATCTGCTGGTTCTCAATGGCTTTTAGCTTCCAGATATCCATATGCCAAAGAGGCATATTTTCAGATGACATATTCTGGCACCCTTCAGTACTGATGGTTGTATGAATTTATACTTGGGCTAAAATTCAGAGAACTACATACTTTAAAAAGTATATTTTATTGTGTTTTATTTTGAGCAATACAAACTTTTATCAATATAAAAACTCATTGTGGAAAATTAACTAAAATATGAAAGGAACCTTGAGTTGAAAGTTCTTCATTCTATGGTTAACATCAACAAATCTACAAATGACAAATGCTGGTGAGGATACGGAGAAAAAAGAACCCTCGCGCACTGCTGGTGGGAATGTAAACTGGTACAGCCACTGTGGAGAACAATATGGAGTTTCCTCAAAAAACTAAAAATGAAACTTCCATTTGACCCAGTGATACCACTTCTAGGAATATATCCCAAGAAACCAGAAACACCAATCAGAAAGGATATATGCAT
>NW_006295491.1:4155382-4163327 GCF_000327345.1 Myotis davidii | reverse complement strand
GGGGTGAGGGCAGGATTGGGGGGATGAGAGGACATTGGGGGGATAAGAACACATTTATAAGATCTTAATCAATAAAGGGAAAATAAATTTAAAAAAAATTTTTTAAAAATAAAGTTCTTCATTTTAGATCAGTGGTTCTCAACCTTCCTAATGCCACGACCCTTTAATACAGTTCCTCATGTTGTGGTGACCCCCAATTTCATTGTTACAAATTGAACATAATTATAGCATAGTGATTAATCACAAAAACAATATGTAATTATATATGTGTTTTCTGATGGTCTTAGGCAACCCCTGTGAAAGGGTTGTTCAACCCCCAAATGGGTCGTGACCCACAGGTTGAGAACCGCTGCTCTAGATCAACATCTAATAAATCACCTTTATCAAGAGAACTCATTTTTAATTCTTCAAGTCCCAATCTATTAAGTGGATGTAATAATACTTGGCCCAACTTTCTGAACAACAGTGGTTCTCAACGTTTTTCATTTTTTGTTTGTTTGGTTGTTTTTTGGTCTTGGTTTTCATTTATGTTCTTAAATATTATTAAGAAATCAACAAATTTTTGTTCATATAGGTTATACTTACCACTATTTACAATATTAAATGTTAAAAACTGGGGGAAAAATAAATAATTATTAACTAATTTTAATATAACACTAGCACATTGATTACATATTAACAAATAACATTTTAAATAAAAACTATTTTCTAAATTAAAAAATAGAGTGAGAAGAGTAGAGTTGTTTAAAATATTTTCAAATGTCTCAATGCCAAGTTTAATGGAAGACAGCTGGATTCTTATAGTTGCTGGTGGGACCCTTGGGATATCAGGTCATACTTTGAAAAGTACTGCTTTATAGAATAGGATGATTGGCGTGCCGAGCCAGCACGGCCAAGGGTGAACCTGAGGAGGGGAGGTGAAGGATTAAAGAAAAGACAGACAAGAGAATACAGCTGGGGCTCGGTGGATCTCCCCTGCCTGGATGAGGACACAAAAGACCCAGCCTGCAAGCCGATGCTTTATTTTATAGTCTGATTAAAACGAGGGTAGATTAACATGTAAACAAATGTTCTTATTTTGGCAACACTTGCTGCACCTTCCACAGGCCATTAGCTACTTAGGATGGAATTAGGGAGGGCTACAAGGTCAGGCTTAATTATGCTAGGAGAGCTCTGCCCTCCAGGCTGGGACTTGTTTGTGGCCCTGCCACAGGTCAGCCCAGGGCTTGACCCTAGAGCCACTCCCTACAGAATAGAAAAAAAATGTTTGATATGAAATTGTCTCTATCAATAGATCTTTTTATATAAAAACCATCAATATGGTTTTAAAATGTTGTTTGTTGTAAAATCATAAATAGAACAGAAAGGTATTTTGTACATGTATAGGAACACATGAAAATTGTTGCCTAGCCAAAACTAGAATTTACTTCTCTTGACCCCAAATCTCATATTCTTTTACTATGTCATGCTGCCTCCCAAATGCCTTGTTAGGGACATTGCAAATCCTGCTTTCCTTCTCCACTTTCTAACTATATTGGAAGGGATATTAAACACTTCTGAAATCATTCGATATTTTCACAGTCTCAAATGTTATTCTGATTTAGTTTGCTTTTCCGCCATTTTTCCTTTTAATTTTTTTTTCTAAAGTATGCCTTCCCAAATATTGTCTGCATTTTTCTGAATAACACCAGCTGTTCATTCCCAGGTTGGCTATGACCCCAAAGCAGCAATGACACCAAGCCAATGTTCTCTCCTTGACAGCATCAAGGAAATTAACATTTTATGGATTCTCTCCACTGCTAGATTCTCTTTTTATTTGAACTCACAAGATGTAAGGAGGAGTGGAGTTAAATGAAAACAGTACGCCTTCTGGACTTTTGCTTTGCCATATTTAAGAATACTGGGATATTCCAAATATCACTAATAAAGAATAAACCTGGGTGCTAATATATTATACACTTAATGAATTTAAAATGTCCTCAAGAGACTATTTTACTTTCTAATCTTTATTCAGTAACACCCCGATGCAAGAATTATATCAAACTGCTACTAGTGTTTCTTATAGAAGAAAAGGAAAGGAGACTTTACAAACTTGCCAAGTAGCCTATGGTAATATTTTGGTAAATAACAGCCCACCTCAAAATGTATTTAGTTAGCTTGTGATTCTATGAACCAGCAAGTGGGGCTATGTTCAACTGGCTGATTCTTCTGGGCTCAGTTGGCCTCAGTCATCTACAGTCAGCTGGGATGACTCACTTCTGCAATGCAAGGTCTTATCCTCCAGCAAGTCAGCCCACACACTGGCAAGTCAAATTTTTGCAACAGAGCAGATAACCAAGACTCTCATGAGGCCCAGTATTGGAATTTGCACATTGTCTGCCACATTCTATTGGCTAGAGCAAGTCACAGGCCAGCCCAGACTGAAGGAGTAGAAGAGGGCAATCCGCTCTTGATGGAAAGAACTGCTGAGTAACATGGTAAGAGTATGTTTATAAGGAGAGTAATATAGCCAATTTTTCAAACAATCTACCATACCCACTTTATGAGATCCAGCAAGCTACTCCAGATTAATTTTCAGCACAAGAAAAAGATTATAAAGCTGCGGGAACAGAAATTTTAAAATGTCTTGGAAAATACCTAAATATCCAAGAAGGGGCACTTTTGGTGGTGGTGATGAAAGATGGAAAAAGCTGAGTGCTGAGGAAAATAAAGAGCACTTCAATCTCCACTGTGTATTATAGCGGGTATAACTAGGGGTAATGGAGAGTGAAATTGAGAAGAAGAAAACTTGGGAAGAATTCCATAAAAGTCCTAAGAGTAAAGATTATTATTCTGTAGAACAATCTTGCAGACAAAACAATATTTGTCCATTGCATAAGCACTTGAAGAAAGCCTGTAAAATCATACTTTTAAATTCCATGAGTAAGAAACTTGCCTTAGACATTGCAAGGCTGGCCAGTTTATTTGACCTTCCTCTCTATACTTAATTGCTGATGTCATCAGTTTTCAGGTATTATCCCTTCCACTGTCCCAGTCCTTGGCCCGGCCCTGATTGGATCATGCCTGGTATGCTGTAACAACATGCAGTTGGCCACCCTGTTTCTGTCATTTCTCTTTTCTGCACAATATTGAGAATTGAATTTCAAAAGTACCATTTTAGGATTACACTCTTCTTAAAAATGTGTTGCCTTGTTTAGACTATCATTGTCAATCTATGGATGTTTATTCAGTTCCTGTCATGTGCTAGATGCTGGATAAAAATTAGTTTGGTATGTAAAATGTCATCACTTTCCAATTGAAGAGTTGCTTTCTAACTACTTCAAAGACATTTCTCATCTATTATTTCATTGAGTCTCTGTAAATTGGCTAAGCAGATGTTTTCTGCCTTCTATACATGTGGAAACTAAAACACTGCAAAATATATGGAAGTGACTAAGGTCATGTAGCCATTATTCCATTTTTCAATTCCCCAAATTAACACCAACAAGATTGAGACAGTAAGGTGGAAGGAAAAGATGCTAAGTGTTTAACTATTTGTCCTGTTTCTATACCTTTTGATTGGAGCATGTTCTCTTACTTCCTGTTATGGACTGAATTGTTCCTTTACCCCTTCATATGTTCAGGTCCCAACCCTCAGTACCTCAGTATAATCATATTAGAGATGAGCTCTTTAAAGAGGTGATTAAGGTAAAATGAGGTCCTTAAGGTGGAGCCCAATCCAATTTGACTGATGTCCTTAGAAGAAGAGGTGAGACACCAAGCATGTGCATGAACAGAGGAAGGACCATGTGAGGACACGGCAAAAAGGCAGCTGTCTTCAAGCCAAAGGAGAGAAGCCTTGAGAGAAAGCTAATCCATCAACACCTTGATCTTCTGGCCTCTGGAACTATGAGGAAATAAATTTCTGATGTTTAAGACACCTACTTTGTTATGGCAGCCTGACCAGTCCAATGCACCCCTTTCCTCATACTTCTTACTTCTTCAATATTATTATGCTACTCTTATAACAGGACCACTATCATTTCCTGGAAGTTTTTGCCTCAACATAAAATTTTACAGTTTGAGGATTTTCCAGGAAATTCAAAAATGAGAAAGAAAACATCTAAGCCTTTGCCACATTATTCTTTCTTTAAGATAAACCCATCAAATTATCTCTGCACTGAAACACTATTTGGGGTTTTCAGGTAAAGAAATGGGGGGGCGGGATTTTATCAGTAGAGGGTTCTTTCATATTACCTCCTGCATCTTAAGGCTGTTAGATAACCAAAGACAAAAATCTTAGGTGTTGTTGCAATATTTAAATGTTTATTGGGAGCTAGAAAAGTGTTGATGAAGGGGGTTGCATCTGCTGTGTGCCCACCAGAACAAAGTGTTTTGAGAAAAGAAAACCTGTTCCTTCCTGCCTATGGGCCTTCTCTTTCACCCCGGAAGCACACAATCCCACCAGCAGGTTAGCTTCCAAAGCTAGAAACAGGCACACGATGCATGGCCTATTTGTTCCAACTAGTGTCTTTACTGCTTCCTAGTCATGTTCGAAGTGCGGCGTTGACTTCTCCTTCCAGCCTTGGAAGGACTGGGTCGTTCTCCTTGAAGAATGAGCTTTTGAAACACAGGGAACAGATGAGACATGGTTTAATGGTTCTTACAGTGTCACACCTCTGGCAAAGGATGATAGTGGAAATAACTCAAACCAATGCCACTCACACCACACCTGCCAGGTTTTTGGTCAAATAATGTGCCAAATATTTGACAGAATAGTGATGAATGAACAAGAATGTTTAAAAAATATTAAAAACTGCTTTACTGAGATTTGCTCAGCACAAAGACAAACCATAATTCAGTAGATTTTTGCCACAGTTTACAAAATAAAAATAACATAACTATTGTTTCTCAGGCAAATAGCAGTAGTGCAATGAATAGAAGTACAGGTATATTCTGAAAAGAATGTATCTGTTCCATGCCTCCATGCTTTATGTCTTATTTTGTTGGTCAATTCATTTTGTTCATTAGATTCAACAAAAAAAGTGTGATCATGGAAAAGACTGACATACTTTGATGTGGGGTTGGGGAGATGAGAAGAAATAAACCAAAGAATATATATATATATTCTGATGTCCTTAGAAGAAGAGGTGAGACACCAAGCATGTGCATGAATAGAGGAAGGACCATGTGAGGACACGGCATATATATATATATATGCCTAATATGCAAATTGTCTGCTTGGGAGTTCGACCAGAGAGTGGGAGTTCGATTGCTTGCTATGATGTATGCTGACCACCAGGGGGCGGCACAGAACATGGCAGGCAACCAGCAGCAGCGGAGGGGCACTAAGGAAGTTAGGAAAGTGGGTGGCAGGGAGGCGGGGAGACCAGGCCTAGGGACCCTATCCTGCATGAATTTCATGCACCAGGGCTCTAGTATACTTATATACATATCCCATGGACAAGGGTAGTGAAGACCTGGGTGGGGGTATAGGTACTGGGAGGAAGGGGACAATGGGGGAGTTGGGATATATCTCTAATACTTTCAACAAATATATATATATAAAATTTGAGAAAAAAGAATATACCTATAAGATCTGGCTGGGCCTGGGTTGCACTCTGGTCTGGCATGATGCTCAATTCTAGGTCTCTGGTCAGAACTGCAAGGAAACAATTGCTTCAAGGGACTGGATCCATACGAGTGCTCTTTGGAGCTAGCTCCGTGGGAACTGGCCAAAATAAATTCTGTATTTCCTTCTTGCAACAAACATGTTTCTCAGGTTGCAATGGAATTAAAATGGACTTCTAGAAGGAATAGGAACCAGGAGAAGAGACAGTCATCTTAAGGACTTAGAATAAAATCCCAGATTTCCCCAAGGGCAAAACCAACATCTAAGGCTGGTGAGTAGAAGTGAAGCATACCTTTCAACCTATGCCAAAGCAAGAGAAAATAATCCTTAATCAAAAATCCTTTCTACAAAATAGTTATAAATTTACTTTTCTATGTTGCATGGCTATTAAGCCCCAGAATGGCTAAACACTTGTTAGCTGAATTCATTTATTTTGCTTTTCATTGTTATCATGTGGACAATAACAGATAAGGGGGCATAGCACACCCTCCACCTGAAATCTAACATTCTTTCCACTCTATGTACCTCATCAATATGGAAAGGACCATGGTGTCAGGGAGAGGATAATGATCTGAAGGGGAGGAAAATATAAAGCTGCCCTCACTGCCCTAAAGCTTTAAAGTGCATATAAATAATTCAAAACGTAGATTATTAACTTGTTCATAAAGTTAACTTTTGCTAGAAATCCAACATGCCAGTATAAATGAAAGAACCTTTTCTCAAAGAGAATGAGAATACATGGAAAACACAGAGTTCTATTTTCAGATTGATTTTTTTTTCCAGCAAAGAACTTTTAACTCTTTGTTGTTGTTTTTAATTATAAAAGGAATGCATATTCCCAATATATATGTAAAAAAAAAAAGACAATACAGAAGGAGATCGAGTAGAATATAGGATGCTCATCTCTCCCTGCTCTGCTCTCTTCCTCTGAATCTAATTCTCTCGGGATAAGAATGGTTAACAATCTGAAGTATAGGCTTATGCAATGTCTCTGAATTTGCAAAAATACAATTCATATCCAATTGAATTACAATACATTATATAATAGAGAACATCTTATTACATTTTCACTTAGCAATCTACCATAAACCTCTTCCAAAACAGAATATGTAGATCTACTTTATTACTCTTAACCACTGTGTAATATTCTAATATAGGCATTATTAGAATATTACAAAGATGAAAATGTATTTTTTACTAAATTTCTGCATGCATTTATAAACTTTCCTCTTATAGCACTTATAACTAAAATTGGAATTTATAGTTAAAAGGTTATTAGTCATTAAATATTGTCATATGCCAATAAATACTGAACTCATTTGCAATCCAAGTAGTACTGTATAAAACTGTCCAATTCCTTCCCTCTCATTCAAGTGGCACTGTACCAGTCATCTTGTCTTTTGCTAAATGAATAGGTAAAGAGTTACATTTCTTGGTTATTTTCATTCTTAATTGTTCAGTGAAATTGAACACATTTTATTTGATGTTGGGTATTTATAGCTCCTGTTTCATGAGTTGTCTGTGGATAGCTTTTGTCCAGTTAATAAATGTTTTCTTCTTCTTCATCATATTGATATGGAAGAGCCCCTTTTATTTAAAGGATGTTAGTTTACTTTATATGCTATATGCTGTGTATGTATTTTTATTAATATTTTGGAAGTTTCTCTATGTAGAACTTTCAAATTAGTATGGAGTAAAAATGAATTGGCTCCTTTCTTTATGACTTCTACATTGTCAGGCTTGGGAAATCCTTTCCTAATCCAAGATTATCATAATATTCAGTTACATCTCATCTCAATACTTCTATGGTTGCATTAAAAAACATTTAAACTTTTAGGTCACCTGGAATTCATTCTGGTGTTAAATTTGATGTAGGAATCTAATCTCATTTTTTTAAATTGGGTATGTCATTGTTCAAAACATCAGTGATTGAATAATTATGATTTCCTCAGTGATCTGCAATGCCATCTCATACAGTGAATTCCAATAAAGATTTAATCTATTTATTTATAATTCTGCACCATTGATTATTTATTCTCTTATTGGTACTACATTATTTAGATTATTGTAACTTTATAAAAACAATTTAAAATCTAATGTGAATATTTTCTTGTGATTATTTTCCCAGTATTTCCTACCCAAATCACAGATTTTACACTTCTGGATGAAATTGGTGAAGTTTTTTAAAAAAGCTATGTTTTAATATACAAGAGTTCATTTACTTGATAGATTATTTTAAGAAGAATTTATATAATTACAGTATGTCTTCCTAACCAAAATAAGCATTGTCTCCCTTTTAAAAGATATTACTTCTCACACTTGTCATCACTTCCT
>NW_006295491.1:4110377-4155335 GCF_000327345.1 Myotis davidii | reverse complement strand
CTTTCCCTATATGCCTAGTTACTTAATTTTATTTCTTTAACTGGAATATTTTTATTCAATTATCTTTGCTAACTTCTAATTGATGTTTGTATGTTAGTTTCCACTCCAGGCATGCAGTCAAAATATAATCTGCAAATAATTTATTTGAATGCAAACTCCAGAGTGTAGCCAGTCCATGTTTACATGGCAGTATATCCTGAGAGCCTTATTATATGGCTGACATTTAATAGGCTGTCAATCAATATTTGTGTAATAAATGAATGAAATAATATTTCCCCTTTGGTACCAACATTTCACATTTGTTAGTCTTAAACACTACCAATAATAGTGGGCACCACTTTTCTTTATGACTTAAATTGTAATATTTTTGTTGGCTAAAATATTTTTTCATGTGAAGGAAATTTCTATTTCTATTCCTCTAAGAGTTTTTCTTCTTGAAAAAGGAATAGGTATTGAAATATTTCAAATGTCATATCAGCATATGTGAAAGCCACCACTTGTTTTTTTTTTCTCCTTTGACTTATTAATATGCTGAATATTATTAATGCATTTTTAAACACTGAATCAGTTTGGACTTGTGGACTGAATCCCAATTGGCCATGGTGACTTATTCTTTTAATGTACTGCTGGATTCTATTTGCTCATATTTTATTTAGGAATAGCGCCAACATTTCTAAGTGAAATTTGTCTTTTATTTTCTTTTTTTGTTCATTTTTTAAAAAAAATATCTACATTACGGCCTTCAAATAGAAAAGTAAGAAGTTCCTTTTTTGTGTTATAGAACATTTTAAGTAGTATACAATCATTTCTGACTTCAATAAATCCTTAAATGTAAATAAAGAAGAAAAAAATGTAAATAAAGAAAGTAAAGCAGAAGAATAGGACATTTAAAATATAAGGAAGTGTTATCAGAACCAGGGACCATAAAAAAATAAAAAAGAGAGAGAAGTGAAGGAGAGATTAAAATGACTGAGAGAGAGAGGGGTTAATGGACTGGAAAGTTCACCCGTTTGATAACCAGTCCTGGTGGCATGTTGCAACCTCACAGGATTCTAGATGAATTTTATTTGGAGAAGAATGTAATTGGTTGCCTATGTGGTCAGGGAAAGACGATGAGTTGACTGAGTACAAAAGGTAAAAGTTAGTAGAAGAAAGAGCTCTATATAAATGTTAAATAGAGCGGAGGGGTAACAGTTTGGAAGTGGCAGAGAGGAGCAATAAGAAATGAAACCTTACCACTTGTGATCAAAGTATATGAAAATAAAGTGCTACCACTTGTGATGCAACCTGTAGATGCAAGGTTCTCGAGGTTATGGTGGGTTTATTATTAAGGCATAAGGAGAAAGAAGCACATGGGAAAATGTTTCAGAGAGGAAGAAAGGCTGGTACCTATTAAAGGATAGCTCCAGGGGGCAAAGAAGAGGCCTTTGAAAGTTGGAGAGAACTGGAGACATGAAAAATAAAGCCTTATGGGGAACAGAGGGTCGCATCATATGTGCTAACTGACAAAATCACACTTAGAAAACATGGTCAGCTTAGTCTCATTTTGAGGAGGTTAGAAACTGGGCCCAATGCCCAGAGACCTTGGTATTTAAAAATAGTCAAGTGTCTGCCATATACAAAACTCAGTATTCAATATTAGTGACTTAAAACTAGAAATCATATTGAAAGCTAAATGTAATTTTAATGAACTCCCTTTCACTTATAACTTACCTATTTGGTTTATAATAGGTGCTGTGGCATCACAGAAAGATATGTGGTCTTTGTCCTCAGTTCCTTTGTTCCCAGCTCCTAAAATGTTTGGAATTTCCTGAGTGACAGGGTGACAGAATTGTCTTATGCCCTAATGAGGTACCCTTGGCAGGCTCCTAGATAGCTTCAGGATGGGGCTAGTTATCAGAAAGACCAATCCTTCATTGGAATTTAGAACCTGATGCCAGACCCCCAACCTCTGGTAGGGGAGAGAAAGGGGAGTGAGATTGATTTAAAAGCAATGACCAATGATTTGATCACTCATGTCTACCTAATTAAACCTCCATAAAAACCCCTACATGATAGGTTTTGTAGGGTTTTTGGGTTGATGAATGAATCCATGTGCTAGGAGGAGGGCACACCCGTTTCACAGACCCTGTGCTCAAGACCTAGACGTTGTCCTATGTAATTCTTCATCTAATTCATTTGTATGCTTTATAATAAACTAGCAAATGTAAGTGAAATTTCTTTCTAAGTTCTGTGAGCTTTTTGGCAAGTATTGAACCTGAGGAGGGGCTCATGGGAACCCCTGATTTAGAGCCAGTTGGTCAGAAGATCAGAAGTGCAGGTAGGCCAAGACTCCTGACTGACATCTGACCTGGGGGTTGTCTCCTGTCATTGAGTCCTTCAGCTCTGAGGTCTGCACTGATTCCAGGTAGGTAGTGCCAGGACAGAATTGAATTGTTGGACATCTAGTTCATGGCAGTGAACTAGAAAAGATGTAGTGAGACAATACCATATATTTGGTGGTAGGAGGAAACAGCATCTCTCAGATACTTTTATTATTATTAGTCTAAACTATAGAGAATTAAGTAAAATCAAATAGAACGTGAATTATACTGAGATAAACTCTGTAATTCCCAAGTCAAATGGCAATAATGGTGAGCAGATCTGAAACTTGACTGCATGTGTACAAGGTATTTAATAAGAAACTGCAACCTTCCTTTCTCTGCATCATCTATAGAGTTTTGGTCCTATTCCCAAGATTAGAATTTAATTGTTGTATTTAGCTTGTAAATTTCAGGATCATTCTGAGGTCAAGCTTGTTAGGATGTTTCTATTGAAATGGATTAACATTCCTAGACTGAGCTGTAATACTCCAAAATATTATGTGAGGAAGGAGGTTCAGGGTGTGTGCCCAACATACAAGTCCCACATGAAATAAATGTGTTACTTATTTTTATAGCAATTATGGCATGAATTTCAACCAATCAATGAGGATAGCTGTCTGAGACCTTCAACATCTTTTTGAGATGAAATTTAAAGCAATGATTCACTCCCTCTGAGTCAAAATGTATGATGAATACAGAAATTGAAGTACTTTCTCCTACAGAATTCCTTGAATTCCTCTTTGTAAATTATACCAGAGGTTTGCATATATATACACACACACACACACACACACACATACACATATACATACATACTAGAGGCCCATTATGCACGAAATCATGTGCAAGTAGCTTGCTTCCACTTGCCTCAGCTGGCCGCCCTGCCCATCACTAGTAGCTTGGTACCCTGGCCTCCGCCACTCATAGCTCTCCACTGCTAGTAGCTCGCGCCATGCCCTGCCCCAACTGCGAGAGCCGCTGCTCATTTAGTCATGACAGCATTATGGTATGATGGCCACGGGCCTTTTATATAAGACTAGAGGCCCGTTGCATGAAGAGATTTGTGCAATAGGCCTTCCTTCCCCTGGCTGCCGGCACCGGTTTTCCTCCAGCACCCGGGACCCAGGCCTTTGGTCCGGCCTCGGCAGAGAAGCCAAGCCCCTTCAGTCTTCAGTCTTCAGTCTTCACTCCAGCTGGAGCCTTCAGTCTTCGCTCCATGCCTGCATATGCAATTAACTGCCATCTTTGTTGGGTTAATTTGCATAGTTGCTCTAATTGGCTGGTGGGTGTAGCAGAGTGACACCAATTTACATGTCTCTCTTTTATTAGTGTAGATTATATATATATTTATGAAGTAAAAAAATCATCTGAATATCTGTTCTTTCTCAATCCAAATAAATATTCTGAAGCAAATATCATCCTCAGGTACCCTGTAGTAAAGAGTTCCTAAAATATTGATCAGCTCTATCTTCCTTGAAAGTAAAGAGCGTATCAGGTTTAGTCTATAATGTTGGTGTGAGATAACATTTTCTTCAATAACTTCCCTATGGCGTAAGTATGGAATAAAGAGGACAGTTTTTAACTTGGTATCTTACAGTTGACAATGAACTATTAAATATAACACATAAATGTCAAAGTGAATCTCTTACAAGTAATGGATGATTTTAGAGGACATTTTAAAAATTAAAATTAAATCTATTACAGTCCTATTCAGTCAACATGCTAAGAAAAGGTTTCCATACAGCATGTTAATTATATATTTAAAGATAGAAACCTTCAGCATGCATATCTTTAAATTACTAAGAATATTTCTACTCAGGTTATAAGCTAATAACATGTACTAAATTGTCTAAACTTTATTCAGAATTAGTGAATGTATCTTAAAAGGAAAAAAGTATGCTCATTAGTTGTGGTCTTACTTTGAGGAAAGAGAGGTGAGGTGCTCATATAACTTTCGCCCTCCCTATTCTATACTGAATTTCAATCTGTAACATATGCACTTTAAATGGGTACCAGAGATATGTGAATATGTAACAGGTGTTGCTGTTAAAATTAAAACAAAAAGTTTTTAAAAAGGAAGGGTTTATCACTTGTCAATTCACAGTAGCATAACAACACAATGAAATGTATTTTTGGTTTGAAGTGGAAGACATATGTAGATTTAGCTATGACTACTCATGCCTACATGCATTAGTAGAATTAAAAATTTATGTATATCAGTGAATATGGGGCACTTCCACTATTAAAAAAAAGATAAGGTACTAATATTTTGAAAGGCACATACAAAAAAACACAACAACAAAGCTAACACAGAGATTAGTTTGCAGCACTGTTTAAAACAATGATTATCTCTCATTGGCTATTTGTATTGTACTATATCAAGAGGTGAATTAAACTCTCTAAATAAGCTCTCAAAAATATTAACTTACCAAATTCAAGTTAATCCACAAACCATTGAATGTGTACAAAGTATATGTGCTTTTGCATGGCAGTAGAATTCTGAATATAAGACATAACAATATAATCTGCCGAAACCGGTTTGGCTCAGTGGATGGAGCGTCGGCCTATGGACTGAAAGGTCCCAGGTTCGATTCCGGTCAAGGGCATGTACCTGGGTTGCAGGCACATCCCCAGTAGGAGAAGTGCAGGAGGCAGCTGATCGATGTTTCTCTCTCATCGATGTTTCTAACTCTCTATTGCTCTCCATTCCTCTCTGTAAAAAATCAATAAAAATATTTAAAAAAAGAAATAACAATATAATCATGAAAATAGGACACTGCAGGTGATAAAAAGTTCAAATCAAATACAAATTTAAGATCAGCCTTGGCTAGTGTGACTCAGGTGGTTGAGCATCACCGCATGTACCCAGAGGTCGTTGGTTTGATTCTGGTTGGGGCAACTGCCCAGGCTGCAGGCTCCATCCCCAGTAGGGGGCCTGCAGGAGGCATCCCATCGTCATTGATGTTTCTCTCCCTCTCTCTTCCTCTATCTCTAAAAACTAATAAAAAATTTTTTTAAAAATGAGGCTAGACCTTTCTCTCTTTTTTTAGATCTTTAAATTGATTTTTAGACAGAGAGGAAGGGAGAGTGAGAGCGAGAGAGAGAAACGTTCATGTGAGAGAGAAACATCAATGAACTGTGTCCTGGACTCCCCCTAACCAGGGGATGAAGCACACAACACAGGCATGTCCCCTGACCAGGAATCGAACCAGCAACCTTTCCTGCATGAGCTGATGGCTAAACCAACTGAGCCACACTGGCCAGGGAAGGCTAGACCTTTCTTTAAAAATCTTTTTTAAAACTTTCAGTTAAAATTGTTGTTTTCTCTATGCAGTATGTATGCTACTCTAAGCAAATAAGGAGAATCTCACTTAAAAAAATACCATATGCAAACCCTAGAAAAATTCTATACTTTCATTAGTTTTTACAAAGAAAATTAATATGATAATTTCAATACACAAAAAGAAATTATTTTGTTTTCCTCAGAGCATCCAATGCATTTGTACAAAAATATCAAGTTAATAGGAATGGTCCAATCTCAACGAAAGATAGCTGTTATGTTTCCTTTTAATATACAGTACTTCTACTGACAACCAGATCCAGGAGCTTTTCAGAAATGTATGGAAAACGCAGCAAATGTGAGTCAGGTTTTCATGAAGCTCTCCATCAAGTTTGGGCCATCTCCAGAATTCAGTTGAATGTTAATGAAAGAACTGCACTGTATCTGACAGCAGGCATTTTTGCTTGGTCAAGCTTGCTGAAATTTTTGCCTTTTTCAAAATGGCAAAATATGTATTTCCATCATGTGCCCATTCCATTAAATGACTAGTTCAGGAGCATTCTCTCCTCTTACCCATTCCAATCAGTCAACATCCTAGTCGTAGGACTTGATCAATCATGTTGAAATGTGTGTGTTCAGGACTATTTCAAAACTTTTCCAAGAGTCCTTTGTTTTCTTTCTTTTGGGGAGAGAAAAACTAGGCTGACTACAGAATGGTGAAGAATATGTTAAAAAATTGTATTACCATATTCTCTTTCATCAAATTTTATGAATCTCTCCATGACAAGACACTGAATAATAGATATTTTTTAAAAGTGGCATTTCCCACCAGATAACCCCAATTTAAAACAGGATATCCTGGTCTCTGAATTGCCTGACAGGAACTCTTTTTGGATGAAATAGACCATATGTTTTCCAGGATGGGAAACAAACATATGAAGGATTTGGTGGGAACTTATCAGACATTCCCTACAAGGATGAAGGGAAGCACCCGACGCATCGCTGAGCTGCACTCTCCAGGAGCATAACAGATTTAGGAAGTGATAATCCAAGCCACAGAGAAATATTTAGCTAGTGAACGGGAGAATTCATTTTCTAACCATGAAGCTATTTAACATTTAGTTCTGTGGAGCGAAAAGTTTATAGGGGAAATTCTTTGGCTTTCCTGCTAAGATAATTCCCTGAGGATGTCCCTTCAACTCTTATCTTAAAATACACCACTGAATCTTGGAATGGTAATGATTTCCATTGCTTTTATGGGGATTTGTCTTTTTTTTTTTCCATCTTTGAGTATGTGAATTATTTATTCCCCCAAAATAACTAGGAAAATATTCACAGGCATTACTTAACAAGTATTCTATTATTCAGAGTTCATTTAGAAATAATATTTGCTTGGTACCATTGCATTTGTAATTATGAAAAGAATGACACTAATAAAATAAAATTGACTTCTCTACCCTGAGCACAAACATGATCATACCAGCGATGCACTTTCATCTAGTGTTGGTAACATGCAGTGTGCTTGCTATTACTAATCAGTATCATAAGAATTTTATTTCTGAAGTACCATTTATCAAGTGCCTTCCACACATTCAGCACTATACTAGGCATGAAGAATCAGAGATGATCAAGAAAAATATCTATAAAATACGGTATGTTGTAACTACTAAGTTTTTTTTAAAGATCTTAAGGTAATGATTGATCTTTTTATAATTAGGCATTTATTAAGTACCTAGTATGTTCCAGAAACCATGGCTAATTGCTGAAAATTGCAAAGTGAATATGAAAGATATGATTGCTGCCCCCACAGATCATATGTGTAGCATAAGAGGAAAATTGTTAAAAATAATTGCAATAAAATACAATAAATTCTACAAGGAAGTTGAGGTTACTGATAGGAGTACAGAACTAGCCAACCAAGCCATTCGAGGTAATCAAGGAGTAAAGCCTTAGAGGAGGAAATGTCTAAGTTGGGACCTAAAGAGTTATTAGCAGTTTTAAGATCAAGGAGTGGAAAGGAATATTCCAGGCAGAGAAAATATATGTGAAGATCCAGGAGGAAGGACCAGAGAAAAGCTTAGTATGCTGAGCAAGTATGTTAAGTAAGAGTGGAAGTGACAAGAATTGAGGATGGGTAGAAGCAGGGCCAGATCATAAAGGGCTTTGATCACTGCCTTAATGGGATTGGTCTTCATTTTAAGATGAATGAGGAATCATTTCAAGTTCTAAGTACAGGAACAATTTATCAAACTTACCCTTGGAAATATTACAGTGGCTATACTCTGGAGAATAGATTGAGTAGAAAGCAAGGAGATCAATTAGGCTTTTGTAACATTAATTCAGGTAAGAATAATGATGGTCTGCACTAGGGCAGTGTGGGTGGAGAACAAATATGAATTTAAAAGTGATTTAGAAGACACAATGGCAGTTCTAAGTGACTGGTAAATGTGAAAAAGAGAATGAAATATACGAGGTTAGAATAACCCTACTAGTTTGTTGTTGTTGTTTGTTTGTTTTTGTTTTGGCAACTAGTATGAAGTTGCCAATGTTATAAACAGGGAATTCCAAAGGAAGAACCATTTTACAATGTGGCAGTTGAGTTTTGGATATGCTGAACTTAGATGCATGTGAGCGTTCTATGTAATAATATGTAACGCAAAAATTGTCTAAGGAGCATGAGAAGACTAAATTAGAAGAACAAAGTTGGGAGTCAGTAGTCTCTCAAACCAGCAGAGTGTGCTATCATAGAGAATTACTAGAGACCTGCAACTCACTACCTGAGAGTTTTTTTTCCGCCCTGGCTATGGGTTTGTACTGGGCCTATATGCAGGTCAATTCTAAAGTGTCAAAGAAGCAATGTCCATCCCCTAAGAGAATCCATCATCCAATAAAATATGGCAAACTAGTGGATAATTGCCTCAACTTGCTTGCACCTTTTTTGCAGGTGTTCTGCACATTGTCCTGGAGTTCCCAAATTGAATAAAAACCAAGTTGTTCATGGTGTACATAAACTTGCCAACTCAACCTTTATTCCTTCCTTCTCTGCCTCACTTTATCACACTTCCACTTGTGTTTTCTGAAGTCACCTTCAAAATTAACTATTTGCGTGCAAAACCATATCTCAGGATATGCTTCTGAAGAAACTAAAACTAAGATAACTGGTACAAGAATTTGCTTTAGGAAAACGTCTCTCACCACAGTATTCTGGAACTCAATCATTCATCAATCAGATGGCAGTTAAGGATACTATTATTGGTCGTGGGGTAGTTATAACTCCTGATATTGCCACAGAACCACAATTCCTGAGGCTCTTGTGTGTGGTGAATTGGAATGGATACAGATAGAAGGGAATGCTCTGGCTTGTGCAATAACTCTAACCTTAATGGCTATGGTGTCTATGGTAATTATAAGAATTGTGAAGTAGGTTGACAATTGCAAACTGTGATAGATTGAAACCCCAGCCCCAACAAATTTCCACATTAAAGTAAGAATTGGAGTAGATTTTTGAATGAGTTCTTGAAATCAGAACATTTGGGTGAATATGTTTGAGAAACAAAAACCTGTACATTCCCCGGAAATCATTAGATTGGAAGAATGTCATCCTGGCCCATTAATCAGGTGATTAGGAAGCCTGGTAATATAAATACCAGGCAAAAGAAGGTTCTGCGGCAGATACAGACTTCAATACAAACAATCTTTCTGCTCAATCACATGACCTGGAAGATTCCATGTTATTAGAGCGTGTATCCATAGTGGATAAGGATACCATATGGATTTGCTAGCAAGCTCTGATACCAAAGTCACAATGTACTCCCCTAGATTTCTAGAGCAAAGCCATATTGCCTTTGAAAAACACTATTCAAGCCTGGCCAATGTAGCTCAGCAGTTGAGTGTCGACCCAGGAACCACAAGGTTACCAGTTTGATTCCCAGGCTAGGTGTGTGCAGGAGGCAGCCAATCAGTGATGTTCCTCTCTCATTGATATTTCTGTCTCTCTATCCCTCTTGCTTCCTCTCTCTGCAAAAATCAATAAAAACATATATTTTTTAAAAAAACTATTCAATGTTCAAAAAGTAACCTTAGCCAACTACTATGCCTCCATAGAGTAACTATGTAATTGAAGCTTCTTATCATGAGTGGTATTAATAGACCTCTCTGGTTGATGGGCACAGCATCAATCTAGCAAACAAAGGAAACGGCATAGTTAAAGTTGGATTGAAACATGGCAAGAAGGCCACAGTCATTTGCATGAACAGGCGGCTGACACTACCATGTCACCCACTTCTGTTGCACCTAGCTCACTCACTCTCTCTTAGCTCACATATATAACTTTGGGGAGACTCCCTATGAACAATTGGTGGAAAGGAATGAAAGAAAATCTGTTGTTTTTTTTCCACAGGTGAGTTGGCTTAATGTGCCTGTGTTACTTACTAAGAAAAAACCTGGGTTAGCAGGAAAAAAGTTGGCCATGAACAAGATAGTAAAAAAGACAAATGATAAATACTAATAACAGTCTCAGGACCAACTGCAGTGGGACAGAATGAGGCTTATTCTACTAATCCTCCTGCTATAAGCCCCGTTATTGGAAACTGTGACCAGCCAAAATTACTTAAATTGCAGAATAGATTAATTTTATTTTTTGAGAAAATTACTGACTATATTCATGACTTATCAGACTTAAAATTTCTCTCCCTAAAGATTTTTGGGACCAATTTACAAGTAGGGTTACATTTGTAGTCAAGGATATGACCAAGTTGGCATTTTCAGTTGGCTTATAGCTTTCGAATGCAGATATGTGAGCACAGATTCTAATATATAAATACCCATATATGTAAAAATTTTAAGTTATTTGTTTTATAAAATTATATAAATATAAAAATCATTTCAATTTCCACATTGATGAATAATCATATTATATGTTCAGTTATTATTATAAAACACACATTTAAAAAATTTTATATGGAACAGTTGAAAGATTAACTTGGCATGTAGATTCAAATCAGCTTTCATAGATAAACATAAGCAGATGAGCTATTTTTATAATTTAGTGGAGTGACACATACAATAAATAAAAAATTTAACCTGTTACTGTTAATACTGTAACAATTTGAAAAATTGAAAACTTTCTTTGAAATAAAATATCAAATCACTACATTACATTTATTTCATATCAGAAAGGTTTTCCTAAGCGATCCTATATAATAAAAAGCTAATATGCAAATTGACCAAATGGCAAAATGACTGGTTGCTATGACACACACTGACCACCAGAGGGCAGATGCTCAATGCAGGAACTGCCCCCTGGTGGTCATTGTGCTCCCACAGGGGGAGTGCTGCTCAGCCAGAAGCCCTGAGCTGGGTTCATGCAGGCGAGTGCAGCAGCGCGGGTGGGGAGTGGACTTAAACCAGCCGTGGGCAAACTACGGCCCGCGGGCAAAGAAAACAAAGACCGTACCCTTTTATGTAATGATGTTTACTTTGAATTTATATTAGTTCACACAAACACTCCATCCATGCTTTTGTTCCGGCCCTCCGGTCCAGTTTAAGAACCCATTGTGGCCCTCGAGTCAAAAAGTTTGCCCACCCCTGGCCTAAACTGTCAGTTGAACATCCCCTGAGCGCTCCTGGACTGTGAGAGGTCACAGGCCAGGTTGATGGACGCCCTCCTCCCCACACACCCCGAGTGCATGAATTTTGTGTACTAGGCCTCTAGTATGATATATATTGTGCTAAACAGATACATATGCATAGACATACATATAAAAGCACTTATAATACATTTATATATATGCTCTTCAGGATAATAACTAATTTTATGTTTTTCATGGTTAGAGGTATCTAAAACTCTTTTAGAAGTGATGCTGGGTCTCTAAGAATGTGGCTAGGACACACTCTGTTAAATAACTGGTTAGGCTAAACATTTTTTAGTGTGTGTCCAGTTACAGGATCTCTAGAAATCAAGAGTCTCCAAATAGTCCCTCCATGATTCTGCCTCCATCTCCCAACACAGACACCTCCTATCTCATCGCCTACCATTTGTTCCCTCTCTCTGGGCCTGCAGGCCTCCTTCCCATATTCCCCGTTGCTAGCATGCTTCTGCTTCAGGCCTTTGAACTAGCTGTTCCCTCTATGCCTTCACTATGATGTCTTCTGATAATTAAGTTCTTCCCACAGGGAAAATAGTACATTAGAAGATATTTACTAAGGAAGCCTACAAATAGCTTTATGTCCTTCTAGAAAGAGTTAATTATAAGATAAAAAATTTTCAAACATTTTCTTTTTTATAAAGAGAAAATTTGCTAATTAAAGCAGAGAATCTGTTGAGCTTTTGCTATCTCCAGTGGAGAAGCTGAAAGTGTACAAGTTAATATACTGTGACAATGGAGCTTAGATACAACTAACAAGGGGGAAAATGAATATGACTTTAGGCCTCCATCCGTTTTTAGTAACTGTATTTCTCGCCATTGTTTGCCCTTTTGAAAAGGTACATTAGTATTTGATGTGCTTGGCATAGTGCACAGAATGCTAATACATTCTCATTATAAACTGTTTTCTGGAAATCAGGTAGATATTGCAAACAGTGTCCAGCACACCTGCCCCTGCAGTGTGGCACTGTTAACTCAACATTGCGGGGAAGGCAAGTGGTCAGTGGAAGATATCGCTCAACACGGCAATTTTATCTTAGTTATGATTTCCTTTTGAATATATCCCTCTGACTGAATCTTTTCAGCTATTTTCTCTCTCAGATTTATTCAGATTCACATTTAAAGACCATTTGAAAATTTGAAGTATTAGAATCTTAGACTATCTCTCCTTGAATATAAGAATCTCAATGGATACTCACAATAGCAAGAGTTAGGAAGTAAAATCAGATTAAATGAAGCTCTGGAAAGCAAGTTATTATGGTGGGAGGCTATGAGCACTGTGGAAAAAAAACAGAGAGGCTTTGGAGCCAGCTCAACCTCAACCCAAATACTGCTTTGGGTACTTTAAGTTAAGCTACAATTGCCTCCTTTCTTGTAATGTGATAATAATAGCCTAACCCATGGGAATTTTGTGAGGAATACTAAAATATTGTAAAGCTTCCAGCACAATCTTTGTCCTGGGTGAGTTCTCATAAATAATAGCAATTATATGAATTATTTTCATTAAGCTTACTTACATTTTTATTTGACTTATTATCCTAAAACTAATAATCCAGTGGGATAAAAAATTTAAAATTACACAAAGTAAACTTGTCATGATATTGATAAAAGTTATTCCTGGTTAAATAAAACAAAACACTAAGGTTCCTGTTAAAATTTTCACTAAACAAATAATATAAGAGAGGCTTTGTTGTTGTTGTTTTGTTTTGGCAACATATTGCAAGTACCATACAGTTACAGTAGAAAAATAATTCTGAAACTTTAGCCTTAAGGTAAAGTTGGATGGCATTGCCAAAGGAAAAGACAGGTCAGTTGTTTTACAAGAGTGTAGACTGAGGGAAATCAATATCCCTGATTTCTCCATGATGTTCCAATGACCATTTAATTTTCATGCTCACATATGTGCTTGTTAGAACTAATGTTCTTGAGAGTCAAAATTACTGAGTTGCAATTATGGTGTCTATTTTATTTTTTTCTTTAAAACTTGTGTTACACTACTAAGGTTTAACACAGTTCTGCAAGAACTCGAGACATATCTTTCTACTTGTCCCAAATTACTATGTGCATGGCAGAAACTGCATGTAGACCTATACGCAAGCCAACTATATTTCAGAAGTTTTCTTGGAGAGCAGAAACCACACCAAGAGTGGTTAGATGGATGGAAATAGACTATATCAACATAATCTTCCACAATATATGTCCTTGACTACATATCTCCCTCTACCTATGGCCTCATAGCTCTGCTCCCTGTTCCTCACAAGCTCTTCTAAAGACTTTTCTATAATTGCTGTCTGCTGGGTCTCTCCCATTCTCCCATTCTTTCTTAAACACACTCCAATGAGACCTTCATGTTGCCAAATCCAATGGGGAATTCTCCATCTACACTAGCTAGATTTTTCAGCAATGTAAAACCTGGTTGATAACATCCTCCTCCTTCAAATATGTCTTCTCTTGTTTTCTAGCCATAACACTCCTGGTGTTTGAACTCCAAGCTGATTCTCAGAGACTTTTGAAACTTTTATTTTGAAGTATTATAGAAAAGTTGTAGGAATAGTATAAATAACTTTCATAGAACCTCCACCCAGATTCACCAACTGCTAACATTTTGCCACACATTATCATTCTCTTTCTCATTCATTCTCATCCCCTCCCCTGAGTCATTTGAGAATAGATTAGAGATTATAGGTCCTTTGATTTCTTTTCTTCTCTGTGTAATTTCTCAGAATCAGGGTATTATTTAACATAATTAAAATCAGGAAATGCAACACGGGTATAGTATTATTATGTACAATATTCTGCATTATTAAAATTAATCAAATTTCACCAATTGACCCAATATATTTTTTCTGGTCTGGAATCCAATCCAGGGTCATGACTATATTTTCCTGTTATGCAGGTAAATATGCCTCCTTTAATCTGGAAAAGTCATTTAGACTATATTTGTCTTTCATGACATTGACATTTTAAAGAATACAGACCAGTTATTTTGCAGAAGGAGTTTTCCCGTAATTATATTTAGGTTTGCATGTTTGATAGGAATACCACATACATGGCACTGTGTCCTCTTCAGTGCATGTCATCAGAAGGCACACAACGTTGGCTTATGTCTTCATTGGTAACATCATCTCTGATCATGTAAAGTTGCTACTTTTCCCTTTACAGTTAATAGATAATTAATAAGGAGATTTGAGACTCTATATATCTGCTTCTCATTAACTTCCAACTTCTAGCCTTAGCATTGATTGATGATTCTTGACTAAATCAATTATACTGTCATGGTTGCAAAATGCTGACTTTCTAGCTTCAACAACGTTAATTAGTTGGCATAAACTACTCTCCAAACCTACACACAAACCCCATTCAATATATCCCATTCTCAATTCTTTGGAACCAGTGTTCAAGGCAAAATTCTTGGAGTCTTTTTTCTATCTCTTCCTCACAATCCATATCTAATCTCTCAGTAAGTCCTATAGCTTCCAGCTTCAGAAAGCACCATGTGTGTGACTGCTCTGAATCACTTTCATTGCTACCACACAAATCCAAGCGGTCATTCATCACCAGGATTATTGCAATAGGCTCTGAATGTTCTCCACACTTCCAGTTTTACTTCTTTCACCTATCTATTCTCCTTTACCAGCCAGCATGATCTTTCGAAGCATATATTGCATCATTCTACTCAAAACCTTCTAATGCATTCTCATTCACTCAAAGTAAAATGCAAAACCTAATCATGGCCTGGAAGGTTCTGCATAATTTTTTTTTTTGGGGGGGGGGCGGAGGGGAGATTATCTGTCTGACTTCATCTCTACCACCCTCCTCTTTGCTCCGTATATTTCATCTGTTCCTGTCTCCTTGCCCTTCCTGTAGCCTTCCAAGTCTGCTCCTGCCTCAGGACCTTTAATGGGCCCTTTTAAAATCTTCTTTTGGCTATCTGCATGGTTTATTTCCATCCTTTGGGCCTCCTCTCAAAACTCTCCTCCTCCAACAGGCTATTGTTGAAAACTCATTAAAAAAATAGTGCTCCTGTTCCTATTCCTTTGCCTTGCTTTTTTATAGCATATTTTGCCACATGATATATTTATTGGCTCATTTTTAACATCTATGTTCCACACTAGAATGTAAATTATGAAAGCAAAGACGTGTCTGTATTACATAATCTTATATTCGCCTGTGTATTGAAGAAGAGTGTGTGATACTTATTAGCAGCCCAATCAGTATTTGTTAAATAAAAAAAAAATGTGTTGATGTAATTATGCTAAGATGGTCTAATACAACACTCTCTAGAGATAGTCTTGCCAATACATACGAATTTCCTGGTGTTTGCTGTTGACCGGTCTTCTTGCCTCCAGGACACATGTGGGTGGCACTACCAAAACAGTTTTCCTTCTTCTGTGCTTCTGTGGCCTACACATTCCCACTCTGCTCCCTGAATGTGTGGCACATTATTTCTCCAGGCTTAGCAGTATATTTATTTAGTCAGGCTGTGTTTTTATATGTTGCTCTGGGAGTTATTTGTCTATAAGATGATTTTTCCCAACTATGTTCTGATTTATTGTGATTTTTACACTTCAACTCTCAAAAGCCAATCTTCATGCCTGGTTCCAAAGTTCTTGGTGACACCACATCATTGCTTCTTATTCTCAAAGTCACAGTGGTTTCTTGTGACCTTCACTTACTGAATCATTTGTCCCCTAGAAAAACTTGTCTATTTTTCCTTGTAACACAATAGTAATTTTTTTATTATTATTTTATTAGTTAGGTTTTCTTACTATCTGATGAGAATATCAATCTTCATCTTTGGGGTTATGATATGCAGAAGCAGGCTTATATATGCTCTTGGTTATAAGTCAGTTTCTTTTAACATGGATGGGACAATTATATGTTATTTTTGTATAACTATGTCAATTGTTTTAATTTACTATACTCTACATATACATACCTCCTCCACAGAAACCTCTAAAAATGTTGTGAAGAAAAATAAAAATTTCCACTCTTATAAATGAAAAAATGGAAGCTTGGCAGGTATAGATTTCCCCAAGAACATTACGATAACAAATAGAATTTCATATAAATAAAATACCTACCTATATTCAAACCCAAGTTCATGAAACTGCAAAACCTGTTCTTTTTCTACTATTATTTTCCTAATTTACTGAGTATAGAGCTCTGACTTTTTGTGACTGTGACCTATCTAACCATCCTAGAGGATAGTCTTTGTCCAAAATTGCTTTCTTATGAGGTCCTGTAGCTGGTGCTTGTGGATTCTCGTTAGGTATGACTGAAGCACTTTACATCCTAAGCCAAGAAAATAGTATAATTAATACATGCTTCAAATCTGCCCATAATTCCGGGTCGGCTCATTTTTTCCCTATTACCAGTCTTTTCTTGTAGTGTATTCATATGGGACAGTGATTCTAATTGGGGGCAATTTAGCTCCCCAATGAATATTTGGCAATGTTCGAAGACATTTAGTTGTCACAACTGTGGAAGCACTACTGTCATCTATTAGGTAGAAGACAAAGATAATGCTAAACATCCTACAGTGCACAGAACGACCTTCCATGACAAAGAATGATCTGGCCCCAAATATCAGTAGTACTGAAGCAGAGAAACCTTAATATAGGACAGTGATGGTGAACCTATGACACGCATGTCAGAGGTGACACGCGAATTCATTTTTTTGGGTGATTTTTCTTTGTTAAATAGCATTTAAATATATAAAATAAATATCAAAAATATAAATCTTTGTTTTACTATAGTTGCAAAGATCAAAAAATTTCTATATGTGACACGGCACCAGAGTTAAGTTAGGGTTTTTCAAAATGCTGACATGCCGAGCTCAAAAGGTTCGCCATCACTGATCTAGGAGCATGATTCACAAAAAAGTTTGATTGAATGTGAATGACAGGATTTAAAGTCCAGGCTCATTCACTCTCTAACATTCCTAAACAACAAGTATATAGACCCACAAAATGGGAATGATAATATGTACCTGACATAGAATATTGTGATGGTTCAAGGATGTAAAGTTATATAAACAGCTAGAGCACTGCTTAAAATATGGTGAACACTCATACGTATTCACTTTTGCAGTTACTAGTGTTATATTCCTCTTACCTCTATGCTAGACAACTGAGCGTTTGTTTTCCTTAAAGAATAAAACCTAGCCTTGCCTCCCCAAAAGAACTGCTTTGTTGGTTTAGGGAAAAACAAAATTTGAGGGTTAATATGAGCACTCCTTTTTCTTTTATACCACACCATGTCTGCTCTGAAAATTGAGCATCTGTGATCACTTTACACTTTTTCTGATCCTTTCTGTGAACTAGCAGATTGATTTTTAAGCTTATCCTGTTGACATTTTCAGTTCCTAGGAAGTAAGACATTTGTTTTGCTCGAAGCTTTGTCCCTGTGGATAACTCTATCCTGATGGCACCCATCTTTTAGGGATTTCAACAATCCCCCAAATAAACCCAAGTCCATCTGCTAAAGAACCTAAAAAGAGTCAGAAGTGTGATTGAAGGAAATTGAGCCTTTTGGTCTCCATTCCCTTTGGATTTTCTTTTTGTTTGGTTTTCAAAAAACTCTAAATTTGCCAAGGAACAAATACTGCTTCCCACAAGTTAATGCCTGTGTTCCCAGTAATATGAGAAATGGGGCGGGGGGAGGTATTGGCTAGAGAAAGTTATGACTGGAGAATGTAGGTAGATCAGCAGCAGTGAAGGAGAGAAGATATTTCAGTCTAATGGATTTTAAAAACTTTCTCCCACTATTATGTTTTAATGTGTGGAATTCACACTTTGCATAAAGGGAAGTGACTTGATAAAAATTTAGGCACAGACTAGGCTTAGATTTAGGCACTCCTAAATTTCTCCACTAATTCAGCCAGGACTAACTGCATTTTGTGAGCCTCAGTTAGTGTCTTCATCCATATCATGAAAGTAAAAACATATTCTCAGGGTAATTTTGAGAATTAAGACTACTTGCCTATCTACAAGGACCAGGTGCATAGTACACATTAAACATTACTACTGTTGAGTTTTCCAAAACCTCTCATGTTCATAGTCTCTAACACTCTTGGGGAAGAGGAAAACCTGGCATGCTCTAACACAGAGATTTTGTCAAGAAGTTCTAATCACTTAAAATCTGATTTATCATATTCTTTTTTTTAATTTGCTGGTTTTCTTTCTTTTTGTATTGTTCTCTGATACAGAGCTAGATAAAAAGATTTCTGTTGTTATTTTTCAAACTAATGCTTCTTATATGCAAATAAAAAGGAAATTCACCACTCTTTGATCTATTCTAGAAACAAATCTTAATCATGCATTAAGCGTATTCATTTGTAATTTGGAGTCCAGCTAGCATCATCAATTCATACTGTAAACTACACTCTCTAGTTGGAACAAATAGAAATGATAGAATGTGTATGTATATGTAATAATTAACAATACTAGTTATTCTTAGAAAAAAAAATGTTTCCATGACAGATTGAACAGAAAAATCAGGGACTGAAGCTACAAGCCTGCTGGGCTCCAAGTAGAGATGACGAAGAATTGGCTCTTGAGGGGTAGCAGGCTGGACTGGAACTTCAAGCCTATACAGGTAGACTGAAAACCTTCAGGGGCCCTGAGGCTGTAGATTGTACAGAGCTGCATATTCTATGAGGGTCAGGGTGGGACATAATCCAATAACTTGGACTACAGCCAAGCCTCCCTTTAGGTAAATGGCCAGGTCTATGATAAATCCAAGATCAGTTATATTTGGCCACCACTATTATTCCAGATTCTACATGGATGAAATGGAAGTCAAGAGTAGGCAACCACAAAAACACTAGTATGTATGCTAACATTTGTAAAAGTAATAAACCATTAGAGGAGAAAAGAGTAAACAAAACAAATCTATCAATCCAGCAGGAGGGCAATAAGAAAAAAATAAGCAAAGGGAAAGCATAATAAACAGAAAACACACAATGTTAAAGAAAGCTCCAAATTCAATAGTCTAAACTGTGAAGTGAGAAATTTTAAAAATTAAATCACACAGTTATAAACTAAAATAATCTAAATTATATGAATTAAAGAGTACGTAGACATTAAAAAATATTTACAATGAGTAATATCATGTTACATATTAAAATTAATAGGATGCCAGTAAAGCATTGGTTATATAGAACACCTATTTATGATATAAGAGTTTCAAGAAAGTTTGCATAGATATAACATAATAAAGACCACATATGACAAACACACAGCTTGTATCATGCTCAACATTGAAAAGATAAAAACTTTTTCTCTAAGATCAAGAATAAGACAAGAATGCCAATTCTCTCTACTTTTATTCAGTGTAGTACTGGAACTTCTAGCCACAGCAATCATATAAGAAATAGAATAAAAGACATGCAAATTGGTAGGAAGAAAGTAAAAAAGTCACTATCTTCGGTCAACATATACTATATGTATAAAACCCAACAGATTCCACCAAAAGCTATTGAAACTAATAATCAAATTAAAGAAAGTTGCAGTATACAAAATTAATACTCAAAAATGTTTCATTTCTGTAAAATGGAGTTCCATCAAAAAATTAAAAATAGAACTGGTATTTGACCCAGTAATACCACTTCTATGAATATATCCTAAGAAAGCCAAAACACCAATCAGAAAGGATATATGCACCCCTATATTCATAGCAGAACAATTTACAATACTAAGATCTGGAAACAGCCCGAGTACCCATCAATATGTGAGTGTATAAAAAATCTGTGGTACATTTACAACATGGAATACTATACAGCTATAAAAAGAAAGGATCTCTTACCCTTTGAGACAGCAGGGAGGGACTGGAGAGTATTATGCTAAGTAAAATAAGCCAGGCAGCGAAAGACAAGTATTATATGATCCTACTCATATATATATAGAATCTAATGAACAAAATAGATCCATAGCATAGAACCATGGAACAAACTGAAGAATCTCAGAGGGAAGGTGAGGGTGGGTAGGGAGAGATTAACTGATTAACCAGGGAATTTATATGCATATATTCATAGCCCATGGACACAGACAATAGTGTGGTGAAGGCCTGGGGAGGGGTGGGTGTGGGGTGGAGGGGATCAATGGAAGGAAAAAAAGGGACATTTGCAATACTTTCAGAATAAAGATAAATTTAAAATAAAATTTTAAAAAAAGAAGTTTATAATAAAAGTAATAAGATCCTGGACTCCTGTACTAGCAGAATGAATGTGAGAGTAAACAAGAAAGGGACAAATATAAGAAGTATTTTAAAGAAGTGGGGATTGATAAACTCTCTTACATAAGAAACATAAGTTTTAAAAAATGCAATTCTTTGGTAGTTTGATTCAGACTTCGCATTGGCTAGCCTGGCAGTCAGGGTTTTAAACCAGGCTTTTCACTATATCAAACCTGAAATAATATATACAAAATTTCTAGAAAGTGATGTCTTTGTGTTTCTGTGAAGTTAGTGGTCAGGGGTGACCTGAAGGTTACCTGGGATGCTCCAAAACTGGTGTGCACACTGTCTAAAGCTTCTGGCAGTAGTCACTCACAAAGAGCTGACAGGCCTTGTTCAAATGCAAACAAAGTAATTCAAGAACCCATTAGGATCCATTAACACCTGGAGCCAATTTAATTGATCAAATTAGCTAACCTATTCTAAAGCGGTGGAAAAGCTGGGGTGCAAGCAAGGACTGCAGGGAAATGTTTCCTGTGTGAAGAGAGATTGGGTTGTGTAGTTCCTTTGTGATGTGGTCTAGTTTGGGCCGACATTGTGGATCCTTCTTCTTTCTAGGTGTTAATATCCACTCACTTTGTCTCCTGGGAGGTACTACAGAACAGGATAAAGAAGACTGGGGTGGGAATCAGAAGATCCTATGCCAATCCCAGTTCAGGCACTAAACTGCTGTAGGACCTCACTTAACTCTCCATTTCAGCTTTTATTTTTGTAAAATGGGGTCCTTAGATTATATAAGTAACACTGGCTCCAGCTACTCCATTTTATTTAAAAGTTACTCATTTTTTATTTCCACATGTTTTTTTGTTGGTGGTGGCGGTATTTTTCTCTTAGTATAAGGAAGTCTTATGAATAAACTCACACTTTTATCAAGAAAATCACCAATTTGAGATTATGAAGCACCGATGATGTTTCAAAGACATATTTTCAGACTCACACATTAGGCAGGTATCATGGTTTATGATGAAAAGCTATAGGACTTACATTTGCATAAGGCACTATCAGTTTTTATTATAAGCATATTTCACTTATTACAAAATCTCAATATATGTGTTCCATTAGTCATCTAACTACATGAGAGATTTACTTCCAGACTAACCAATACATCACCATTGAAACTATACTAATTGTATAAACAGTTTAATCTTTAATATATATGTTGTCAAAATGCAGAAAGATTAACTTGATAAATCTTTTCCTATTGCATCTTTTTCATTTTTTGTGGATTATAAGCAACTGTCAATCCTTTGGGATTTTACCAAATTATCATCCTATCAAAAATAAAGTTATTTTCTGATATTCTTGGCTTTTCTTCTACATAGAATTACTTATAGGAATACTATTTAGGATATCAAACATACTTTCAACTAAGATATCAAGCAGTGATATGAGGGAGAAAGTGGAACTGGGATTGTTTGGGACAGTGTGACATGCCCAGAGATCGGGTATCTGGCATGTACATGTATGCAGTGCATCAAAAGGTCTTCATTTTGCCGGGACCGGTTTGGCTCAGTGGATAGAGCGTCAGCCTGCGGACTCAGGGGTCCCAGGTTCGATTCCAGTCAAGGGTATGTGCCTGGGTTGCGGGCACATCCCCAGTGGGAGATGTGCAGGAGGCAGCTGATCGATGTTTCTCTCTCATCGATGTTTCTAACTCTCTATCCCTCTCCCTTCCTCTCTGTAAAAAATCAATAAAATATATTTTAAAAAAAAAAGGTCTTCATTTTGAAAAATGCATCATAACTTTTAAATACCTTTATATTCCTTTACATTGGTAGAGACTTTGCTGACTAGCATTATTTAGCAAAGAGGGAAGGAAGGACAAAAAGACAGAAGGAAGGAAGGAAGGAAGGAAGGAAGGAAGGAAGGAAGGAAGGAAGGAAGGAAGGAACGAAGGAAGGAACAAAGGAAGGAAGGAAAGAAGGAAGAGAGGAAGGAAGGAAGGAAAGAAAAGGAAGGAAAGAAGGAAGAAAGGAAGGAAGGAAGTAAAGAAGGAAGGAAGGAAGGAAACAAGGGAGGGAGGAAGGAAAGAAGGAAGGAAGGGAGGGAGGGAAGAAAAGAGGAGAGGGAAGGAGAGATAATACATGAGTTTGGATTCTGTCAAACACAACAGGGTACTACTACCTATATATTGATATAAAAATATACTTATTAAGACATATAGACAACTCAAAAAAAGTTGAGATTGCAGAAGTTCTATGAATCACTCCTATCACCCCAGAATCTAACTTGTTAAAATCATGAAATTACCCCACAGCTACTAACCTCAGAAGCACCAGGCCGTGCCACTGCCTTGAGGTATTCCAGCAGGACCAATGTTCTGTGCTTGCCCATTATCACTGTATAAGTCACTTCCAAAGAAAAATTTTGTATGGGGGAGGCTGAAAATATAGTTTTGTTATTATTATTATTATTTTAGGAATATATGTTATTTACAATGTGGAATGTGTGCAAAAACTTAGAGGAAACACAAATAAAAGAAGTCCAATATGGATATATTTAATAATTCCAAAACATGAAAGTTTGAGCATTTATTCCAGAAAGAGATAGCAGTCTTGAAGGAAGTGAACTTAAACCAGCATATTTGCTCAAAACATTCAGTAAAGTTATTTAGAATTTTGGTTAAGTTTTCTCTTTCTCTTACACCTTAGTTATGTAAAAATCCTTTTTAAAATGAGAAATTTTAATTCCTCAATATTCTTCCCATTGGAATAAAATGAAAAATTTTTCTGAGATGGCAACCCACTCCTGCCTAACACCGTTTATCATACTTTCTTTTCTTGATTGCTTATATAGAAAAGTTTGGAGATGGTTCATTTCTATGTCTCCCAACATTGCTCTATAAGTATTAATTTTCAATAGCCTATTTCCCCAAACTGGAAATAGGTGGTATATATATATATAATGGTTCTTATCGGTGTATTACTGAAATTATTTACTTGATGTGATTTTTATTGGAATAACAAAACCAAAACAGAAATAAAAGCCTGGTTCTTTAATCTCAAAAAAGAAAAGCACATATCTATGAAATAAAAGATAAAAAGGATTTCCCTTTAAATTGATGAAGGATTCTTGAATTAATTGTACAAGGGATTTAACATCAAAATATTAGAGAACCTAAAAAAGACTGATTTGGATACCTCTGTGATTAAATTCTAAACTAGAACAATGACAATCCAAGTGAAGTTACCTGAAATTTTTCTTGCTTCCTAAAATAATGAGTGATGAAATTTACCTCCTACAGCAGACAGTATAGAATAGTCTCTTCTTTGATGTAAAACTAGGCCCATATTTTCTAGTCCCCTTGAATTTATTTTAGATGGAAGCAGGTGAGAAGTTCTCTCCAATCGATAGATAGTAGAAGTGACAAGTCCCAAGTTCTGATTGAAGTGAAAAAGTGGGTATGCTTTTCTCTACATCCTCTTTTTTATCTACTGCCTACAATGTGAAGACTGACCCTAAAGAATGGCAAAGCTATTAAGATGAATCTCTGAACGACTGCATGGAGCAGAGTCCCTGCTGACTCACTCTGGATTTTGAAGTGAGCAAAAAAGAAACTATTATTATTGTAAGCCATAGGGATTTGGGGGGCAATATTTCAAAGTGGTTAACCTACCCTGACTAATGTACTTCTTTAAACATAGTGTGCTAAAGGAGAGAGCAGTTAAAAATTTGGTCTACCTATTATCATTTTTTCTAAATACATTTTTAATGATTTCAGAGAGAGAAAGGGAGAGGGAGAGAGAGATAGAAACATCAATGATGAGATAGAATCACTGATCAGCTGCCTCCTGCATCCCCTACACTAGGGACTGAGCCCACAACCCAGGCATGTGCCCTGACTGAGAATCGAACCGTGACCTCCTGGTTCTTAGGTCCATGTTCAACCACGGAGCCACGCCAGCTGGGCTGGTCTACCTATTATTGATATAAATCTCTAGCCTCAAGATGGAGTTGCTCTTTCCTCGGTTGCCATGTCAACAAACCAAAACTTAGATAATTTTCACATCCCTGTAAATGCTGCACTGGATGAGAAACTCAGCTTATTCAGTCAGCCGATTCCTAAACACCAAGCCAATTCTGTGCTTTAAACTTATCTTTTTGTTCTTACTCACCCCAAACAAGGTTGACTATGTGACCTCAGCCAATTACATATTTTCTATTTTTTCTCTCCCTTATTCTTTGCCCTATAAAAGCTTCCTGCCTTCCACCTCATTTTGCTTTCTCCAAATGGAGGTGTCCACTTCATGAAGTGTCACAGACAAAGTTTGTTTGTGTCACTTGATTTATCTTTGTTAGTCATTTTTAACACTATTAAAGTTTCCCTAATTCATATTATGTGAAAGTACACTGAAAATTCTAAAGCATTTTATAAAGTTAATATTATTATTATTAACAACATTAATAAAAAGATTAATAGTTACACAGAATTCAATAGGTAAATTGTGTTTTGGAATGGAAGTCAGGAAAAGGAATGAATACAAAGAAAAATCCCCTTATATCTGAATTTTCTGAGAAATAATCTATGTTGTAGGGTCATGAAAATTTTAACTTTCCACCAATCTAACAGCTACATTTATTAAGAAAAATGTAGATTTATAAGAAAATGGAAAACATTAATTTGAAAGATGTACCAAACCTAAGTCTTCATCTTTCATTGTTGTGGTTTTTTTTCCTAATGCACTTTTATTTAATTTGGCTGAGCTATTTTGAAGATTGTATGACTCTAGTCAGAAGCAGTATTTTAGAACTCAGCTGGGTCACAAGAACTTTCTCATCACTCCATTCTAATTTGCAGTTTTGCTATAATAAAAGCCCTAAATATATTGCTACTGTCTAGACGTTTTATCTGAAACAAGTGTCCTTTGTAGCCTCAGAGGACTTTTTTATTTCCAGTAAATCAAAGTCTGTGAAGAGCTGTGGTTCTTATTAAGACATACCCTTCACAGTCCAGCGATTGCCAACAGTGGCAAGCCAATGACAGTTCATTTACATATAAGTGATGACTTCCATCAGGTAGTTGGCTCAAAACCACAATGGACATTTAGAGCACATCCAATATTTCTTCTTCTTTGATGGGCACCAAGTGCCAATTTTTATATGGAAACTAACTATTGAAAAGTGAAGGCTCCTTTTCTCTGACCTTACACTGTGTTCTCCAGCTTGGGAGTGACTTATTGTCACTGAACTTAATGTAAAATCACACCTCTAAAAGACATTCAGTGGTCCTCCTAATTCAGGCTGCTAAAAATCAAGAATAATAGTCAAATGTAGAAAACATGAGACAAGAATAATTACATTTTGTCAAAAGAAAAATAAACTTCCGCATTCTGGCCCTAGTTGTCACAACCATAACTTAATTTTTGTTTTATTTTTATAAGGTAATTTTTATATTCTTTTCTCATAAGTATATTTGCCACGTGAAATAGTGGTAAGTGCTATCCAATGCTTATTAAGAAATTCTATGTTGCAGTTTGTGTCTTTCATTATAACTCTATTCTTTTGCTCCCTACCCCCCCCCCTCTTTTTTGAATAGCAGTGGCAGAAATCTAGCCAATTTTTTTTTATCTTAATAATGCTGTAAAAAGGAGCAGACTGATGGATCTGTTACCATTCTGTGACTCAACCCATGTTCGATATTTTTTATTCCTTTATTGTGCATTTTCCAGCTTTTTTTTCAGTATTGAAATAAAGAAAAACTTCTTTTTCAAATGAAACTGTCTCAATTACCAACAGAAAGAATATGAATAATTGAATTTCAGATAAGCTAACCGCTCCATTTTAGCTAGTAATCACTTGTTTTCTCCCTTTCAAATGTTTCACTGCTAACATTTTCTGGTTAGAGTATCAGCATGATGTTGAGTCCAGCTTGGTTTTGGTTTTGGTGAGGGCCCTACTAAACATGATTCTTTTATATATATATATATATATATAACTTTCCTTCTTTATTGATTAAAGTATTACATATGTGTCCTTATTGGAGTTGGATTTTCTAAAGATTTCATCCTAATGACTTTTATATGTATTCTACAGTAAACTTCACTGCATGAAGGATCCTAAGAGAAATTTTTAGAAACCAGTCATTTATAAAAGTAATAGGTCAGGGGTAAGAACTGTAAAAATGGAACACCTGTCCAGTAGTTGCTGCCTCTATTCATATCTAATTTCTATGCTATCTTTACAGTCTGGTCCTTCAACTAGTGCTCCTTCACTTGTTTTCCCATTCATTCATAAAGGGAAGGAGAGAAAAAGGGAAGGAGGAAGGCAGAGGGAGGGAGGGAGGGAAGAAGGGACAGATGGTGGATAGATAAATAAAATTAAATTCAGGACTCTTAAGGAACTAGTGTTAGTCACTGTGCTTCAACCCTTTCTGAACAAGGCAAGTAATCAGGAATACTGTATATTAGCTGTCAGTTTTTTCACTTTAGAGTGATCAATGAGAATAAGGAAAATTACTACTATGACTACACTAATAAAATCGTATACTGTAGTTTAAAGCACATTTCAATAAACCATTTCCAAAAAGTTTGAGTTTTTAAAAATAAGAATCTTGAAGTTTCTTTTTGTTGTTGTTGTTCATCCTCACCCAAGGATATTTTTCCATTGATTTTTAGATAGTGGAAGGGAGAGGGAGAGACAGAGAGAAACATCGTGTGAGACACACATTGATTGGTTGCCTCCTGCATGCACCCCGACCAAGGCCATGGAATCTGCAACCAAGGTACATGCCCTTGACCAAAATCAATCTTGGGACCCTTCAGTCCACGGGCTGATGCTGTCTCTATCCACTGAGCCGAATTGGCTAGGGTTTGAGGTTTCTTTATAGAATTTATTGGTGATGGAACAAAACAACTCTAAGTCCAGTGAAAGGAGTGTTTCACAGTGGTTTCAACAGATTTTTTTTTTAATGAAGTATATGCAATGAATGGTTCGTCCAAAGATGTTTAGAAATTATAGACTGACTTGATGAAAACCTTTGAATATGTAAAGATGCTTGCCTTTTTGCCTGTTGATACTGAATTAATTCATGGCCAATGTTAACTTATCTCTTTGAGTAGTTATGTTCAATTCTTAAGAGAACAAAATTGTATTGAAAACATTATTATATTTCTAAGATAAATACTGTTGTCTCATTTTTCTTTCTCTCATAGATGCGCACACTAACTTCCCAACAATCCGGATGTCAGCTCTTTTGAGTATTGGATGTCCACTCACTGTAAGACTAAATATATGATTATATTAATAAGTGTTTAATTAATATGCCAGAATGTATTATCACCATAATTAGCTAGTTATTAATATTAATAATAGAAAGAGAGCAAAGGAGAGGCTGGACATTATAAGCATGGTTATCTGGGCAGCTTCTCCAGGAAGCTACAACTTCAAGCTCCACAGGGAACCACCAGTCCATTTCCTGAAGATCACTGGGGGAAGGGATCGAACAAAGGGGGAGATAGACACATGCACAGTGAAGTTGGGTAAGGTAGGGAAGGTGCTTGCTTGTCAGTCTAGCCTGGGAAACAATGGGTTAGCTCAGCAGGTGGACCCCCGAAGCAAGCACGTGAAATCTTGGAAGGTTAAGATCCGCAAGGCAAATAGTCCCCCTTCTCTTGTGCTCTTGCCTCTTGCTTTGCTCTTGACCACAGATGATGGCTGTAATAGAATATTACTCAACATAGATAAACTAGAAGGAAAAGTATAACATTCCAAGATCTTGTTCTTACACATTCGTGAGTGAATCCAGATTTAATATTCAATGTTCCCTTATTTTCAAAATGGGGATTGTATATATTTTGTCTCATTGTTGAAAGGATCCAAAAACACATATAAAAGTATAGATGTGTAAAATAATGTGTTAATATGGATGCATCAATTAAAAGATGATTACATGTGAGATATTCTAGGAGAATGCCTGGAATTAACTGTCTGATGGGAATGCTTTCAGAGACCAGAGGTTGCACAGGGTAGGTAGAAAATTCTACTAATATATGTGACTATTTTTGTGATGGTATATGTATCTATACACATGTGTGGGTATGTATGTAGTTGGATTTTGCTCTGAAATAGTAAAGTTTTGCTTCCCACTGCTCACTGTTCCTAGCTCCTGCCTCTGCCATTCAGGCAATAGTAATGGCTTCCTTGAGGGTGACTGAAAATAAATCATCTAATTTCTGGTATTTATCAATTTTGAAACAAGAAAAAATGATAAGCAGTTAATAAATAATCTATGCTCAAGTTTTTAAGTCATCAGCTCCCATTTGTAATCTGTGAAAAAAATGCAAAACGTATAGCTATTTAATAAATATAACTACTTAAAATGAGGTAAATGATTGTGTGACATTCCATGAAGAAAAACCCTAGAACAAAGAAGACAGCTGCGTTTCAAGAAGGAGGTTTTAAAACGCAAAGCAACAACCATTTTTTCTAAAGGAAGGCTTCCACTTGGGAGAGTATGACTTTCCTCAGAATGCATAGCATGTTGCGGATCCAAGAAATCAGAATATGAAGAACTCAGCACATGGAGCCAGATGGTAGAAAGACTGTGTGATGACAGAGAACCCTTTCTAACTTTACAGGGAACCAGAATTGGACAAGCAGACTCGTGGGAAAAGGAAAGAGGAGATGCTGATGGGCTCTTAATAAAGGGTGAACCACCGTATCATTTTGTACCTTGCCCTGGGGGGGATTTTGTAATAGAGAGCACAAAACGTTTATGGGAAAACCCAAAAGTAAAGGGGTTTTGTTGCAAGGTGCTGCAAAGGCCTTAAAAAAGCCATGTGACCAACATGGAACTGCAGCAATAGGTGTGCACAGTGTCTGGATGATGGCTCTGCAGGCTTACATCACAAACTGCAGCCCGAGGTGGTGTGAGACCTACTGAGATGGTGTAGCTTCCGAGGGAGCATGGGAATTCTGAGAAAACTGGCTGACTAGAAGAGGCCTATGGTCTGTAAAGGGAGAGGACAGTGTATATGGACTTCCCTATTGGGCTCTGGCCGATATGAAGAATGGATGGCACCCTAGCTTGTTTGGCTCAGTGGATAGAGTGTCAGCCTGTGGACTGAAGGTTCCCAGGTTTGAATACAGTTGTATTGTGCTGAATGCAATGGGAAATCAATAAAAATTAAAAAAAGAAAAGAAAAGAAGACTGGATGGCAATGAATGGCTCACAAGGTTTAGGCGGCATGATTAACACACAGGTGGCCAGCAAGGGAGATCACATTGAGGATATATCTCATGAGATAAAAGGAAATGAGAGAGTAGGCCTGTTATAAATGAGAGAGTAAGTAAGAATAAAGGACAAATTTAGATGCATAAGTATAATAACAGCAGCATAAATATACAAAAGTTAGAAATATAGCTTATAGAATATTGAAATAAGTCAATCCAATTATTCATAGGAAAATACTTTCTATATTAAAGACTTAACTTTTCATACCATGCAACTTAGAAATACAAGTTTCAAAGAAAGTGATATCAACTCACTAAAAGGGGTGGGAAAATGGAGGTGACCTGAGTAACTGAGAAGAACAGTGTTTTGACTGGAAACTAGAGGCTAAAGATAAAATGCAGATGGATAGATACAGAAATAATTATAAATATGTGTACAAACAGCTTAGTGTTCATATATGTATTTTCCAGATCTGTCCACTGAGAGATCCTAGAAACAGAGATACTGCAGTCACATCAAGAACATTCAGTGCCCAAACTTTGGTTTCTAAAGACTATTCTCTAATACAGGGAACCAAGACTCCTTAGAGAAATGGCTGGTTCTAGGGCAGGGATAATAATACAAGGCCAGTCTGCAGAATCCTGTGGTACCAAAGTAGGGAAGCACTTCAACTCTGTAATATTCTTTAAAAAAATCATAACCTCAGCATTTTTAAAACAACAATAACAATAAGCATAGTTGCCATTTAATGCACATTTATTCTGTGCCAGGCACTGTACTGAGTGCTTTACTTATATTATTTCAATTTCTGATAGCCTGATGCTACCAAGATTATTATTATAAGAAACACAGATTCATATCTGTGGCATGTTTCTTTGGGCTATGGAAATTCTTGATCCGTGTATGGACTGCAGAACAACTCATTGGAAACCATAGCATTATTTATATCACTCATGTTCTCATGTTTAAAGCAGGTCTATGTTACATTACATTATTATTTGCCTTTTTATATTTTTGTCCTGTATCTTCAAAATGTCAGGAATCCACTTATTTGTGTCAATGCACTGATGTCTCATTGAGCATCTTGCAGATAAACAAGTGTCCAACAAATAATTTTAATAATGCTTGTTTTTGCTTTACAAAATTGATATCATATTATGCATATTTTGCTTTCTTCACTCAAGATTTTATGAAAATCCTTCCAAGCCAACTAGTATAATTTCAATTCATTATTCTAAGTGGTACATAGTATTCTACGATATAAATAGACCATAATATTTTTCTATTGGTTAGTATTTACTATATTTCTTATCCCCCCACTCACAAAATGATAAAATAAGAATTCTTGTTTATTTAGTAACTAAAGGCTCGGTGCACAAAATTCCTGCACTGGGGCAGGGGGGTTGTCCCTCAGCCCAGCCTGCACCTTCTCCAATCTGGGACATCACTCTCACAATCCGGGGCTGCTGGCTCCCAACCGCTTGCCTGTCTGCCTGCCTGATTGCCCCTAACTGCTTCTGCCTACCAGCCTTATCACCCCCTAATCACTCCCCTGCCAGCCTGGTCAATGCCTAACTGCTCCCCTGCCAGCCGGCCTGATTGCCCCCGACTACCCTCCCCTGCAGGCCTGGTCATCCCCAACTGCCCTCTCCTGCTGGCCTGATCTCTCACAACTGCCCTCCCCTGCCAGCCATCTTGTGGCTGTGGGCGCCACCAGCTTTGAGAGGATGACAGTCAATTAGCATATTCCCTTCTTATTGCCTGAGGGCGCAACCATCTTTGCAGCCTGCTGCTCAGCATTTGGTCATCCCTCACTAACTCCCCTGCCGGCCTGGACACCCCACGCAGTTTGTTGCTCAGTCATTTGGTTGTCCCTCACTAACCCCCTTGCCAGCCTGGTCACCCCACGCAGCCTGTTCAGTCATCCGTTCGGATGTGATGGTCGCTTAGGCATATATATATATATATGCATGCTTTTGTTTTCATATGATATATTACTAAGATGGAGTGGCATACGTGTTTTTAGTTGTAACTGGTATTGCCAAAGTGTTTGTAACACATTGTGAAATCCATGTATCTGCCAGAAAGGAGTGACAGTGCTTCTTTGCTCATATCCCAACCAACAATCGAAGATACTGTTTTGTTTTAACTGTGGCCAATCTAAAAGCTGCTAATGCACTGAGTTTCCTTATCTGCTAGTGACTATGAGAATCTTTGCATATTTTTAAAAAATATTTTATTGATTTTTTTTAAAGAGAGGAAGGGTGAGGGATAGAGAGTTAGAAATATTGATGAGAGAGAAACATTGATCAGCTGCCTCCTGCACACCCCACACTGGGGATGTGCCCGCAACCAAGGTACATGCCCTTGTCTGGAATTGAACCTGGGACCCTTCAGTCTGCAAGCCGACTCTCCATCCACTAAGCCAAACCGGTCAGAGCTGCATATTTTTAATTAGCTTTTGGTTTTTCTGTTTTGTGATTGGCTTCTCTGCATCTTTTGGCTATTTTTATTATGCTGTCCTCTCATTCTCAATTTAAATAGTGCATGGGATTAAACCTCTGTGTTCTACAGAGCAATTCCACTCAACAGCAATTTTTAAAATAGATTTGTTTATGGTATCTTTTCATAGAAAAGTCTAAAATTTTTTTTACAAAACCAAAGTCATTTTTCTTCTCTTTTATAGTCTTTATTTAGTATTTTTCCTGCTCCTAGTTGAATGTGCAGTTTTCTAGATTCTTTCAGAATTATAAATTAATTCGTTAATTTATTTATTTACTTATTTATTTATTTAGACTGGTTTTTAAATTTTCTCAATATATTCTTTTAGTATCTGTTATTATCAAATGATTTTTCTCCCTAAAAGTGTTGATGTAATAAATTATGGAAACAGAATTCTTAATTCATGAAAATGATATGGTATTACTAATGACTACTAGGACATACTCACACAGTGTTTCATTATTCATTTTAGTCTACAGTGAACACAGTGAAGGTACAAATTGCTGAATTGCCTCTGAGAAGAAAGAATCACAAGACATTTAAAGTGCTCTGATACATGTGCACAGTGGAAACAAGCAAAGAAGGTCCAAACCTTTTGTGTTATAATCTATTGAGCACTAACTAAAATGTAATTGATCTTAATGAGATTTAGATAAGGACACTAGTGAACATACTTTTCAAAGAATGGTCAATATCTCATCAGGAAGTGATAATAATTCTTGTGAAATTTTTAGCTCAGAGCTGGGAGTACCAACTTTGGGATCAGAAAGACCAGAATTCAAATACTAACACTTTTAATTTAGCACCTTTGTGATCTTAGAAAAAATGAGCTTGCATTTCTTCATCTTTAAAAGGAAGATAATAAAAGTCCCTACCTCATATGAATAGTATAGAAATTTAATGAGAAAATACTAATAAAAAGCACTTGACTTAGATTTGAATGCATCGTAATTTATTAATAAATTTTAGCTGTTCTTATTCTCCTTTTTTGTCCCCCTTCACTGCAATAGATATTAGCTTATCATTATCTGCCCTTGTATGTTTACGTTTATTTATTGTGTATATTGTTTTCTTTAATAGTGTGTTTGCTATGTGAATGCAACTTCCAGACAAGCAAGCAATGTTCTTCCAATGTTCTACCAGATTGTTTCCTCTAACCCTTTTCTACATAAATGTTATATATCTCCCACTGATATGCCACATTCTAATGTGAAGACGACTGACATACCATATTCCCTCCATTCTGATTGTTTTTTTAACTCACAATACTACCTCCACCACTCGCATACATAGTCCATTAATTCTGAGGAATATAAATTCTTTATTTGGATCATTCTCCTTAGAAAAATCAGATTGATAAATCTATCTCGTGTATCCAAGTACTCTATCAACACATAGTCCAATATTCCTCTGACCTCTCACCTCTCCCTGCTTATGTGAGCATAACTCTGGAAATATGCAAATCTCAGTCTGGAGGGCTCCTTCAAATTTTCTTCTCCCAAACCTTGAAGGTAGGCAATGACAACTTTTGAGTAAGCATATTTATTAAGATGAGTATATAATCCATACACAGTCCACATCCCTGGAAAAGCTTAGCACAGGTATGTTCATAGGGTAAATATGCTCGCCATTACACTTCACCACTAGATGTCACTCTTTGTCACATCTAAGCAAAGGTGGGGCCCCTTCCTACCACCAAAATGCTCAGCAGTCTAGGCACTTGTCCCATGCCTCAGAAACATCTGACAGTAACATTGACTTTGCCACACGTGAACAAATAATAAAGATTAATCTCCAATGTAAGCCCATGGCTGTCTCTGAGTATCCTCTGATCAGGATAGGAGAACCCACTTAGCTCCACTAACCAGGACCTCATTTAATAGGTACCCACCTCCGAAGGGCTGAGGCACATCTGCAGTGCTCCTGCCTGGAGAGTTCCCACCTTCCCAAGCTGTACTGTACCAGAGGCGGGAGGAATCACTTCCTTTATCCCCTCAGGCTGTGTTAGTGTCACTAGCAAGAACTCAGACAGGTCTCTGGTTTTGTGATGAGAACCAAGGTTGTCAATATATCTTTACCATAAAAAGTTCATATGCAAATACGATCTCATTGTTTAGATTCTCTCAGATTCACTCTCCTACTGCTGACAGACAGATCATGGAAGTCAATTTTCAGGCTGAAAATCCAGCATTTTTCTCCTTTTCAAATACTCACAGGAACTGAACAGACACATTCTAGCCACTATTTCTCAGCAAGTAAGTCCACCCCAGGAACATTCTTGTGGAGCTGAGTTCCTGGAAAAAACCAAGTTCTAAGCTTTCTAGATTCACACTTAGCATTTTTGGCTTCCAAAGATGGCCATCCCTAGAAATTTAGTAGTATGTTCTAACTACAAGCAATTCCTATTTCTCTACTTGATACTCCTCAGTAATTTCTCAAGTTTTAAAACATTGTCATTTGTCTGAACCCATGATTAAAAACAACAAAATTTGGTTGAAAATTCATAGTGATGAACATATTTTCACAACCACAGAGGTCCAAGTTTATCTGACATAGACATTCTCTGAACATGGTTAAAACTCATGTCCAGTTGGAAATGTAATACAGTACTTCCTCATATTTCCTTAATTTAGAAAAATGTATATAGTGCTGATAATTTGCATATGTTCTGGAATATCTTGTCTTGAACAAGGCCTTCAAAACACAATTGTAATTATTAGCACAAGCTCAGTTGATGTTCCTTCTACTTATAGCATCCTTTAACCAGAAGAAAAAAAAAGGTAAAATGTACTCTTGGCTCAAATACAGAGTAATTTTAATGCTGAAGATAGCAAATTGGATTTAAAAATCTAGGGTATAGAACCTTAGCCAGTTTGGCTCAGTGGACAGAACGTTAGCCCTTGGATCGAAGAGTCCCAGGTTCAATTCCAGTCAAGGGCACATACCTTGGTTGCAGGTTCCTGGGCCCTGGTCAGGGTGCATGCAGGAGGCAACCAATCAATGTGTCTCTCTTACATCAGTGTTTCTCTCTGTCTCTGCTTCTCCCTTCCACTCTCTCTAAAAATCAGTAGAAAAATATCCTCAGGTGAAAATTAATTAATTAATTAATTTAAAAATTCTGGGGTATAGATCCCACAATGTGACCCAAATATAAGTCAAGGTTATCTCATTTATGGTATAATCTAAGGTACTGATAAAGAATTCTAAATGTTACTCGGTTTCACAAGAAAATGCCCAAAATGTAGTTTCATAAAAATTATTTTAGAAAGCTATAGTCTAGACAGGTGAACAAGTCTAAAGTCACAGTCAGTGAGGGGTAGAATGGGGATTCGAAGGCAGGCTGGTTTTTCTGCTCATAGAGTGATAGTCACAGCTTAGTCTTCAAACAGTCTTCCAAAATAGGTCCTGTATTTTAAACTTGCCAGTTATTACTTTAATTTTTTTTCTTATAAACAAGCATGACTTTAATAAAATCAATCTATGATCATACTCTCAAATGCATCTTTTTTTGTGATTTATTCTATTGTCATAGTTCCCTGATATTGAGAGAAGAAAATTAGTGTTGTTACATCTTTAGAATTCTTATCATTTGGCATCAACTGTATTGGTAGTGAAGATTTACATATGGCGTGGGCAAAAGTTGGTTTACAGTTGTGAGTATGTCAAACACAGACTTTATTCTTGTATTATTATTTATTAACTAATTATTGTATTATTTTTCAATTGTAAACCTACTTTTGCCAACCCCTGTATATTATTTATCTGGTCATATCTGGATATTACATGAATATTGTGTACCAGTCTAGACAGTTTCATGACTGAAACCATTTATAATGCAATCTGTGGCTGTAAGACATAATAAACAGGATAGGTTTATTCTGTTTCTTCTCAACAAGACTGCAAAAACAAAGACCTAGTTTTAAGTCTTCAGAAAAAAAGATGTTAAGTAGACTGATATTGTTAAAGCAAATTCAATAACTAAATGTCAGATGTTTTTAAAACTCCCGGGATCTTATTTGTGTCAGACACTGCTTTAAGCACTGCATATATGTTATTTCAATTATTTCTTATCACAACCCTATGTGATGCAAACCAAGAATTGTAAGTGAGATGCCTGACTCCAACAACAGCAACCAATCAGACACCATATAAGCACTTTACATATATTTTTTGATTTACTCTTGATCCCAACTCTATTAGATATTATTATTGCAAGTCTCATTTTACAGATGAGAAAAATCACAGTTCACAGAAGTTAAATAACTTCTAGAAGATCAAACATTTAATGAATGACATCAGCAGTATTTGAATAGAGCCAGCCAATGGACTCCATACTTTTGCCTTTTGTCTGAATATTAATTACCTACATATATTTAATTGACATGTATGTATTTATATGTTATACAAATATTTTAATGCACATTATGATCTTAGCTACAGACATTTAAATATAAATAGCTTTGCAAGCATCTATAAATGTTTTCTATTCTTGGATATTGACTCTCCAGTCAATACTCCAAGACTCTGGATGTTAATTACCTTCTTTCAATTAGTTACACTTTCATAGGGTTTGGGAGACAAAAGTGATGTGAACATCTGTTTTCTACCCTCCAGCCTCCCCCCCCCCCGCCCCCTTTTTTTAAAATTTTCCGTTAGCAGATAGAGTCGAGGAAAGATGAGTTTGTTCTACCTCTGTTCCAAAGACTGTTATCTAGATTGCTGGGTGACTAGGAGCATTTGCAGTAGCAGCAGCAACAATAACATCTTGCTGTCTTCACATTCTGATTTCTGGATCAGCTATTGAGGCGTGCTCTTGAATTCAGAGCTCCAAAGGCAGCCACCAAAATGGAAGCTCCCTGGTCGGACAGGCCTTCGCTGCTCTGAGAGTCCTTCTGGGAAGCTTAAGCTAGAAACTGCCCCTTAACCCTCAACAAGTTTTGAAGTTCTTCATTTACTGTATTAAATCCATGTCTTGGTAGCATTCCTAGTGTTCTTCCCATTTCCTGCTCTGAGCCTTGACTGATGCTGCTTGCCTTGTATTAGTGCTCTCTGGAGCTGATCCCTTTTACAGACTGCAGTGCAGTGTTGTCTCTGCATGCATTTGCCTCCATCCCCCTCCTCCCATCCTCCTTTCCTTAGCAACCCCGTCCATTCACTACCTCAAAGCCATTTATGAAAACCATTTTGACAGTCAAGTCTAATACACTTCCTTTGGTTTCCAATTTAGGAATGTTAATATCATTTTGAAATAAAATTAAAATTCAGGAAATAGAATGTTCAGGTTTTGATTCAAGGCAATCAAGACAACGATGTTCCTAATGGAAGGAAGTTGTAATTGTTTATTTTTCTCTTCTCCAGTATACTGGCACTGGGAATTACGTCCTGATGCCTCGCTCACCCCTCCTGCCACTTTTCACCACTGGGGCTACACCTTTGCTGCTTCTAATCTTACTGCTTCATCCTTGCCTTGAAAATTGTTCCAAAAAGGAATGTAGGTACTTTACTTGATACTTAGCACTTGCCACAAAATATAAATAACTTTGAGACATGTGTATACAAACTAGAATTCAGGATCATGCCAAGCAAATCCCTTGCCTAAGTTTTGAGACTCCCGTATTTTTTTAATTTTTAGAATATTCTTGGTGATCATGGTATCTCCCCTGCCAGGTAAGTATAGAATATTCTTTATTAGTAAAATTTAACCTGAAGGTAGTCATTAAGGACATCCCAAATCCATTTAGTTAAAAAGCTCAATAACTTCATATAAAAGAATAAATATTGGTGCCAGAGCACCTTGCTGAATTTGTACTCAGATGCACACTGAAATAAATACCATACATATTTATATGTGATGGTTGTTCGGAAGACTATCAGAAAGGTAAACAACATTTGGGAAAACCAACAGCCATTTGTTTCTTTGTACCTGACCAAAAATACATTCAGCTGGTATTTGTGCTACTATGTGCATGGCGCCTACAACCCATCTGATACTTCTGCTCTCATCTTTTTTCCCTGTAGAAGAGAGGGAGGAGACAGAGAGATAAAATACTACGCCCATGTCCCTAAGTGCCACAGCCAAACCAGAGAAGTGGCCCGACAAAGAAGAGAGCCCATGTCACCAGGAGCTGGGTTCACTTCTATTTTGTAATGCCTGGGTGGTAATTAAGAAGAGTTTTATAGGGGGGAAAAACACACAAAATAAAATTAAGTAAAATACAATTTCTAGTCTCAAATGGTTTTAAACATTAGTTTGAAAGTTAATCAGTTTAATGCACGTCTGTAGAAAGAACTAGGACTTTCTACACTCTTGATTTCTTTCCAGGCCTTTTACAAAAATATCATTCCCATTGCTAGTTTCTTGCTGTTCCATTGTTTTTCCTACATATTGTAATTAATTGATTCTCCTTCCCAGTTTATGTTTTCTTCATGTGTCCATTGGAAGTATGGAATTTCCTTAGCAAATAGTATTTGATGCTGCAAGATTATTTAAACTTATTATAAATAATCATTTGATGAAACAAATGTCTATTCCATTTTCCCCGATAGGACCAACAGGGAAATATTTGAGTATTTTGCTTTTAATGAACCATTATGAACATTTACACACATACTAAAAAGTGTGATAAAAGTATACAATAAAAACCATTTAATTCTACAATGAATATTTTACTGGACTTTCTTTATCATGTGTCTATCCCTCCATCTATCTGTCCTATTTTCAGGACTCTGTAATAAGAGAGTAAGAGGAATCAGCTGAAAAACATTAAAAAGGGCATGATTGAATAAAACTTCCCCAAAATGTTTCCAACATTTTGACTTTGCTTTTGCCTATGTGAAAATTAAGATAAACATATGGAGGGTGTTTGAAGTATACAGTGGGGCTATGACTCACATCTTAATGCTTTCTGCAGGTTTTCCCATGGTTTTCAACAAAGTAGTTTTGTTGAACAGTAGAGGAGAAAGGGCTATCACTGACTATCAAATTAATATATACAGCTCCTTACATGCCATCACTCCGCCCTCAATTTTTAAATAATGGATTTTATAAAAAGATTGAATAAAGGACTCAAAAGCCATAAACTACAGAGAGATACAAGATGCTATTGCCAAAAAAGAGATAGCACTCAATTAGTTTTTTTAAAGACATTCTTATCACATCTCCTCCTAATATTAGCTTTCTCAATAAACAATAGCCTGCTGCAATATTGCCAGGGTCGCCCAGCTGAGATGACAATGAGCAATGACAGATGATCGGGACCATCTGAAATTATTCACACATGGCACTCACCAGGCCTTTGGTTTTTAAGACTTTTCTATCTGTGACTATAACATGAAACCAGATTAATATGTATGTGGTAAGAGAGATAAGATATGCATTTTTAAAAAATATAAATGGAACTAAAATATTTGGGGATCCATTTTCAGCTACTAACGTATCTAATTGAGTCTGATGTGTACATAAAAAGCAATAAACAAATCTTTCTGCTTTTTAAAAAAACGTTAAATCTTATAATTCTATTCAAGAACTTAGGTAAGGTTTTCAGAACTGAAGTAATACATATCAAAATCTTTACAACATTACAATATTCCCATTATCTGTGAGGCCTTAAAAGGTCTGGCCCCTTTCTATTTTTCTTTTTCTAAAAAATATATTTTATTGATTTTGTTACAGAGAGGAAGAGAGAGGGATAGAGAGTTAGAAACATACATTGATCAGCTGCATCCTGCACACCCCCCACTGGGGATGTGCCTGAACCAAGGTACATGCCCTTGACCAGAACTGAACCTGGGACCCTTCAGTCCGCAGGCCGATGCTCTATCCACTGGGCCAAACCGGTCAGGGCTCTTTTTTTTTTTCTTTTTTGGTTAATCCTCAGTCAAGGATATTATTATTATTATTATTATTATTATTATTATTATTATTTTAGAGAGAGAGTGGAAGACAGGGAGGAAAGGGGAGGGAGAGATAAACATTGATGTGACAGAGACACATTGATTGATTGCTTCTCGCATGCACAGATAAAACCTACAACCCAGATACATGCCCTTGATGGAGTCAAACCTGTGACCCTTTGGTGCTCAGGCTGACACCAGCCAGGGCCCCTTCCTATTTTTCCAATCTCATCTGGAATAATGTTCACAGGATTTCCAGATGAGTCAACTTTCTAGTTTTCTCCTACCTTAATGAGCTGCTATTTCCTAGTCTTTTAAGGATTCTTCTTCCTTCTCTCTGACTTGGTATCATAGTCTGTGACTTGAACAATCCTCTACTTCCCTCCCCCACCTGCTGTCCTTATCCAATCCCATGTCTTTAAACATTATAAATGTCTTAATGGCTATCAAATTTATATCTCCAACTTCAAAAGCTCTCTGAGCTCAAGATTTGGTGTGAAAAGCGGCCCTAAGAACCACTGCATACTATGGGGGAGGGAGGTGGCGGGCCAATGAACACTTTCAGTTATGTGCTAGATGGCCAAGAGCAGAGTTCACACATCTCTGCCAAATTCTACTTCAGTGGCATCATATTGGTAACTTGAAATGGGCCGTATTGGAAATATTTTGCCCATGAAAATCGTCAAATGCTACAAATCTTTGCCCCTCCCCAGAGCTAGCTTAAGAGTACACATTGCCTATAATATCCTACAGAGTCCCCAAAAAAGCAGGCCAAAAGGATCCTAAGTAATTAAAATGCTCTTTGTGTGTGCGTGGGGGGCGGGGGGGGGATATTTTTATTTTAGCTATCATTTGAAGATAATTTTCAAAACCGATTGCTTTAGTTTTTTTAAAGTATCTCTATAGGCACAAAGTTCCAAATCCTGATCAGCAGTTAGATTCAGATGGAATAACAAGTTTAGGGCAATATGTGAAGTCATGGGAATCAAATTTAATTACTTTAAGAAAAATTTTACTAAAAATTATTATTTAGATTAGGATCTTATGATAATGTTATCTCTAACCCCTTCCCCATCCAGATACTGAGATCTGCAAGGAGATACTTAACACAAACTGCCAATCACATTTTTCCTTCTGGAATTTGTTCAGTTAGCTGTTGATAGCCAGTTGGAAAGTCATATTTTTATGTTCTGTCTGATATTGCTGCTCTAAAGAGCCATGTGTTATAGAGGAGAGGAAGTCAGACAGCAATGGGAGAATAAAGGAAATATGCAAAGAGAAACAGTCTAAGAGATTTTGTGGTCCAGGAAAGAGAAGGAGAGAGGGAGGGTTCCCATTCTATAACCACAATCTCTGGGGCAGGGCTGCCTGCAATTGGTTTCACATGCTTCCATTGTGTTCTGTAAATTCATACTCTTTTTGTGCTTAAAACCAAACTCCTGAATTTCACCCAAAGCTGCTCCATTCATATTTCACCTTCTTCAGAGCAGTACATTTCTACATCCTTTCTTTAGGTGGTCAGTAGACTCCCTTTCTCTCATATAACTACATCCAATTCCATAGCATGTGCTACTGGCTGTATCTTCTGAATATACCAAGAATCTGAATACTTCTCATCATTTCTATTGTCACCAACCTCTTCCAAACCACCATTCAATCCCACCTGGATTATTGCAATAGCTTTTTGTAGTCCCTGCTTCTGCCCCTGTCCATCTCCCCAGAAGCCTCCCCAAGTCTTTGCTATGCAGCAGCCGGTGTAAATTCTGTCACTATTCAGACCAACACTCCAGGAAGCTTCCCATTTCTCTCAGGCTAAAAACTAAAAACCTTATAATGATCCTCTTCTTCAGCTATGAAACTTCACTCCAACTATTCATCTCCTCGTTTACTCCCTTATCTAACCCCATGTCTTTAAATATTATAAATGTATTAATGGCTGTTAGATTTATATCTCTAGCTTCATCACTCACTGAGCTCCACATCTGGTGTGAAAAGGGGCCCTGCTGTCTTGAATCACTCCAGACACTCCTTCCTTAGACTCTGCCTCTCTGTTCCTATTGCTTCTTAGACTTTCTCCTCCATTAGCCACTTGGCACAACTCCCCACTATCTTCAGGTGCTGAAATGTCTCCTTCTGAATCCAGACTTTTCCTGACTGTTTGATTTAAAGCACCACCTCCCCCTAGGGCCATGGTCGGAAAACTGCAACTCGCAAGCCACATGAGGTTCTTTGGCCCCTTGAGTGTGGCTCTTCCTAAGCCTTAGGAGTACTCTAATTAAGTTAATAACAATGTACCTACCTATATAGTTTAAGTTTAAAAAATTTGGCTCTCAAAAGAAATTTGAATCATTGTACTGTTGATATTTGGCTCTGTTGACTAATGAGTTTGCCGACCACTGCCCTAGGGCATCCCATCTCCTTTCTAGCTCCTTTCTGCCATATAATTTACATGCATATAACACAGTATGTATTCTGTTTGTTGTTTTCCACTCCACTATAATATAAATTTTACTAGAAGAAATGTTGACAATTTAGGTCTCAGCTGTACCCTCATGTGCCTAGAATGGTGCCTTGCATGTAATAAAGGCTCAATAAGCCCTGGAATAAAGGGAGCGAGTCAATCCGGATAATAAAAATACGTGTGGGGTTGAAGTTGTGGAAATGCCTGAATTGCACAAACTCTTAGCCTCCACTGTCCTAATTCAATGGAATGTTGCCAACTCTGTGTTTTGTTCTATTTAGATTCTGCATCTGTGTAGATTTCATTTCCAAAATTTGAGGATGTATAGTAATTTAGTCAGGAAAAGCGTTGTTTCCATGGATGCCTGATAAACTGATTACAATGAAGCTGGCACTGGGTCCTAGTTTTAATATGACACCATGGCATATTATCATTCTAATTTCCACTATAAAGTTTTTTTTTTCCAGTGGCAGAATGGGTACTTTCCCAGTTGTTTTTTTAAAAAATAGAACTTAGATAAAAAGCTCATGTTGTACTTGGCATCTGATCACCCAGAGCAATCTTCTCAGATAAAAACACCATGTCAGTAGAAAGAAAGAAAAAATATCTGCTATAGGATAGAAGGGAATAATCTCTTACAAAACTGTCTCTGGATGCTAATGAACCAACAGTAAAAAATAAAGACACTATTATCAAATTGTGTGAGTGATACTGTACACATTAAATTTCAGTGATGCCAAAGGCAGGATCACCCTGCGGCTTAGATACATTAGTTAGGACAATGACACATATTTAAGCTCATCACATTAAATAATGGTTGTTGCATCTAGTTTAGATCAGAATGTAAAAATGAAAACTTGAGCTTTATTTTAAGTCTTATTTTGACATTATTGAACATGATCTTGAGCAGAAAAAAAATGAAAATTATAGTGAGGCAACGATACCCTGAAATACACATAAAGATATAGCCTACTTAGTGTGGAGACCCCTCGCTCTTCCCAGGGTATAACTAGTATATTGAGTTTGTTGCTTTGGCTAAAGGCTTTAATTTCTTGTGTCTTCATATACGATTTTGAAATCTGGTTAGATTGGTAATTGCCTCCAGAGCCATATGTAGACACTTTAAATAATGATGTAGGAGATATGAACTGGAGACAAAATGCATAGTCAATATATTTTGACTTGCTCATAAATCTAGGAAATTTAGATAATCTATAGTCATTAAGTAATGTTTGAAATCATATGTGGATAATGAATACTTCTATGGTCCTCCAAGGATAATACAGATTCCAAATTAGACACTAGATCAGATGGTCAGCATTTGACATATTCAATAAACCACATTTGACATAATTCTGGTTTTTAATTGTATAATTAAAGTTATGTCACAAACTGAGTAACTAATTCCATAAATTTTCCAATATTCAGCTATAAAATCGAGTGTTAAATTTGAACATCTGGATCTTTTTGGCCAACTGCCTACTGAATGGTTAGCTCCTCCAGGATTAATACTCACATTCTCTATAGAACATTCGGGAGTATTCTATTCCTATATTAGAAATTCTTACAATGTTACCATTTCTATGAATGTGAAGATCATGTATGTCCTCTAGTGAATTTTGAGACCTCAGAGGAGCACTAGAGATCACCTTAGCTCATTTTTTTTCATTTTATAGATAAGAAGTTGAGATCCAGTAAAGAAGAGTAATATGGATCCATATTGGTAGTCATGATTGCATTTAAGTGCAATTATATGCTGAAGGGGACCCAAATATGCTATCCCAAAATATGTTGCTTTGGCTAAAGGCTTATTTTGAGTTGAAGGCAATTGAGAAGCAACAGATGCAGGAAGAACTCTCTGTTCTCCCACTTTCTGCCTGAAAGCAGGGAATAAGTTTTCCTTTGTGAAGTTTTATCCTCCCCTCTCCTGTATCTGATAGAGGAGAGGACTTTTTTCTCACTGAAGACTGAAGGTGGCCCTGAGTTGAATCTGTCTGCATAACAAACCTTACTAAACAACCCTCATGTCCCATTTATTGTCCGTATATTTTATTTACTATCTCATAATTTACTACTCCTAGAAGTCCAAACTCCTTTTCCCTTGTCTAGTCACTTTTCCACAATCCATTGCCCTTTGTTTAAATAGTATATAAGCCCTGGGTTTTAACTGCCTCTTTAGAGTTTTTACTTCTGTTCTGTGAATCCCCCAGAGAGTGCATGTAAATATATAAATATCAATAAATTACATGTGCCGCTCTGGCTAGTGAGGATCATTTTCTTGGAACATCATCCCATACACCAAAAGGTGGGGTCCAAATCCCTGTCAGAGAACATACCTAGGTTGTGGGTTTGATCCCTGGTCGGGACTTATGCAGGAGGCAATCGACTCATGTTTCTCTCTCACC
>NW_006295491.1:4109523-4110339 GCF_000327345.1 Myotis davidii | reverse complement strand
TCTCTCTCTCCCTCCCTCCCTCCCTCCCTCCCTCCTCTTCTTTCTAAAAATCAATAAAAAATTAAAATAAATAAATAATTTTTCTCCTGTTAGTTTGTCTTTTCTCTGTCTTTTGTTGGTTTAATTTGGCCTCATTCTAACCTAAGAGAGTAGAGGAAGTTTTCCCTCCTCTACATAACATACTTGATTATTTGCCCCCTGGTTAAATAGCTAGCAGTAAAACTTTCCACAGAAACAGCTATTTCCATAGTGTGTTTATAATTCAGATGTTGGTGATTCAGCTTCATTATTTTGGAAAAAAAATTATGAATCCTTAACATTTTCTATACCATCCACTTCAGAACTCCATTCCTCAACACTATGTGTGTTGGGGTAGTGGGGCGGGGTGTGAGAAGATAAAGTGTGGGGTTGCTATTGCTATTCATCCTAAAAGGCTGTTTTAGAAAGATAAGAGAGGGAGAAGGAGCCTGCTGCTTTAATGCTGGGACACTAGTTATATTGTTAAATGGACTTAATCATTCTCTTTATTAATACCTTTAACACAATCTTATGCCTACCAAGTCAGACACTTATTAACAAAGGGCAAATCATGATGCCTATCCTTAAAGTCTTATAATCAAACTAGTAACCCAGTGCACGGATTCGTGCACATTGAAAGAAAATTAATTAGAAGAAATATTTTAATATTGCTATTCACCCTTTCTCTATAATAGAAGTATCAGAGATGAAAGAAAATTAGTCAAATGTATATGAAAATAATATATAAGTTGATTAATAAATAAACAATAACATAATATAACAATAACAAAGACATGA
>NW_006295491.1:4105070-4108487 GCF_000327345.1 Myotis davidii | reverse complement strand
AAAAAAAATTAATAAGCCCTAAAAGGCCCTGCATGAAAGGACTGGTTAATGTTCTATCTTGTACAAAACAAGATGAGAAATGTAAATCTGTGCCCTTGTAATTTATTACCACTGTATAGGATTTGCACTGTGATGTCAACCTCCACATTGAATAATTAGGAACTCTGAACATGTTATACTTCAGTAGATACAAGAGAAGACACAAGATTGGGGGATAGGTGGTAATCCTAGATGGCACGCATTTTTAAAATAAATATATATTTTTTCATTATTAGTATCTTCAAGCACAAAGTAGATATAATATATAACAAATTCCATATACTCTCCACATAGATTTAATAAGTACAAATATTTTGTATTTTATTTTTGTTTTTTGTAGTTGAAGTAGGTTAAGGGAAATCCTAAATTTCATGTAACTTCATTTCAGCATGTTTTAATGACATCTTTAACAAGTTACACACTTTCCTGCAAAATATAAGGTCATTATCAAACCTAATAAAAACAGTAAGAATTCCTTGGATTCAAAAGGCACATTCAAAAATTTCTAATTTTTTTTAAAGAATTTCATTTTCACACATGAATCATTAGACTCAAGATTCAAACAAAGTCCATACACTGTTTAGTTATATCTCCTAAGTCTCTTAATCTAAAGCAGTCCTCTTTTCCATATTTTTAAAATTTTATCCAGTTTATGTGAAATGGGTTGGTTTCCTATAGAATGTCCTATACTAGATGTTTCCAGTTGATTCCTTTCTGGTCTCTAATTTTACCAGAAAATTTCCCATAAATTGGAAGTTAATTCAAAAGACTTGAATCAACTTAGGTTTAATGTCCTCCCATATCTCCTCCAAACAAGGACACTTAAGTGATGCTGTTACATAGCATCACAGAGAAGGCACAAAATATCTAATTGTCTCCTTGGTGAAACTAAAATAGATGTGGTTTCAGGTGGTGATAGACTGACTTACTCTATTATAGAATTACCAACCAGACTTTTACTCAACAGCTTCATTATTTGGTGATCTTTGAATTAGTTTAAGAATTATAAAATGGGGATTTTTCTAACTCTATCAACTCTTCCATATTTATTTGCTGGAATTTTTCTGTAAGAAAAACTTCCCTTGTCAACCAAGGCTCTTTGTTTACTCTAATATATAGTTCATATAGTTAAATCAGAATTATTCCAAATTGTTTTCCTTTAATGGACAATTGTGGTCCAGGACCTGGTTTGTTTATGTGTGTTGGTTTTTTACATCTTCATTGAGTTATTGCACATATCATACATTTACCCATTTTCAGTATACAGTTCAGTGGTTTTGGTATATTTACAGAGGTGTGCAATAATCAACACAATTATATTTTAGAAAATGTGTAACTCATATCCATTATCAGGGATTGCCCATGATCTGTACTCTTCAGTTTTAAATAATTACTAATCCAATTTCTGTATCTATATATTTGCCTATTCTAGATATTTCATATAAATGGAATCATGCAGTGTGTCAACTTTTGTGACTGGTTTTCTTCACTTAGCATAACATTTCAAGGTATTGATATTGGACCATGTATCAGCACTCCATTCATTTTAATTGCCAAATAATATTGCATTGTATCAATATACAATATTTGGTTTATCCATTCATCAATTGAGGACATTTAGGTTATTTCCATTTTTGTGCTATCATAAATAATACTGCCATGAACTTTTGTATATGAGCTCTCATATAGACTTATGTTTTCTTTTAGGCAGAAATCTAAGAGTGAAATTGCTGAGTCATATGGTAACTTTATATTTAGCCTTTTAAATAACAGATTGTTTTTCCAAAATGGCTGTATCAATTTACATTCCCATCAGTGATATAAGAGTGTTAAAATTTCTCCAACTCTTCAAACTTGTTATTGTCTATCTTTTTTATTCTAGTCCCCCTGTGAATATGATGTAAATTTTAATTTTGATTTTTATTCCCCTAATGACTAAAATTGCTGAATATCTTTTCATATGCTTATTGACTATCCTTATAATAAAAGGCTAATACGCAAATTGTCCCCTTGGGAGTTTGACCATTCGCTATGATGTGCGCTGACCACCAAGGGGTGCTGTGGAAAGAAGGAAGGCCCCAGCCAGCATCTGGAAGCTGGGTGAAGGAAGGCCCTGATCAGCCCCGATGGCCAGCCAGGCCTAGGGACCCTACCGGTGCACAAATTTCATGCACTGGGCCTCTAGTTTGTATATATTCTTTGAAGACTGATTATTCTAATTCTCTGCCTTTTTTTAAATTTTCATTTTGCCACAGTTCCATGGAATTATGGCCCATGTTTTGACTTTATTTAACCTTAATTACTAACAAACATCAATTTACAGGTATAGTCAAATTGGGGGTTAGGGATTCAATATATGAATTTGGGAGAAGCACAATTTGATCCATAGCAATCATACTGTCTTGATTACTGTTGCTTTGTAGCTATTTTGAAATCATTAATCCTCCAACAGAAGTGAGATCTATATTGATTGTCTATTCTTTAGTTTATAATTTCCTCTTAAATCTTTTTTTCTCTATGGCCCTTCTATTTCTAGATGCTTAGGGTAGAAAGTAAGGCTATTGATTTGAAGTTTTTAAAAAATATATAAGCATTTTCAGCCATAAATTTCCTTCTAACCACTGCTTTTGTTGTATTCCATAAATTTCAGTGTGTTGTGTTTTCATCTCAAAGCATTTTCTAAAATTTTAATTGTGTTTTTATTCTTTGATCCATTGGTTACTTGGAAGGGTGTTATTTTTCTACACATTATGAATTTCCCAAATATTTTTGATGTTGATTTATCATTTAAATACGTTGCAGTCAAAGAACATATTTTGTATGATTTAAAAACCTGTAAATTTATTAAGTCTTATTTTATGCCTAGCAATAATCTCCATCCTGGGGAATGTTCTAAATGCACTTGAGAAGAACGTGGATTCTGTTGTGGTTAAGTTGTGTTTTCTATGGAAGTCCATAAGTCCAACTGGTCTTGCTTAGTCTTGTTTAAGTTTTCTATTTCTTAGTTGAATTTCTGCCTGGTTGTTCTATCTATTATGCAATGCTATTTACAATAGCCAAAATCTGGAAATAACCCAAGGGCCCATCAGTAGATGTGTGGATAAAAACACTGTGGTACATTTACACAATGGAATACTACTCAGGTATAAAAAACTAAAAACAATTTTAAAAGGAAATCTTATATTTTTCTTTGTGACAACATAGATGGATCTGGAGATTATTATGCTAAGTGAAATAAGCCAGGTAGAGAAAGGCAGACACCATATCATCTCACTTATATGTGGAATCTAATGAACAAAATAAATAGATGAACAAAATAGAAACAGAAGCATGGACACAGGGAATGAATTGACAGCTGTCAGAGGGGAAGAGGGTTAG
>NW_006295491.1:4099457-4105014 GCF_000327345.1 Myotis davidii | reverse complement strand
GGAAAGAAAGAGAATTTGCTTAGGGTGATGAGCACACAATGCAGTATGAAGATGATGTTTTATTGAGTTGCATACTTGAAGCAATGTCACCCCAATAAATTCAATTTTTAAAAGTAGGGAAGTGAAAGTTTCAACTACTATTATTGAACTTTCTATTGCTGCCTTCAATTCTGTCAGTTTTCACTCTTGTACTCTAGGGCTCTGTTAGTAGCTGAATGTGATTTGTAGATGTTGGGCAGTTATTATTGGCAATATCTTATTGGCTATTAGCATGTTTTACTACTGTAAAAATAATGACTCTGAAATACCTATAGGAGATTTTATTATTTCTGTTGACCCTGACCACTTTCTTCCCCATTAATAAAAATTAGTGAAGTTTTATTATACATTTAACATTTCTATACCCCAATAAAACAGTTTTCATTAGGAAATCTGTGAAGTAAGCTAATTCCTGACAAATATAATACTATAGTTCAATTTAATCTTCCTCTTTTAAAAGTTTCTTTAAAATAATTAAGTTGACATGTGAATACAAAACACAACCATGTTATATATATTTTCAAGATGAGGCAGTGGAGTTAATAGTTAAAGCTAATCAAATATACATATTAATCTGGGAAAATCTGCAAAAATTCAATGTAGTCAAGAAGTGATCATAAAATCACTACACATTATGAATTTAAAGTTTGGACTACCTTTAAAAGAAGTATACATCTCATAACTGATGTAAGCATAGGTTCTATAAATATAAGTTATGTTATTCAGACTAGTACATTGATGGATTATTTAAATTTACTCTTATCTTAAATATTTGGAAAATTTTCTTTATTTTATTTCTTTTATAATATTCTTCTTTTATCTTTTTCTATCTTTACTTTTTAAAAATTTTTGTATTTCAGAGTTGTACCTTATAGGTTAATCCTGTAATATTTTTACATTTCCCCCATTTTTTATTTTTATTTTTTTGTATTTGTTGTATACTTCACCCTTTTCTATTGAAAGATTCCTTTATTTTTTAAATTTTTTTAAAAAGGTTTATTATATTATTGGTCTCTAAGCAATGTTTGGTTCTTTGTTTTGTTCTGGGCTTATTTTATGTACCTCCTTGAGTTTGTTCAGTCACATCTTCTGGAGCCTGATGACTTTATGGAAAGGCCTGGCCCTTCATTTCACTTCCTTTCTTAGCACAACCAGATCTCCTAGCCTCCCTTGGAGTGAGGTCAGTTTCTGTGGCCTTCAGAGTGCCTGCCAAGGTGGGAGTCCCTGAAGGTTGGATGCCCAGGTGCCCCTCAACTAAATCCAATCCCACTACCTACTTCAAACTAACCTGATGATCATAGGATCTGGCTTCCACAGCGGCAAAAATGTTACTGAAAAGTTCATCTGAAAGATCTACTCTTAATAGTTTGTATATCAAATCTCTTCATCTTGAGAAAAGACTAATTTGCATATTTTATGTGGTTATTCATTCATGTAGGTCAGAGAAAGGGACTTAAATCAAATACCTGTAAAGAATCTGCTTGATTAAGCAATTACACTGCCTTGAGGTCTACATCACTACCTTCACACAGACTTATTTTGTTGTTCTTTATTTTTTAAAAAATATATTTTATTGATTTTTTACAGAGAGGAAGGGAGAGGGATAGAGAGTTATAAACATCGATCAGCTGCCTCCTGCACACTCCCCACTAGGGATGTGCCGGCAACCAAGGTACATGCTCTTGACTGGACTCAAACCTGGGACCCTTGAGTCCGCAGGCTGACACTCTATCCACTGAGCCAAACCGGTTAGGGCTTGTTGTTCTTTATTGCCCTATACTTTAACTGATACAGAAAACATCTTAGATGGAAAAACCACCAAATAAAACCTAGCTAAGAGAATAGGAAGGGCATATGTACACAGATAGATATTTAAACCTGCCCCAGTAAAATCTAAGAATTTAAAAGAGGCCAATTCAAATGGGGAAAAAAATGTCACAAAGCAAAACATATAAATATATCTATAGCTAACATTTGTTTTGATTACACATTCCTCTAGAAAACACATGGCAACTAGGAAGAAAAGCGTATTTTCACTGCCAGCAGTGAAAGGGCTAACCTGACTTGGAAAGTTATTAGGGGTGTTGAATGTGTTTTGGAACTCAGCATGTGCCATTTTACACAACTGGTAGAGATTCACTTTTGCAGTAATGATAGCTCTTTCTATTACAGAATATCCTTTGCTGAAGATACCTTTCAGGCAAAAACCAGTATGTGAATTAATAGACTTCAGGTCTAATTAAGTGCTGCTCTTTGGAGAATGGTTTACATATGGGTTCTTTGGAACTACTGTTTTATTTAAGCATAATTTGTGTTGTACAACAAAGGAGGGGAAATGTAAAAGCATAAACTGATAGGGATCCCAATGGGGTAACATATTGCTTCTCTTTAATCACTGGAGATTTGTACCTGTCATGAAGTTGTCTGTTTTTTGCCTAAAAAATGAGGGTGAATCTGAAATTATTCTAAGTAGCTCACTTTGATTTCCTAAAACATTTTCTATCAAAGACAGAAGAGTATTTTGGAACAATAAAGTGCTATGCAAATGCAAGTTTTATAATTAGTAGGAAAAATGACTAGGCATTTTGCATCTTATAAATATCCTTGCAACCCTGAAAACACTAATATATTATTCTCCAGCTTTCTCTAAACAAATAAAACTCACATTTTACTTTTTCCTAATTAGCCTTACTTCTCAGTCTGATTCCATTTTCTGTATTGGACATTTGCCAAATTTGCCATTAGATAAATTTAAAACTAGCAAATTAGCAAAAACTGGGGTGACTGTTGTTAAATTTTTGACAGTTTTGACAGATAAAGGTCAACATCTAACTCAAGTCAACCAACTATAATATTTACATTTTAATTTTTTATAATTTATAAGTATAAATATTTTAAATTATGAAAATTAAAAGAATACTACAAGGAATACATTCATCACTGGTTGATCAATTTGATTCAACAATTATTAGCTTGTTGCAGCAGTTGATTATCTATCACATATCCACATACTCATATGCACAATTTACCAAATTATTTGAAAGTTACAGATGCTACATAATAATACCATTGTCTCACACACAAAAGAATAACAATTTCCTAATCTCGTGCAGTGTACAGTTCATGATCAAATTGCCATAGTTGTCCCCAAAATATGTTACCCACATTCTCTAGGTCATTATTTTAATTAGTTTCTGGTTTTGCTGACCAATTTTGTATTGAAAAAATGTGTGTGTGTTCTTATGTAAAAGGAAGCATGTTGTTTGTAGTTCTCCACCTCATTTTGTTCACTTAAAAGTGTGTCCTAGTAATCTGTGAATATCAGTGTGTATTGGTCATCTTCATTTCTCTTCCCTCATATAGAGAGTGCTTAGCACAATGCCCATAAGATAGCAAACTCTCCCATAAATGATAGTTATTGTCCGTTAAGAGATATTATATAAGAAGCTTGTTATTAAAGAAGAAAAACACCCTGTTGTTTTAAGGGAAAGGCATATATAAATATACACACATTTATATAAATTTACTCCAAGACATTTACTGATTTAATAGAATCTGATTGCTGACTCTGGATTGGTTATTGAAAAGTAGTAGCAACACCTTTGTTGCTTATCGTCTTTAACTTTAGTTCTAAAAACCTCTACTACTAACGAATGTTTCAAAATGCAGGCATCAAACATTATATTTTAATGGTTAAAAAAGCCCTGCTTGCAAAACAGGTTAATAGAGTATGATAATTTTATTGATGAAAATATTCCTAAATGATTACTTGCACTGCTGATGAAAAAGACAACATTTTAAAGTTTTTTTTTTTTCATGAAAACTTACTATGATTCAAAGGACACTTTCACAAGGGTGGGTAGTTTCCAGGATACTCAAGGCATTTCATACATGTAATTTTAATTAAACATTAGTTATATTTTAATGTAGAAGTATAAATATTCAATTGGATCATGTGGAAATGGACTTAAAAAACACTTCCAGGACAGGGGGAGGTTGCTGCATTGACATAATTTATTATTTTTAATGATGACTATATAGACAATTTGAGGCTTAAGATAATCTGTTTTTGTTGTTTTGCTATTGCTGTTGACAGACACATACACCCATGTGCAGAAAGAAATCTTTGAAATTCAGAATTTACTTGATGAATGGTATTAGTACATACATCTACATTTAAGTTCTCTTCTGCCAACAACTTTCATTTTTCTATATTCCCTACCAGAAAAACACTCGTTCCTATTGTGGAGTTCTAGAAAAAGTTATTCCCCATGATCTACCCATATCTTTGTAGAAGTTCACGTTCAGAAGAGGCAGAGAAGGAGGTCTAAGGGTGCAGAGTATGTGAGGGAACTTATGCTCAGGTGCGCTCAACTTGAAATAAGTGCATCTGAGAAATTAGGACTTGCAAGTTTATAAATCATTTTGCTGGGCATCTATTGGTTCTAATTTAAAAAAAAATATATATCCAGTATTAAACTCTAGATCATCACTAATTCCTTTGTTCCATTAAGGCAGAGTGAGGAGAGATTAGGTTTAAAGAGGATTGAAGCAGAGTAAGAGAGGAGAGAACCAAGGACTCAATGGTGTTCAATAAGAAATGGCCCCTTTTCCATAAAATAACACTATGGGATCAATACATCATAAATGAAAATTAGGAATTGGCTAATAATTCTTTAATCATATGTAAAATGATAGGGTTAGAAATATTTATTATATACTTATTTGAACCTTTCTCTATTCAGAGTATCCCATGTCCTACACTTTTTAAAATATATATTTTCATTGATTTCAGAAAGAGGAAAGGAGAGGGAGAGAGAGAGAGAGAGAGAGAGAGAAAAACATCAATGATGAGAGAGAATCATCAATCAGCTGCTTCCTGCACACCTCCTACTGGGGATCAAGCCCATAACTCCGGCATGTGTCCTGACGGGGAATTGAACAATGAGCTCCTGGTTCATGGATCGATGCTCAACCACTGAGCCACACTGGCCAGGCCTACACTTCTTTTAAATGTCTTAGAATTCTTTTTCATGTCTTTATTTGTATGGTGTTTTCCAAGCATTTTGAAAACTTGGTTTTACTTAAACTTCTTAACTTCTGTCGTTTCCTCCATTTCAGAAATGAGGAAACGTAGGTTTTTCAATGATATATACATAGTAAATGGTCAAGTCAGGACATTAATCAAGGTCTTTCAACTCTATTTCATGTTATTTCTATTTCAGCACACTTATTGAATTTCATGATACATAAAATATATTGGTTTTTACATTTTTATTATTATATACTTTATCATAATCCTCAAATGCCATTCTTATTTGAAAATTCATTAAACAATATATCCAGTATAAGCATTTTTAAGTGAATGGAATCATTTGATTATCTTAAGCATTTTATTTCTTGAGACTGAATTTAGTTGGTGTTCAATTCTCCTTAAGAGAGATATTTATAGATCAAAACTACCTTTCCAGACTGCTAGTTTCTTTCCAAACAAAATTTCTTTTTACTTTTTTCCCCT
>NW_006295491.1:4073100-4099405 GCF_000327345.1 Myotis davidii | reverse complement strand
AATACAAATTATGTCCAAAGCACTTACGTAGTTGGCAGAAGTATTTTCTCTTCTGCTATAAATTTATCAAACATTTTTCAAAACAGTAAATCCCTGAAAACAAGGGCTGAATTCCAAATGGGATCATCATAGTTATGCCATTTACAATGTTTTAGTTAAGAGAATCTTCAATTATCTATTGTAAAGATCTTAAGTTTGAGAGCAATAACAATTTGCTATGGGTCTGAACTGGCAGACTAATTTTCAGCTTCAGCAACTCTATTTTTTTCTCGAAACTTTAGGCCAATTTTTCACTATGGGAAATGCATTGCTAATTAGTGATCAGTTCCTGCATGGGTCTTTTCACTCAGCCTAGGAATATGCGTGCCATTACAGACAGTAGTATCATCAAATCAGGAGCATAATGGGGCAGATGGAGGAGAAATAAAGAGCTTTCAGGAGTCAGAAGACAAAATTGAGTGCATCCGACATCATTTATAATGTCTTTATGTGTGCAAATTCAATTAGAAGTAAAATATTGATTAGGTAGTTGATGTCACAGATAATACATGGTGGAAAAGTAATTAAACATTTTCAATTTTTCATTTTTTAAATATTCACAACATTAGAGCAGAATTAAAGATGAGTTAGTTAGGAAGTAAATGGTGCTGATGAAGGAGAGAAATGAGTTGAGTAGGGACAAACAACCAAATGAGAATTTTTTAATCATCAAGTGTCCAGAAAGCATTTATTAAGTGCCTAATATTTGTTAAGCATATGACAAGCAAAATAGATACAAGAATGGACACAAAGTAAGACATCATTCCTTCCCTCAAAGCGTTCTCAACTCTTGAGAAAAATGAACAGAAACTCATCCTTTGAGACATCTTGAATCATTGCTCAAATTCACTCAGGTATGTGTCTGGTATTATGGGCTTATAACTGAGTATGTTGAGACAACTCCATTTCCTACATCTCTACTTGACCAATCAACCAAAGTAATTATCAGGATAGTAATACAAATGGCCACCATCAAAGCATGAATTAATTAAGGCCTTTCCAGACTTGGAATATTTGACTTTTGCCGTCTATTTCTAAACTGTGCCAGGAAATAGTGATCAGATGGAACCTCAGCAAAGAGTTTCTTAGCTCTTGACTAAAGGTATTCTGAGAGCTCAAACACATATTTAAATAATCATTACTTAAAACACTGAAATACACAGGAAGTGGAGAAGTTATAAAAAGTTCCAATTTAAAATGTAGAGGTATAAGAGAATAGAAGAAATGAACATGAAAAAGGTGGTGTTTAGCCCTAGCCAATTTGGCCCAGTTGATAGAGCATTGGTCTGCAGACCAAAGGGTCCCCAGTTCCGGCCAAAGGCACATACCTTGGTTGCAGGCTCCTCCCCAGCCTGGGCCCTGGTCCAGGCTCCTGCTGGAGGCAACCAATCAATGTATTTCTCTCATCTAGATGTTTCTCTCTGTCTCTCCCCATCTCTTCCACTCTCCCTATAAATCAATGGGAAAGTATCCTCAGATGAGGATTAACAACAACAAAAAAGGTGGTGTTTATTTCTTTGGGTACAAAATGAAGTCTAGCAGCTGGTACGAGCTCAAGAAAATAAATCCAATTTGATATGGAACAAAAGTCGGTACAGTTAGAAACCATAGTTGGGAAAATGTTTGGAGTATTTAAAAGAAATTTTAAAGATATAGTCTGAAAGGAGAAATAACAGTACAGAAAATATGCACACAAATATAGGGCTTTTCATGCTAGTAGATACTTATGGAAACAGTCAAATTTAAGAGCAACATATCCTTCTGTAGAGAAAGCTGAGAAATATATTTAACAGAGAGATACAGACATCACTCTATATTTTATGTAGAAGAAAAATTTAAATGATCTAACAAATTGAAATGTTCTGCTAAAGTTGTCCATTGTGAAGAAGCAATAATTCAAGAAATACCTAAGTACAATCCATCTTGAGACAGAAAATGATGGTTTGGCATAAAATGATATGCCATTCGTTTAGGAATCCCTATCCGGCATATCTGCATGTCCAGAAGACAGAGAACATTAGGTCATAAAAGAAAAGGAGGAGGAATTGGGTGGAGGAGATGGCTTCTAAGCAGCCAAAAGAGATTGCACACTTTCACAAAGTCATCAAACACTCAACGCACAGCTCTTAGTAGAGTGCTGAGACATCTGTCGATCAGCACATGAGTCCACAGGAAACTTCCTGGGCCCTCATTCTGCAGCCATGGAGGCTTTATTTTAGACACTTTCCTGACTCTGTCATCTGTTTTCTTAGAGATAAAAATAAGTAACTTATTCTTGTAAGTAAGAGCTGACCTATGGACATAAAAGGAGGGAATAGAAAATAAATTTGAAAAAGCCTATGGAAAACTCTGATTCAGTCTCTTAATATATTGAAATATATCCTTAAAACAACTCTGGAGAAAATGGTGTGAAGGACAGAAATTACTACTTACAATCATGAATTTGTTTTAGCCATGCATTATTTCAATAAATACTTATTGGTACCTACCTTGAGCGTCTCTCAACACTTTTTTAAAATTTTTATTCCTTAAGGAGACTTTCTGGATGTTTATTTTTTTCTGAAACTGCTCCCACCTCCCCAAATGTAACACCACATATATACTATTTATTTTTTGTATGTACTCGGGCCCTTTGGAATGTCTTAAGTCATTGTGATATCTGAGATTTTTTTTCATCTTCCAAGAACCAAGTTTTGTCCCCTTGAAGGCAATTATCACCCCCATTAAAAATTCATGCTCTACCTTGAGCCAGGCGCTAATACCAAGCACTGAACTATTTAATTGTGAGCAAGACAGACAAGGTCTCTACCTCTGTGGAACTCACTATCTATAGAGGGAAATAATTTATATAAGCTCTATGTAGTGATAAAAGCTAGGGTATAGTTTTGAGCCCATATTTAGACAGGGTGAAGAGATTAAAGAAAAAAGATTGGTAGACACAGATAACAGTATGTGATTAACAGAGGGAAAGGGGGTGGGGGAGGTAGAAGAAGGTATAGGGGGGATAAATGGTGATAGAAGGAGACTTGACTGAGGGTGGTGTTCACACAGTACAATATACAGGTGATGTAGTATATAACTTATACTTGAAACCTATATAATTGTATTAACCAATGTCACCCCAATAAATTCAATAACAATAAAAAATAGTAATAAAAGAAATTACTTCTTTGAGAAAGTGACACTTGAATTGAGAATTGAAGGATGGGTAGTATTATCTAGTAAAGAATTAAGGAAAATATTCAAGGTAGAAAGAATAGCATGCACCAAGGTCCTGTGGTAGGAAGAAATATGGTAAGAGCAAGAAATTTAAGACCACTAAGATGGATAAAGCAATGAGAACATCAGAGAACACACTGTACATTGAAACTGGAGAAAGAGGCAAGGGGTTTATAGTCCATATTACCAATTTTGGTCTGTATTCTAAGAGTCAGGTGGGAAAAAAAAAGAATGACTTTAAGCCAACGTAGAATCTGTGTTATGATTAAATTCAAAATAACTGCGCATACACAAACAGATTTATGTTCAAAGTATTCTGTTTATAAATGCCTGGAATTATGGAAGTTGTGACTATGTTTTAAAAATTGATACTTCTGTGGTAGAATTCAGTTATCTAGAAAATTAGATTGCATGGAATACTTAATTCTCGACAGAGCCTGGAAAAGTAGGCATTTTTCTATTTAAAATCTGACCAACTCATTATGACATATGGAATAATAAGGAAAATGAGTAATGTATGCATGCAACAGATGATTATTATGTTTAAAGTAGTCTGGTTACAAAATAATTTATGAAGAATAAATGCAGATAAGAGGTATAAGATATGCCATCCTCAAAGCTCTGGGCGGCATCTCCTAAATGGATATGCGAAGTCATCCGTATTTAACCTTTGAATGCATTTGTTTCCTATCATATAAGAAATTCCTGTTAGAAACCAGGAAACTATAAGAAACGATTTTAGTAGTCACTCAGTTCCTATTCTTTGATACTTTTTTAAAAATATTTTTTTTTCATTGATTTCAGAGAGGAAGGGAGTGCAAGAGAGATAGAAACATCAATGATGAGAGAGAATCATTGATTGGCTGCCTCCTGCATGCCCCCTACTGGGGATGGAGCCATCAACCTGGGCATGTGCCCTGACCAGGAACTGAACCATGAACTCCTAGTTCATAGGTTGAGGTTCAACCACTGAGCAACATCAACCAGGCCTATTCTTTGATAGTTTAGCATAAGGTGAGCCTTAAAGAACTCAGAAATGTGTTTATATTTAATGTCCCATTAACTTCCAAGTACATCTTTGATTATTATCCTCAGTATGTTTGTGTTTGTGCATGTGTGCATGCATATAACATTGAATATTCGTTTACAAAAAGTTTTTAAGATTCTTTGAGGCTTTTCTATATTTTAAATTTTAGTTTTTCAGATAATGCTGCTCCCAATCGATGCACTCAGGCTAACCCGGAAGAATATGAAAGAACGGCAAGGACGTCTGGAAGGTTACTTCCACACCATTCACGAAAAACCGCACCTCGCTCCAGCCTTGCTGTTAAACACTGGTCAGGTATGTGCACACAACACAACCTTTGATAAAATTACTTCCTGCAGCTACTTTTATTTTCCAAATGAGGTGAAGTTATTTAAGTGATCAATAACTTTCCTCAACCCTCCTGAAGATGGCAGAAATGCTGCTCCCTGCCATTCTGGACTACAGGATGGGCTCCCACACCAACAGAGGCCCTGAGCCATTTCCAGGCCCTTGGAAATGATCCAGTGGGTAAGAAGCCAGATCAGGAAATATTGACCAAGAGACTCCAAAAGGTCAGTGAAAGATGGGGCCTCTGAGGACATTACAAATGACTCCAGGATGAGTCCAAGCAGGCGCGTGTGATTGAAGTATTGAAAGCCCTGGCAGGGGTCAGACTGTCATCCCTGCCAGTCACGCCAAAGCCCAGAAATCCATGGCCCACACCAATATGGTCTCCACTCAGACATTCTGGCATTCCCCACGGTGCACACTGAGTCATAGGATGTGGCAAATAGTCCGGCAATTATCATTCTGGCATTGCACAAAGAAAAATCATGGGGTTGCTTTTATTCCATTTTGTGAGGGCCAAAGGGAAATAATAGAACAAAAGATGGCATAAAACTTTTTTTATGTTTATTCACCAAATTCCTTTTTAAAGTCAATTAGAAATTTGTGTGGTGGCAGGGTGTAGCTGTTCTTTATAAAAAAAAAAGAAAGAAAGAAAGAAAGAGAAAGGAAAGAGAATCATGTGTTAAAGGGCTTGTGAATAGCTCTGAATAGCTCTGAATGTTGCTTATTGATCTGGGATCCTGAAAATGTTCATGTTCTTTCCTCCTCCTGTTTATAAAAACCCTCCACCCTTTTTCTAAAAGAAGAACACGCCTCCTTAATAGAGAAGCAACACACAGAGGGTAAGGAGGCAGTATAATAGTGTTTCATGGGGCTGTGCCTCCCCTGCAGGCTGGCCCTACTCACACTGCACATCACAGTCCTCCAAAGGGTACAGTTCTGCAGAGCTACAAGGCATCAAAAGACTTTTGCACCCTAGCATTCCTTGAAATCACAGTATTAACTACCACAGTTTATAGTGCTACATTTATATAGCATGAAAATTGGTCCTGAATTATTAAATAGGCTTTCCCTTTTGTAGGGAAGTTCTAGAGGGAAATGATAGATAAATGGATGGATGGAAAGATACTAAGAATATTTTCAGATAGGATATTTCCATATTATATATCATAGTATATTATATACAGCATAATATTTAAAAGTAAATTTATATATATATATGTGTGTGTGTGTATATATATATATATATATACACACACACACACGCACACACTGAGTGGCCACCTGACATTTGTAGGCAAATTAGGCGTACACTGCATCGTAAGGGATATGGAAGCCGAAGGCCTGTTCAAACACCTTTGCTGTCTGCCGTTACCAAGATAAAATGTCTCCAACTCGCACAAGAACACAAGGATTGGACAGTTGAGCATTGGAAAAAAGTCATGTGGTCCGAAGAATCACGTTTCCAGTTGCATCATGCAGATGGCAGAGTGAGAATTTGGCGGAAACAGCATGAAAGCATGCACCCCACATGCATGAGTCCAATAAGTACTGATGGGGTGGTCATAATAATCTGCCCACTCAATAGATAGATAGATAGATAGATAGATAGATAGATAGATAGATAGATAGATAGATATAGCTATAGATAGATATAATCATTTTGTAATTTGTAAACAACCAGTTGGTCATGGAAAGTTTGCATTTTTATATCAAAAACAAGGATATTAACAGTAGCATTCATATTGTGATATATTTTTAAGCAGTTAAATTGCTCCTATATCTTCACTGTAAAAGAGCTATTTTCAATGACATGTAGCCTAAAATTAGAGAAGTCTGACTTCTATCTTTATCTGGGAAAATTTGATGAAGGGGAAATTTTTTGGCTTTAATTGACCATCTTAAGGAAGCTATCTTACTTCTGGACAATAGTTCCTGTAGACTAATGATCTATTCTCAACCCTGCAACAGAGTGGACTTTATTGATTTAGTCACCAGAGTTTTTTATTGGAATTATGTAAAATATCCTGGTGAACAAATGAGCAAAACTCTTTTTTATTGGTGTTTTAAATTATGGGAAAAATGGAAAAAAAATAATTACTTAGTATGTTTTGAAAAGCTAAGTGGTATCCTCCCTGTTGCCATGGATATGGGTGTCTTGTTTATAATAATGATCTTTTCAGAGAAACTGAAGCTCATTAAAATTTGCAAAGTAGCACCTCTACTGAAATAGCCAATTAAATTTATAAAATTCATGTCTCCTCGATCTTTCACTTTCAATGGAGTATTTAGGAGCAGTTTTCCCCTACAATATGTTTTTCAAATGTCATTTTTAAATGATTAATATTTTCCTGTGTTTTTAAACAAAATACAGATTCTGTTCAGTACAGTTCTTTTGAAGAAAACATAATTGTTTAACAGTTCAAAATATGTTTGTATTTTAATACATATTGTGGTCATGGAAAATAGGTTAAAATCTGGCAGTAGAAAAGTCAATTATAGCTAACATTTTTTTGAGTGCTCACTATGTGTCAAGCCTTCTTTTAGGTGATTTGTATTTATGCACTTGCTTGTATTTTGGGATGGAAATTTAAGTGGCAGCTTCAACAAAGGCTGAAAAAAGTAAACCATGTCTTAACCATAGAGAAAAATAAAATTTATTGAAAAAAGTAAAGAAAAGGAATTTCTGAGATTATTTTCATTAGGTTAATATGTTTCTAGATCACCATAAGATCTGTTTTATTAGGTTAAAAACAGTAGTTATATTTATTAGTTAGCAGAATAAGGAGAGTAGCTAACAATTTGGTATTTTTATCAGCCTCTTTGTAATGTTACTTAAGTATCTTACATTATTCAATTCACAAAATACTCCTTTCAAAATTTTTATTTTAGAGATAATAAAACTGATACAGAGGAAAGTAAATAAATTGTCCCAAAAAACACAATTTATTTTAGTGGTGAGGTAGGTGAAATTGGACCTAGATTGTCCTATTGTTCTCTACTTCAGATCCCAAAGACTCAACTAATTAAGTCATATTTATTATTACTATTATATAGTTAAACTATACAGACTTCTTTTATAGATAACTTCATATATGTTTATATTTCTTCCTATACATCATATATACCTTAATAAATATAAAATTTACCTCATACATATAAATGTATACACAGATATACATTATTTAGCTAGTCAGCCTGCAACTTGTCCTGGTGAATAGAATAGTAACACAATGGAGGTACACAATAGATATAATAGTCTAAATGTTATGTATTTTAGTTCTATGACAAAGATGAAAATGGAGGTGCAGGTCACTCTAGGCCTAAGACATTCCTCAAGACTTAAAAATAACAAGACCAATGAGTTTTCCTCCTGCAGAGTATTTAAATTATAATATGTATTTATTTTTTGACGATTGAAAGTCCAACTGTGGACACCTAGAGCCCTCCCGAATGGCACCTTCCTCTTACATTGCATTCTAAATCTCCATTGAGTCATTGTACACTGACTACATTTAAAGCCATACATTGATTTGCCTTAGTGTTGGTTTTAAGCAGCAGCAGTAGTAGCTCTGTAATCCAGGGCCACATTTCTACTCACTTATTCCAAAGTACTTATTGAACACCTTGATGTGCCAAACAGTGAGTAGGTACTGTGGATGTAAAAATGAACAAGAAATGAATCCCCCCTCCATGTATTTCAAAATAGAATATGGGGAACAGCTATATGTACGTCAAAATTATACTGTATTGTGTCTCATGTTTTCAGAATGTCTTAACAAGGGGCTGTGGGAACTCAGGGATGAAGTGATTGAAGAAATATTAATGTTTCATACCATGTGCCTTTGGACTTAGTTGATATATGTGAAGGAGGGAGGGGTTCCAATCAAGAGAACAGGGATTTTCTGTAAGAGGGAACCTATGCTGAAGCAGGTCCAGGAAAAGTTAAAAAGTTCAGAGTCATGAGGATTTAGGAAAACAGCAGCTTTATTTTTTTAAAATATATTTTATTGATTACTTACAGAGAAGAAGGGAGGGGGATAGAGAGAAATATCAATGAGAGAGAAACATTGATCAGCTGCCTCCTGCACACTCCCCACTGGGTAGGTGTCTGCAACCAAGGCACTTGCCCTTTACCGGAATCAAACCTGGGACCCTTGAGTCCGCAGGCCAACGCTTTATCCATTAAGCCAAAGCGGTCAGGGAAACAGCAGCTTATGAGATGGAGGGGAAAGTGTTGGGGTCAGACTATGAAGGAGCTTGAATTTGTTCTCTAAGCCAGTGGTCTCTATAATCTCTCAGTGTGTATCTCTATTATCAAGAATCCTCAGTATATTCATATGTATCTATATATAGAGAAATGTATATGCACATTATCAAACACACATTAAAAGCACTAATTTCAAAAGTACAATATAAAAAAATAACATCTAGCTCCTGAGATTTCTTCTCCCACCCCGATGTATCATTCTTGGACGATGCACCCAACTTTAGAAATTACTTCCTTTAGGCAATGAAAATACAAGAGAGACTCATAAACAAGGGAATGAGGCTATCAGCTTTTTCTTCTTCTTTTTTTTTCAAGAGACTAACTCAGGGCTCTAGCTGTAGTGGCTCAGTTGGTTGAGCATCATCCCAGGCACCATTTGATTTCTGGTCAGGGCACATGCCAGGGTTGGGGGGCTCGATTCCCAGTAGAGTGTGTGCAGGAGGCAGCCAATCAATGTTTCTCTCTCACATAGATGTTTCTCTCTCTCCCTTTCCGTTCCTCTCTCTCTCAAATCAATGAAAACACACTTTATTAAAAAAACAAACAAACAAAAAACAAAACAGGAGACTATCTCAGGGAGAAGTGAGGAGACTCTATTAAAAATGGAAAACATTGGTCAAGAAGATGAGATGAAGCCTCCATCACTGGAGCCAAAGAGCTAAGTACCTGGGTTAAACCTGGAGCAAAGACCGAAGGCCAACTAGATCCCCTGTGGGTAGGGAGTGGAAGTGCCAGGACCACGCTGAGGTTCTATCTATCCACCTGCCAGGGCTACTCAGAACCATATATACACAGTTCCTCAGGGAACTCTACCTCCACAGGCTTTAAACCGAGACTTGTTAAGGAAAGCAAAGACATGGACTAGAGAGAGAGAGAGAGAAAAGAGAAGTATATAAACAAAATTTTAGGGAATAAGTGGCTTTTTTTATCATCCTCTATATTTCTCTGTTTTTAAAATATTTTAAAACAGAAATATAGATTATTTAGATGCTAACATTTTTAAATCAGCGTAATTAACAGAGAATTTCAATGCCCGTGATTACTAAACACTAAATTACCCTTAATAGAAACTAAGCAGTTTTGTTAAATTCAGTGAAATGTTGACAAGTGAGATTTTCATACCTTAAAATGACTAAACATTTCATACATCTGCCGATAGGTGCAAAATTGCTATCAACTCCCCTCTTCTGTTACAAAATTAATGAGTGTTCAGTGAAGCCATAACAAAGAATTTTCCTCCTGGCAGGTTATAAAAACATTTTCTAGCTCAAGTATGAATGCAAAGTCTTACCTGCGATCCAATTATTGAAAATATGCACATTTTTAAAAGGTGATGAATGCCACACATAGTAATTCTTTTTATTTTTCTCATATTTAAAACTCCTATCCTAGCTTATCAAGTCCTATCTTATAATGAATGTTTTCCTAAGGGAGGACTGAGGACTAATTAATGATTAAATTCAGAACATTCTCATTTCATCCAACTACTTAAGGATACAGAGCTCCAATCAATTCTGAATATCACTAAAGTACTCAACCAATACTACTGTGTCTTCGTCATAAGAGATGATTTTGTCCAAAACTGATACCTCAAATTATCTCAAGAAAAAAGGATTTGCTTTCACTGTAATAGTTTTTCTGTGTTATATAATAATGCTGGGGTCTGAATTTCAGTCACTGATTCATGGTCCATTCATTATAGTCTCAATATAAGGGAAACAGTGTTGGCAAGGAAATACTAGTACACAATCTTGTGAAAATGCATACACAGAACCATAGATTAATGAAATAAATAATCATTGAGGCACTAGAAGTGTGTCCATTATTCTTCTTATATACAAATTAATAATTTCACTTTATTTTCCCCTTTCCCTTTTAAAATCCCCATTAGAATTTACTATATTTTGTAGGTACTTCTAAAATGTGTAATTAATATTTGCCATTAATTTTTATAAATAAAAAATAATCCAAAACTGGACTTCTCACTCTAACATAAATAGTGCCATATAAGAATTTTTTCTTATATTTATAGAACAATAATCAGAGGGTTCAATTATAAATTTTTAAAAAATAGATAAAAATGTTCATGGGCTCATAGGACAATAAGCCACAGGGAAGAAACTACAAATATCAGAATTATTGAAGCTAGGAAAAAAATTTTCTGTAGATTCTGTACAAATAATTTATATAAAATATCATAAGATTATATTTTATATTGTGGACTTTATATATCTGCTTTTTTATAATTCTATTTTTCCCACTTATATTTTGCAGTAATATTTGTAACTGGTTGAAAATTAATTTATTTTACATGACTTCTAAAAACGTCAATTATATTGGAAAAAGCAATGGATACTTCAAATTAAAATGCCATCATACTACATTTTCATCAGACTTAAAAATGCATGCAGGGAACAGCCTTGAACGCTTGAAGCTTTGAGGTTACCTAGAAAAATTACTTTGCAGTCATTGGACTGTAAAGAAAGCTCAATCACCATTTCTTGCTCATCATTCTTTATAATTGATGATACCACTATATGAAAGGGAATCTACCATAAACTGGAATCTTGGGTGGGAAACAATTTCCTTAACCTCAGGTTTTCTATACAGCAGTGTGAAAAAATGTCTATTGATAGCTGTCTACCTGTCTTTCAATCTATCTCTTATTTACCTCAGTGTTATTGAAATAAGCACAGCGGTCAGTGTGTTTTTCATGCTTTGTTTGCATCACATAATAAATGCAAATGATCACAAGGAGGACAGCAGGAGCAGGAGACCTGTCCTTGCTAGAAGAAGGGATGATGTTACTCTGCTTCCTGGCTTCTGAATTCTTACAACAGCAAATGTGCTTTTCTAAATCTTCCTACTTAACAACAATGTTAATCCTGTATCTATTCATATATTGCAACCACACCAGAAAAAAAAGTCAGGAAAGGGGCTAATGCTAACATATTCCATCCCGAGGTGTGTAAGATTGTAAGCAAAATTGTAGTAAATTCTGCACAGTTTTTCACAAACTCATCTGTTCAATGCATGAGAGAGTTGAGCAGTAAGATTACTGGACTGGGCAAAAGTCTGATGATAAATTTAGTTCAGAAGCTTCCTAATCAGTTAATTGAATGAGCATAAAGATTCAGAGGAATAACAGATTCCTGACAAATTATCTATTGCTGCATTCAAAGTAAATTTTTTGAGAAAATTTAGCACATGGCATCTATAAAGTAGGAGCCAAGTCCTCCTTCATTTGTTCAAATAAAAAGGTCACTGAGTTACTGAATACCTTACATGTGCCAGGCATTTTCACAAGGCAGTGTTTCTCAATCCCTAGTATGGCTTAGAATCTATTGGGAGGTCTGAAAAAAATGAAATGATGCTCATACCCCACCACAGACTGCATTCAATACCACCCAGGTGATTCTAATGTGCTGAGAACCACTCAGCTAGAGGTGGAGCATCCAGCTGTGAACATATGGACACGATTTCAACTGTCACGGAGCCATAGTTCTTTTCTTTCTTTCTTTTTTTTATTGACTTTAGAGAGAGAAACATCCATTGGTTGCCTCCCATAAGTGCCTCAACAGGGGATCAAACCCACAATCTGGCCATGCGCCCTGACCAGGAATGGAACACGCCAACTTTTGGTGTACAGGAGGATGCTCCAACCACTGAGACACACCAGCCAGGTCAGGGGCCATAGTTCTTGAAGTAAGAGTTGGATCATAAACAGAAATAATTTTAGATGGTGAAAGGATCCATGATAAAAGCAAAACAGCTGGTTATGCTTAGAGAGGGACGGGAAGGGTTGGGGCGAGCATTTTTGATTGGAGGGCTAGGGAAGCTTTCTAAAAAAGGTGACATTTGCACTGAGACCTAGATATCAAGAAAAACGAGGCTCGCTATGATTTGGAGCAGAGCTTCATAGGAGGAGAAAACAGGTAGTGAAAAGGCTTGAGGTGGTATAATCTTCATGGAGTTGAACAAAAGAAAGGAGGCCAGTGAGCATGGGGTGAATAGTGTGTGTGATGAGAGGCAGGTCAATGGCAGGTCAGAAAGACCTGTTAGACCATGATGAGCATCTTGCATTTTTAAATTAAATAAGAAAGCATGGAGACTTTTGTAATGGGATGGCACGATCTGATTTACATGGTTATAGACCATTTTGACTTTGTGGAAAGCAGAATGTTAGGTAGGCAAGAGAAAGTCATTAAGAGACTTTAAATGGACCATGCTAGAAATAATGTGACTTGAATAAGAATGGAGCAAGTGGAGAGAGCAAGGAATGTTCTGAATACTGAAAAAAATGCTGATAACAATGAAGCTGGGTAATGAGGTTCATTAGGCTATTCTATTTTTGTGTATGTTGAAAATTTCTCAAATAAAAGTTGTCTAAATACAGGGTGGGTAAAAGTAGGGTTACAGTTGTGAGTACACAAAAGACAGAGTCTATTCTTGTATTATTATTCATTAATTTTTATATTATTTTCCATATGAACTGTAAACCTACTTTTGTCCCACTCTGTATATAAAATGACTTAGGAATTGCTATAGGCTTTTGAGGGAAAAGATTTTGACCCAAGAATCTCATATGCTTTCTAGTTTTACATACACTTTCACAGGTATGTAAGGACTCCAGTAATTTTTGAATTATTTTATTTATTTACTCTTAAAATATATTTTTTATTGATTTCAGAGAGGAAGGGAGAGAGATAGAAACATCAATGATGAGAGAGAATCATTGATCGTCTGCTTCCTGCTCGCCTCCTATTGGGGATTGAACCTGTAAACCTGGCAATGTGCCCTTGACGGGCATCGAACCTGGGACCCTTCAATCTGCTCTATCCACTGAGCCAAACTAGCTAGGGCTTTTTTGAATTATTTTAGACAGAGTTTAGCAGATAGAAAGAGTAATAAAAACTCAAGCATGGAAGAGTTGTGTATAGTAGTTTTTTCCTTATTCAGTTTGGAACCCAAACTCAAGGAGGATCAAGTTGGATTATGTGTTAGAACATTTATACAGCCTGATCTTTGTCCTTAGATTTTGATGCTTCCCCTGTACCAGGAAATGTCACATCCTTTAATCTACTATTTATTTTTTTAAATTAAATTTTTAATGTTGCAAGTATTATATATGTCCCTTTCTCTCCTCCCTCCCCCATTGACCTCTTCTAGCCAACCTCCATCTCTGCCCCAGGCCTTCATCACCCAATTGTCTGTGTCCATGGGTTATGCATATCTGTAATAATCTATAATAATAAAAGCATAATATGCTAATTAGACCAGACGTCCTTCTGGACAAAGCCGGAGCTGTGAGGGAAGCCCAGGTCCCTGGTGCCTGACCGCGGCCCTAGGGAAGCCCAAGACCCGGGTGCCAGAGGGAAGTCAGTGCCAGCAGCAGGGGGAAGGAAGGCCTACTCTTGCACAAATTTTGTGCATCCGGCCTCTAGTCTGCATATAAGTTCTTTGGTTGATCTCTTCCCTCCCACCCACTCACCCCCACTTTCCTCTGAGATTCCACTCTCTGTTCCATGCTTCTATGTCTCTGGATCTATTTTGTTTTAGATACAATTTCTTGTCAGATTAATAACTGCTAAGATCATTTAGGACTCTCCCTAAAACTTGGAGGATAGATTCCCAGGAAATCCATACCCTCAGTGCTCCTCTCCTTGCACATGGGTGTTTATCTCCTCATGTCATATCAGAACTGTAGTGAATTCACATTCCAGTGGGACAGGACACTGTGCAGCCTAGTGACTAGTATTTTAGGGCACTTCAGTTCTAAGGGAACTGGTCCTACCTGAAGATATTTCTGGGTGCTGATTCACTCTGCTAGCTTAACTCCACTGACATTTAATTAGAAGCATAATTTATTGTACATCACAGTGAATACTTCTGATGGATGTGTTGCAGATTGGTACATAAAACCTGTTAGAGCCAAAGTCTAAAATTGTGCAAGTGAGTCACCGCCTCTCTGCTTTGCAGAAGAGAGATGCCTTACTTTCTCCTCTCTAGTGATTCACCCTTTAGGTGAGCCAGTTCAAAGCTACCGGGTATATGTTCAGATGCCAAATGCTAAGAAAACATTGCCTATTTCCTTTCTACCTTTTTTATTTTATTATTATCATGAAGGCACTTTGAAGTTAGCTAGAATAGAAACTTGAGGATTGTGGAAGTACATGAATAGTAATTTGTAATTGTGGGATAAGTGAGGGTCATTCCCTATATACACTCAAGCCTAGCAAAGCCAATAATGAGTTCTATTATCTTCCAGAACTTCATTAAATGTCTAAACTATTCACACAATTGGATACTGTGTTGGGAGTTTCACTATTTTTTCCCTTTAATGTAAGCAGAAAAGCATAGAGAAACAAATTAGTCATATTCTTTATAGAAGATTGTTATTGATACTCATCTGCATCTGTTAGATTCATATTGAATGACCCAAATCACAGTTATTTAATTAAGAAAGATTACTAAATTGTCCCATTGTTAATAGTATCTTTCTGTCATTTTTAAAGTATCTTTTATTCAGACATGTAACTGTTCCTGTTTTAACTATGGTAAATATCAATATACACAGATGTGTTTAACGTTTCTAGCATATAGCTAGTAAAATGTCTTATAATTCATTATATAATTGGTAAAATATACACAAAAATTAACAGAGATTTATAGGAAGTGGATATTCTGAGGATTTTTTGAAAAATTTACTTGCATTTTCTAAATTTTCCACAATGACATGCATTATTTTTATGATCTGCAAAACTGATTTTAAAATCTTGTGTGTATATTTTTAAATACCCTATTACAATTATGTTAAAAATCAAAACATAAAAAAATAGAGCAATATGTTAATGGTAGTTATATCTTAGTGGCATAGTTTATAGTGATCTTACGGATTCAAATATTTATTGAACAAATAAATAAATTTTCTTCTTTATCTTTTCTAACTTTAAGTAGTTTTTGTTAATGAGCCAATATTGGATTCTTCTTAGGAAAGAAATAAATCAATAAATCATAACATTGATATTAGCCCATAAGAACTAATAATGTCCCCCCAAAAACACGTTTTATTGATTGCCACCACCTAAATTGCCAATAAAAATACTGTATCTGTATACAATATACAAGCATTGCTATCCACATAATTGTGTCCTTGCTTTTGAAGCATTGTTTGAATCCTTTATTCTGATCTCTCTCTTTTTTTGTTGTTTTTAATCCTCACCTAAGGATATTTTTTCATTGATTTTCGTAGAGAGTGGAAGAGAGGACATGGGGAGAGAGGGAGAAAGAGAAACAACAATAACATTGATGTGAGAGGAACTGTGATCAGTTGCCTCCTGCACATTCTCCAACTGGGCCTTGGATTGAACCTGCAGCCCAGGTATGTGCCCTTGACCGGGAATGAACTCTGTGACCCTCTGTTGTGTGAGCTGACAACACTCTAACCACTGAGCAATGTCAGCGAGTGCATGATCTACTCTTTCTTTACAGGTTAATATGTTTAATATCATACATTATTTAAATGTTTTGAAACGGGCTGAAAAGTCAGAATGCCCTGGTTTCATGTCACAATTATACCATTTTCTAGCTATGCAATTTTAGGTATATTACCTCTCTATGATTCAGTGTTATTATGGTAAGTGGACCATTGGGTTTCTATGAGAATTAAATAAGATTACTTAAATAAATTTAGGTAAATCATTTAGCATTGGGCTTTGCCTGTAGGAAGCATTCAATACATATGAAGTATAATTACTTTCTTATCTTTGTTTCCTAATAATATAGTACCTGGTGTACAGCTCTAGTTCACTAAACAGATGTTGATTTGTTTTGACTTTAAAGAATTCCAATTTACCTCAAACTTAAAGCCAGAAATTGAAATGACAAATACCAGGTAATTCTTATATAGTGAGTATACATTGAAGAATGCACTCAGGTATTCTAGAGTGTAAAAAACAAACAAACAAACAAAAAACACCAAAAAACTGTTTCTCTACTAACATACTTAGGCTGTACTTATAAAAGCAATTTTTAAAAAGATAAAAATAGCTATCTTGACTTATGCCCATACCTATGACCATGTATCGTGGTGTTTTGCAAATAATTAGGCACCAGCATCTACTATAAAATTCTTCTCCCACACATCTCTTCTACACTTGTCCCTCTTCTGCCTTTAAATTTTACTCTTATAATATCAAATAGGTGCCCATTAGACAGATTTTCAGATGGAGGTTAACATGCATAATCTTGAAAAGCACACGTAATTGATATTGCCAAAACATTATATGCTTTGCGTATTTTTTACTTCACCTATATATTGGCTAGAAAGAAATCAACTCAATGCTCACCCTGCTCTATGCTTCTCATATGTCTTCATATTGCTCCAGGTCTTGGTACATAGTACCTTAATATGCATTACAGAATATTCATTGAGTGAATGAATATATAAATAAATGAAGTTTTGAAACTTTTCATTAAATAAGGTGAGATGGGATAATTAATTTTTGTACAGACATCTGTCAAACTTTCTCTGAAAAAAGAAAGTAGACCATACCACCAAAAATGGACAGTATATAATTGTAATATGAGTGTTTAAAAACTTATATGTGGCAGTCATGATCATGGAGCCTTTCCTATGTATGAATTAAGGAAATACAGTTAAAATTGTTGGAGGAGTTCTATTATTTGCAACATGACACAAAGATCAATTTTTAAAATAAAAGTACAACTGTTTTTGGATAATGTATTTATTAAATAAGTCTAGTATCTAGGTATTTGCATACCAAATGAAACCTGGGAGCCTTTACAATTTTTTAAAAATTCATCAGCCACTATTTTCTTATACTATACACACAGTTGAAAGCTAATTAACCTTATTCAGTAGTTGAATTTAAGTCTACAATATCTGCATTATATGAAATTACATTTGTATTTATATGAAATTACCTATGTTCCAAATTTTAAAGGCTTTAAGGAGAAAAGACAATTCCTGTTTTAGCAGTACATGATTTACATACTTGTGTAAACCAAAGTTAACTTTAAAGGCATTTAAAATGTTCCAAGCCCTCCAGGGTGAGCTTACTTAACAGGTTAATTTATTCTAATATTATATAATCAAAACAGAATTTGGGCAAACTATATTTGAACTGAGATTAACATAATGAATACCTTTAATAGAAAGTCTTATCATTTTCTCCCTACAATTATCAAATGTTCTGATTTAAGTGACAGTCAAACAAAACAGAGGACAATTATAAAAATTCCAAAGTATTGTGCAAACATTATCCTTCCATCTTGAGGGGAAAAATCATCATTCCCCCCAAGGGGTATGAAATGATTTGCAGCTTAAACACAATGTACATATAATAAGGATCACTTTGTATTTTATGTGGTTTTATGATGAAGTATGATTTCCTACTATTTAATAGGTGTCATTGGAAAAGAAAAGAAATTGAATTTAAAATAGTCCTGCAAAGCAGGATTTGAGTGGTAAGAGCTTTCCAAAAAGGTTGGCAGCCACTGTGTCCACTGGGAGTGAGAACTTTTGCAGGACCAGGCAGCCCGAGCTCAAGGCCTTTGCCTCACCTCTACTCCCAGGGCAGAGCTAAAGAGGGAAGGAGTAGTATTTCTTTCAGGTTTTTCTTCAGAAAAAATTCAAAGGATATTTATAGCTTAAGGAAAACAAAAAGAAAAATAAAGACTAGTAAAAGACAGGTATAGTAGTCCTTACTTTGTCCAGAAAAATTTATATTTAATTAAAAAACCGGGATGATTTGGGAAGCATGTGTGTATGTATGGTAGTGGTGGGAGTGTATGTGAGAGGCGGGGGTTGGGGGGAGGGGGGGAAGAACAGGAGAGAGGATTTGCCTGATAATACTCTGAACTTGAATCACGACCACAGTTATAATTAAAGCTGCAACCCTGAGCTAGCTAAGTGTAGCCTTGGTGCCCCCGATCTTCATTTCAAATGGTCAGTTTCTAATACATAATAGCTTGCTCCCTGTACAAATAAAAAGGGGATTGAGCAAAATTACATATAAAGTTACTTTCAGGGCTTAACTATTCCAGTTACACATAGTTTTACAAAATACTAGAAGAAAATATGCCAAAGTGGTAACTGATTATCTTAAAGCAAGTAAACTCTCAGTAGTATTTTCCTTTTTTACAATTGTACAACTTTTCTATAATCCACCTTTACATTAAGTTTATTCATAAAATATCAATGTATAGGATACTGCCATTGATTACTATATAACGAAGTTGTGTTTACTACTTAGTAAACAAGTCACTATTTTTAATTATTATATTAGAAGGGCTAGTTGTGCATACTGTAAATGCTGTAGTTGAGGGGACTCCTTTCCTATGAGCATCAAATAATTCAGAGGCGGCCTCACAGTTCTGCCTAGATGTCTAGAGTTTGCACTAGGGCTCATGCTCTTCTCTCTGCAAAGCCCTTTCTATGCCCTCGCTCTCAAGACTGCTTAGCAGAGCAACTGAGAACTCAGTATGCGCTGCTTTTACGTTACTCATCACTTTATGTCTTCTATTGTAGTTAATTATGCATATGCTTCATTTCCCCAGCCCAAATCATAAACACAAGAGAGGAAAGCTGTTTACTTACTTTTGAATCCTCCTCGTGTCTACCACAGTGCACTGAACACAGGCACTCAATAAGAAAAATTTGTAGAGAGACTGAAAAAATGCTCTTAACCCACCTCAAATTTTTGCCTCCATTATGGCTAAATTGTATTTTATTTATTAAATTAAAAATTTTAAATATTAAAGAAATGTGCCATACTATATTATGGCCATATCATATTACAGCAATCTTTGAAGAAATCCAGAGAGAATAAACAAAAATAACTTTAAATGCATTAAAGATGAAAGAAAGTATTTATTTTTAATATAAAAAATGGCTTAAGTGCTATTGTAATGCTTCATATATACATTCATGAAACAAATAGGAGTAAGGATAATGAAAAAGAATGTGTTCTCAAAAGCTTATAGAACTACCAGAGAAAGAGATATTTTAAAAATATCATATTTTCAGATGTCTGAAATGTAGTTTTAAATGTAAAATCATTTTAGATAATTTTGAAAAATAAAATTATAAAATAGCTCACTGATTTCTATTTTGAAAAGCTATATTTTGCTATGACAAATATTTTTTCACTCTAATTTAGCACAGCAAAATTAAAGTAAATAATACAAAGGTGAACTTATATAAAGAACAATGTAAAATTAGATATAACTTCTATTTTTAAAGAACATGGTAGACACATAGAATTTCAAAATTATCAAGTTCCTTATCTTTTTATTATTATTAAACTAGAGGCCAAGTGCACTAAATTCATGCACGGGGTGGAGGGCGAGGGGGGTGGTCCTTCAGCCCTGCTTGCACCTTCTAACAATCTGGGACCGCTGGCTCCTAACTGCTTGCCTACGGGCCTGCTTGATTGCCCCTAACCACTCTGCTTGCCTCCCTCATCACTCCTAACAACTCTGCCTGCCTGCCTGTTCGCCCCTAACCACTCACCAGCCTGCCTGATTGCCTCTAACCACTCTGACTGTCTGATTGCCCCAACTGCTCACCTACCTGCCTGATCATCCGTAACTACCTCTGCCTGCTTGCCTGATCATCCCTAACTGCCTCTGCTTGCCTGCCTCATCGCCCCTCATTTTACACTTTTATTATTATAGATAGTTGCCTTGCCCCAAGTTTTAAGGACCTGCTTGTCATGAGATAGAAAAGTTTTAATTTTTACTCTTCATTATGGCAATTAACTAACACAGATGGCCACCAAAAAGGTGACTTACCAAAGGGTGTGTAGCAAATGGTGCTGTTAAGTCCTCTTCCATCAAAATGTGCATGTGGTGCATTGTATCTGCCTGGGTACATGAAAGAGTGAAGTTTCTGTCTGTCTTTGCAATCATATGAGCAAATTGTGTGAGACCCCAGCCAAGTCTGGTTTGGTGCTCACAGAATAGTGGAGCTCTTTTTTTTTCTTTGCTCCATTGGTGGAGATTTCCTAGAAGTTGCAGGATATTTTCCTTTTAATTTTTCCTCCACACTCTGACTTATGTCTTTCACCTTTGCTTTCCCTCCATCCCCCCACCCACAACAGTAACTTGCTACAGGCTCACTTCACTCAAGTCTCTAGGAGATCCGCACAACACATCTGCCAGCAGAACTACAATTCCCAGTATTCCTGGTGCTCCCCACACTCTTGGCTTCCACTTCCAGCCCAAGGCCCCTCCGGTCCCCTCCCTCCACACGGCTGGGTGACACTGGGCTCGTGTTGCTGGGGCAAAGCCGCCAGCTTCTTGCCCCAGCCACTATGGGCATCACCATCTTTGTTGTGGAGCGATGGTTAATTTACATATTACTCTTTTATGAGATAGGACAAGAAATGTATAGTAAAATATGTACAATGTATAGAAAATAGAAAAATCAACCATACTTAAGACCTTAGATCTTAGCTCCTTTAGCTAAGCTCCTCTGACCCCCAATGCCTTTCAAAATTACATCTCATCTCTGGACTCTTTATTAGTCTCTGGACTCTTATTTATCATCTACGCACAGCCTTCTCCAGATTCCCGAACCCTTCTTGATGCTGGAACTAGAACTCCGGCACACACTAAAATAGTTAAAGAAATTATATGGATTCCCAGAATGTAGAGATTAAAATTTGTATATTCTTACACTCAGTTTATGGAACTATGTGAATATAGTATACACATCATGCTGTTTATAACCTTCTCTCATTAAAATGTATTTTCCATATCTCTCTAAAAGTAAATACCCAAAATATAATTTTAATAGTCATACAGAATTCCATATTATTCATGAATCATAATTAATTAACCTGCCTCCTATTGCTGGGAATTTACATTGTTTCAACATTTGAAGTAATTATAATGCTGTTATTGTACATAAATCTATAACTATTATTTCATTAAGATAACTTGTTATACACACATCACTGAATTCTGAAAGAATGTTTATTATAATTTAATATTTTCTTAATGATTCTAAATAAATTACCATATTTAATGTAGTATACAATAAGATGGTAAGTATTTGCTCTAGGTGCAGAATATCTGAGCTGAAATCCTGGTAGCACCACTTTAATAGCTGGATGACCTCAGACAAGTTATTTAGCCTTTCTCAGACATATTGATTCCTTTCCGAAATGAGTTCACTAATAGCATTTATCATATAGATTATGAAGATGAAATGAGAAAATTACATAAAATGTAGAGCCTTTAGTCTTATGAAAATGTCTTAACTTTATGTTAACTATACCATTTCACCAAAATAACAATAGCAGTAGATACTAAGAACTGCTATATAATATGTTAAACTATATATGTGAATTTTATAAAATTAGAAATTGTATATCCTTTTATATTATATATAAATGATTGATGAGAATAACATGTTAAAATTATTTTATGTATTTATTCTATATACATATATAAATGTATAATATTTTGTTATTCTTGTTATTGTATATTCTTTTACCAATTTATCACACTTTATAAAACCAGTCTCTTTTTTGTCTGATTTTTTTTTTGCTTAAAATATTACAACAAGTAGTATAAAACCATTGTCTTAAAAGGAGTCCCCCATAAAATACCCCAAATAACCAAAGCAATATTGCAGAAAAACAAAGCTAAAGGCATCAGAATCCTGATTTCAAACTATATTACATAGCTATATAATTAAAACAGTATGATATTTCATAAAAACAGATGCATAGCCCTGACTGGTTTTACTCAGTGGATGGAGCTTTGGCCTGTGGACTGAAGGGTCCCAGGTTTGATTCTGGTCAAGAGCATGTACCTTGGTTGCAGGCACATCCCTGATGAGGGGTGTGCAGGAGGCAGCTGATTGATGTTTCTCTCTCATTGATGTGTCTAACTCTCTATCCCTCTTCCTTCGCCTCGGTAAAAAAATCAATAAAAATATTAAACACACACACACACACAAAACCAGACTCCTAGTTCAGTGGAACAGAATAGAGAAACTAGAAAAAAACCTATGCATATATGATCAATTAATTTATAACAAAGGAGCCAAGAATATGCAATAGAAAATTGTGTTGGGGAAGCTGGAGGGACATATGCAAAAGAATGAAACTGGACCACTCACTTACACAGCACACAAATATTAACTCAAAATGAATTAAAGACTTCAATGTAAGACTTGAAACACTAAAACTCCTAGAAGAAAACATAGGGAGTAAACTCCTTGCCATAGGTCTCAGTAATGATTTTTTTAATTTAACACCAAAAGCAATGGCAACAAAAGAAAAAGTAAACAAATAGGAGTACATAAGACTAAATAGCTTCTGCACAGCAAAGGAAACCATCAACAAAAGGAAAAGGAAACCTACCAAATACGATAAAATAATTGCAAAACATATATTTGATAAGGGTTAATATCAAAAGTTTAAAAAGAATACATACAACTCAATAACAATTCAACTTAAAAATGGGTAGGCGGGTATAAATAGATATTTTTCCAAAGAAGACATACAGATGGCCAACAGGTAGATGGAAGGTGCTCAAAATCACTAATCATCAGGGAATTCAAATCAAAACCACAATAAGATATCACCTCATAGCTGTCAAAATGGCTGGCATCAAAAAGTCAAGAAAAAACAAGTGTTGGAATAAATGTTGAGCAAAGCCAAGTCTACGTACTATGTAAATTTGGTTCAGCTACTACGGAAAACAGTATGGAAGTTCCTCAAGAACATAAAAACAGAATTACCGTATGGTCCAGCAATTCCATTTCTAGGTATCTATCCAAAGAATATGAAATTATATATATATTTCCCCTTTTCATTGCAGCATTATTTACAATAGCTAAGACATGGAAGTAACCTAAGTGTTAATTAACAAATGATTGGATAAAGATGCCCTTAACAAAGAAAATCAAAGGGACACTACAGAACATGTAAGTGGAGGCTGCTGGCAGTTTATAGTTGGTAAAAAGGGAGAGCAACAGGTATATAGCCAAGAAACTTTTCAAGTCCAGTTGAATTTAAAATATAGTTTTCAATGACTACATTATTTTCTTCAGCAAGCAGATACTTCATCAGCAAACCATAAATAAATAAAGTAAAATACATGGAGCTTTTTCAGATTAGGATAATCCTCAAAGAATGAATTCAAAACAACTTAGTTGTGACAAGAGTAATAAATGTTGATATTCTAAGGAAAAATCAGGACAAGTCAGGATAAAATGATGAATAGAAATCTAAATAACTGCTGAGATGAAAAGTTTTTAAAAGTATAAAATATAAAGCAGAACATGTAGCAGCTGGGTTATATCCACAATAAATCCAACATATTTGATTACCATATCTTATTTTGAATTCCATAACTTAAAAGAAGTTAGAATTTTTCAGAAATACTTACAGAGAAATTCCAAAGACTTTAAGGATTAGAAAGAGGGCTTCTGAGGAATAATATTTTAAGTGATCAATTCTAGAGAAAAGACAGATTCTTATTTATCAATGCATACCCTTTATTTTGTGGATTGTGAAAATGTTACAACTCTAATAAATGCTACATAAGAAAAGAAAGTCTTATATTGCAAATTAGAAAATTCTAAGAGAGGAGATCATCAAATATCAGTCTTGACTGTCAAGGACAGTTGCGAAATTGCCAATTTTTAAAGATGAGATTATCACTTGGCTAATGCACATCAGCTCTTGCCTGAAAGCAGCAGAATAAAGTCAATGCCATAAAAAGACACCTTATACTTTTTTTTTTTCAACGGGCAACAAAACAGTGATTAGGCCAGGAAATCAGGTCCAGTATTAATTACATAAATTAAATAACCATATGTTATAAAGGTAAAGAAAATTTACTATATCAAGTAAATGATATATGAAAAATAAGTGCTAGGAAATTAGAGGTCTATGCTCATTATTCAGGATCTGGACACATTAGAAAAACTTACAATAACATGGTTTCAGTCAAGAATGGACCATTAGTTTAAATAATTTAATCATTCATGTGTATTCCCTAAATGATTCCATTGAAAGATAATGGCTGACCTACCCCTTTCAAAGTATTCCCATTACAAATCCAGTTCTTTAATATAATCTAAAGCTTCCAGGTTGAAAATCCACCAAAGTCACAAAAACTTTATGGAGGAGAGAAACAAGTTCAGTGTATTTCGGACAAGCCAGAAAACCAGGGGAACTCAAGGAAAGACAACAGATAAGGAGGGATGACCAAAGAGAAGTTAAAAGATGAGCTTCCCATGATAGCCTTTCCAAAAATAAGTTTGAGAAGGCCAATGATCCTGGAAAAAATATGTAAAATATTTTTTTATATTGTGGGTATTTAAGATGATATGATTACTTTATGATTCAGAAGAAAAACTTTGTGCCTATTAACCAATTTGAAATGATGATTGTGGCATTCCAGTTATATTCACGCTACCGTGCTAGGGATTATGGAATTTACTGAATATTTTTACAGCATGCCTGGCCCTAAAACTATATAAGTTGTTAGAAAGTCATGCCATTTATGGAGCATTCAGTAACTCTGTTAACTACTCCTCAGTTCTTGCTGATGATACATTTCTAAATCTACAGAGTGAAATCAATAAACAGGAGGCCCTACAATGCGGAGTATTAATGTTGGAACACATAATAAATTCCCAGAGCTATCTTCACTAAAATGCTATAGTCAAGGAGTTACTGAGTTTCAGAGAGCACTCTGTGTAATAGACTGATCTTTTTCAAGGCAAATGCTGCAAACTCTCTTGTCAATCAATTTAATAACAACTTTAATTAAAAAAGGTGGTCACTTGCTAAAAAGGGAAAATATAAGTTTAAACCCTCCAGAGATGGAGTCCTCAAGTCACAAGGTAATGCCACTTGCATATAGGCTTTATATTTATTTTATTCGAACCAAATGTTCACAAACAGGCTCTAAACAGTGAACACAATTTTTTAAAAAAATGATATGGTTCATGTTCTGGTAATTTTCAGGTAGAAACTGCAAAGAGAAAATAATTGCAACCAGAGTATTGATTCATTTTATAGAACCTAATATTTTTGACATTCATTTTTTACAATTTTCTTGTTTTCTTTCCCCTCTCTTCTAGGCTATCTATTAGAACTGAGCACTTAAATATACTTTTATATTTACTGGCCCAATAGGAGTGCATTAAATTTGTGACTCTGTAGTAAGTTCTAAAATGCTAGTTTTAAAGCTTAAAGAGAAATGATCTTGCAAAAATATTATCAAAATACAAATTTCCCAGAAGGGAGGACAGGGGTAGGTAGGAGGTGGGAAGACATCAACCAAAGAAGTTGCATGCATATATCCATAATCCACGGCCCCAGAGAACAGTGTGGTGAAGGCCAGGGGCA
>NW_006295491.1:4065619-4073013 GCF_000327345.1 Myotis davidii | reverse complement strand
ATGTAATACTTTCAACAATAAAGATTTAATAAACAAATAAATAAATACATAAAATGCTAGTTTTAAAACTTAAAGAGAGATCATCTTGAAAAAAATATTTTCAGAGAAAGACATTGATGTGAGAGAAAAACACTGATTAGTTGTCTTCCGTACGTACCCCGACCAAGAATTGAATCCACAATCTAGGTATCTACCCTGACCAGATTTCAAAATACAGATTTCACTATCTTGGATCTTTAAATTTATGCTTTCAGCTTTATTTTTATTATTATATTAAAGTACACATGAAAACTGCACTTATTTAACACAGATAATTTAATGAATTTTGAAATATGTGTACATCCATGAAACCATCACCACAATCAAAATCATAAATATTTGTTACCCCCACATTTTAGAATTCATTATGTCTCACTTCTACTCCCAACCCCCATTCCCAGATATCCACAGATGTGTTTTTGTCATATGGTTTAGTTTGTTTGCATTTTCTAGACTTCTATGTAAATAGAATCATACACTTGCGCTTCTTTTTTAAAAAAACAACAAATCTGGCATCTTTCATTCAGCATAATTCTTTTGAGATTCAACCATGTTATACGTGCATCAATAGTGTCAATAGTTTGTTCTTTCATATTGCTGAGTAGTATTTTGCATGGATTCATCACATTTTGTTTATCCTTTCATGGGCATTTGAGTTGTTTTTAGTTTGGGTTTTTTACCAAAAATGTATCTACAAATACTCATGCATAAGTATTTACATGGACATATACTTTCTTTTCTCTTGGGCAGATTTCTAGAAGTGCTAGGGCTGGGTCATATAAAAGGTATATATTTAACTTCTTAAGAAAGTGTCACACTAGTTTGCAGTGATTTTACCATTTTGCATTTGCAATGGCAAACATCAGAATTCCAATTGCTGCACATCCCTGTCAACACTGGGTGTGCTGTTGTCTTTTCCATTTCAGCCATTGCCGTAGGTGTGTGGTGGTATCCCATGGTGGTTTAACTTACATTTCCCTAATGACTAGCAAATAATGACTAGTAAATAACAGGGCAACTTTTTTTAACTTGTTTGCTATACATATATATTCTTTTCTCTTTTTAGTTTGTATTTATTTTTTACATTTTATTCATAGTAATAGTCACTCTTTTTGGTACACAGTTTGTTTTGACTAATTTTTAGTCAAGAGCCATGTAATGCTGCCATGATCAAAAGAGAGAGAAAGAGAAGAGAGGGGAGGGGGGGAGGGGAGGGGAGGGGAGGTTAAGGGAGGACATTTAAATTAAATTTAAATTAAAAAACATTGATCAGTTGTCTCCCATACATATCCTGACCAGGGATTGACTACACAATCTAGTTATGTGCCTTGATCAGGAATTGAACCTGCCACCTTTAGGTACACAAAACCATGCTTCAATCAACTGAGCAACTCAGCCAGGGTCTTATATTGGTTTGTTTGTTTGTTTTATATTGTTGACATGATTACAGATGTCCCCCATTTTCCCACTCTTTGCCTACCTCCACCTAGCCTTATAGTTTTACTTCTTCCAAAGTGTCACTGAAATGGAATCAATACGTAGCTTTTGAGCTAGGTCTCTTTCACATGATGTGATGTATTTAAAATGCATCCGTGTTGTTGTGTGTATCAATAGTTCATTCCTTTTCACTTCTGAGAAGTATTTCATTGTATAGGTTTAACAAGCTTTGATTATCCATTCACTAGTTGAAGAATATCTGTGCTGTTTTCAGCTTTTGGCAATTATGATTAAAGGACTCTCAACACTTGATAAAAATTTGATCAGTCACTTCACTAAAGAAGATATATAAATGACAAATACATGGAGGCATGCTTAATATCAGTGAGAGTAATGCAAATTAAATCACAGTGGAACACCAATTTATAGCTATTACAATGACTACAATTAGAAAGACTGATTTATCCAAGTATTGATGGAGCTGTGGAGCTATTGCAACTCCCACGCTTCTGCTGAGGAAGAATATGAAATGGTATAACCACTTTAGAAAACAGTTTAGTGAAGAGAAAAGCAAAGATATTTCTACACAAAGTTCAGTATATGAATGTTAATAGCAACTTTCCGTGTAGAATCAGTTTAAAACAACAACAATTCAAGTGTTCATACTGTGAATAGATGAACACAGTATAGTCCCATTATTCCAGTACAGGCACCAAAGTATAAAGCAACCACTTTTTAAAATGCAGGTATAATAGTTAAGAACTAAAGAGAATATGTTATACAGAGTATGTATCACCTCATATTATCTAAGTGACAAATTAGAGTTGTATAAAGAATCATTTGTTTTTCACTATAAAAGTAAATAATATGGTTCAGTATCTTACCTATATATTTGTAGCCTTCTTCCCCATCTACTGTGGGTCTTAGCCAAGTTGACCTAAGTCGCCTATTATCTTTCACATGGGCACCTTTGGGAGGATAAAGTGTAAATAACATTTCAATAGCATTGGACATCGTGACGATTTCGGAATATTTTTCACGGTCATCTGTAAAAAAAAATAGAGGGGGGATATTAATTTTTTAGACCACCTTACAAAATGCCTAAAGTGATTCTTTTAGGGGATGCAAATTAATACTATTTAATAATTTGAGTGCTAATGATTATGTTAATAACATGGGTTTTCTATAGCCAAAGATACTTCACCAAAAACCTTACTGTTCAGATCATTCCTAGCAAAAATTAAGAAGTAAGGGGTTTACTAACAGGATCTTCAAACACTATCAGTTAAAGCAGTTTTATTAGTAGCTATAGAAAAAAGTAAGATACCAATGAACAGCATTTATATTTTATGTACTATAGCATAACCCTATATATATTGTAATTGCCATTAAACAATGAAATCCAATTAACTAGGCAAAAATGTTGAGTAAATGTAGAGTTCTATAAACTGAAATTGCTAAAAGAATTAATATTCCTAGGCTGTGATCTAGTAATACATATACAAATGTTTATATAGCACTATATACTGGGGAGTTTTCCAAATGCTTTAAAAGATTATAACATTGAATTTTCAAAGTAAATCTATAAGGTAGATCCTATTATAATTTCCATTTCACATGAAGAATTTGGGGCCCAGATAAATTAAATAATTTGCCTAAGTATTTTAGTCTATAAATGATGCAATTAGGATTTTAATTAGCAAAGGAAGCTCTTATTTGCAAACAAAAGCTTGTCAACTAAACTGACCTGTATTAACAAGTAGATGAGGAAACTAGAATTAAAAAATAATTTGAATAGATGGAAAAAATATCTGGTTTATGGCCTTTGGGCCTCCAGTTTATAATTTCAGTGTGTGCTTGATAAGCCACTGTCCTAAAATTCAATAAGGCAGGCTCATGAACAGTTTTCAGTCAATGTGATTAACCTAGAAACATTTAAAGGAAAAGAAGTACTGATGTGAATCTCCATGAATAATTCTGTTGCACCTTCTTTCCTCCCTTCTTCCCTTCCTCCCTTCCTCCCTTCCTTCCTCCCTCCCTCCCTCCCTTCTTCCCTTCCTTCCTTCCTTCCTTCCTTCCTTTCTTCCTTCCTTCCTTATTTCCATTTTATTAAATATCATATTTTGTGGCATATAAGTAAAGGCAGTAAAACATAATAATTGAATTATTAAGAAAGTAGTTTTGGCCTTAGCTGGTTTGGCTCAGTGGATAGAGTGTCGGCCTACACTTTGAAGGGTACCAGGTTTGATTCCAGCCAAGGGCACATGCAATCAATGATTCCCTCTCACCATTGAGGTTTCTATCTCTCTCTCCCTCTCCCTTCCTCTCTGAAATTAATAAAAAAAATAAATAAATAAAAAGAAAGTTTTTCCCTGGCTGGTTTGGCTCAATGGATAGAGCATCAATCTGCAGACCAAAGGGTCCCAGGTTCAATTCTGGTCAAGGGCACATACCTTGGTTGCGGGCTTCTCCCTGGCCCAGGCCCTGGTCTGGGCGTGTGCGGGAGGCAACCAATCGATGTGTTTTTCTCACATTGATATTTCTCTCTGTCTTTTCCTTTCTCTTCCACTCTCCCTAAAAATCAATGGAAAAATATCCTCAGGTGAGGATTAACCAAAAAAAGAAAGATTTGTTGGTGGGCAGTATGACAGGTTTTAACCTATTGCAGTGATGGCGAACCTTTTGAGCTCGGCGTGTCAACATTTTGAAAAACCCTAACTTAACTCTGGTGCCATGTCTCATATAGAAATTTTTTGATATTTGCAACCATAGTAAAGCAAAGACTTATATTTTTGATATTTATTTTATATATTTAAATGCCATTTAACAAAGAAAAATCAACCAAAAAAATGAGTTTGCATGTCACCTCTGCCACACGTGTCATAGCTTCGCCATCACTGACCTATTGCCTCACTCCACATCCACCTTCATTGTCCTGCTTGTGAGAATAGGACATTTATCCCTTGTCATATGGCAAAATGTTAAGCATCTTCTGTGGAGGGTAATGTCAAGTAGAGAATGAAAGGGCTCTTCCTGGTGCTGGGTGCTCCCCTGGCCTGCTCCTACAGTGCACAGTGGACAGCAGTGCAGGGTAGCTTCTGGCCATGTCACCTGACTCCACCTAGGGCTCCCTACATACACATTATGGGAACTTCCTAGTGAGTTCTCTGGTGCAAACCTTCCCCATGAATGAGTTCCCGGTGGGTTCTACATTGTGACACCTTCCTCTGGACAGTTTCCCCAGGACCCCAGAAAGTGGCTTCCCTGTGAGTCTCACCAGCATGCAGTGTCAGTGAACTTCCCTGCCGTTACTGGATCACAGCTATGCCCTCTCCAAGAATATCTGGATCCCAGGTGAACGGTGAGGGTAGGGGCGCTCTTTAAAATGTGTTTTTTCCTTAGGTGCTCTGCCTCTGACCTAGAGATAGTGACCACTCCCTAAGTCAGCTCTTCTCAATTTCTAGGATTCCTTTTATCCTCAGTAGCCAATCATAGTTACTCTAATCCCTATCATAATTAATAATTCTTAATATTAAACCTTATCTGCTCAAATTACTGTGTAGTTTTTCTATTTCCTATTTTGACTCTGACTAATACAGACAGATTCAGGGTCTATATTTTGAACCACTATTAACATCCTGTGAAATATTAAACGCATCAATTTACCTTGAGGTGATAATATGGACCTCATATGGTTATTGTTAGAATTAAATGTTATAAGATATATAAAACATTTATACCACCATGTCCACAAGTAGTAGAGAAATGTGTTACTAGTTTTCATCCAGTAAATTATCTATATATATAAAAGTCTAAGTGATTGGCTGACTGGCTGACCGGCCAACTAGCCAGTAGCTATGACATGCACTGACCACCAAGGGGCAGATGCTCAATGCAGGAGCAGAAACCATAGACATGGAAACATGTAACAGACTGATGAATCTCAGAGGGAAGGCGGGAGGGTTGGGGAGGGCAGGAAGAGATTAACCAAAGATCCTATATGGATATTAGAGGCCCAGTGCACGGATTTGTACACCAGTGGGGTCCCTCAGCCTGGCTTATGGGGATTGGACCAAAACCGGCTCTCCAACATCCCCCAAGGGGTTCTGGATTGCGAGAGGCCTCTAGTTTTAATAATAAAAGAACAATAACTATGAGAGTTAGGAAATAAACTAGATTTATGTTCATTAGTTTTAAAGCACTGTATTTTCCATAAAGGCAGATATTCCCATTTCAGGCAAACTAAAATGCCTACACTAAAATATACATAGTTGTAAATGTGGAACAGTCACTTTCTCTTACTGGCTAATCCTGACTGAAGACTAAATAGACACACATGAAGCTGGTGGAGTGTTGAACTTCCTAGGATCACATAATATAGTGATAATTCGAGCATCAAACACATATTGAAGGTTTCTAGATCAGAGTTCTGCTAATGCTACCATCTGCCATCAGGTAACACAAACAGAGCCTTGGAACATATATAAACAAGGCATCATGGCATTTGAATGATTTTACTTCTCTTATAAGATCAAAGTTGATTACAAATAAGCATTTATCACTTTAGAAAACACAGCTGGCAAGACATGTTCTCTTCTTTTTATTTTATTGCATATGTCATCCCAAGATAAAAGCAGGAATTTGATTGTTGTTGCTCCTATTGATCATTTTTGTTACTTACGGAGTACATTCCCTTTAAGACACTGCTAAGTCAATATTGCCACCTTGGATTTAGATGTAATAATTCTGTTCTAAGAACTCAAAAAATTAAGAGCTCTTCCTTATCGCTTCTTCCCCAAGCCACATATGTAGTAAAAATCTGAAGATCTTAGATGTATGTGTCTAAGTGGTTCCGTGGCAAAAACTATCACGAAATATCTATTACTCTCTATCGCGCCCTGGTGGCCAAGTGGTTCATTCTCTTCACTGAGAGGTAGCAGCAGTGGTTGAGAGCAGAGGCCTTGGAGCTTCACTGCTTGGATGTGAATCTGGATCTCCCATTTACAAGCTGTGTGCCCTGAAACAAGTTAGCTACCCTCTCTTCAGCCCGGTATCACACACAACCCCCAAGACCCCAAAACACACACACACACACACACACACACACACACACGAAATATCTCCACAATACGGTGTCATGAGGACTAAATGGGTTAACAGAAGTGAAGTTATTGGAAGAACACCTAATCTGTGGTCAGCATTACTTACGTTAGTTATTACTATCATTATGATGCCCTTCATTTAACAGATGCTGGTATATACAGCCTCTATTCTATTTAGATAATAATAGCAGCTTCTTGTCTCCTGCCCCATTTTGCTTGTGCTTTAGACAGGCAAGTGGAAAGGTGGGTGGGCAGTCATGCTGAAGTCATTGCCCTTCCTAGTCATTCCTACACTATTTTGGATGCTCTAAGGGTCAGTGGTTCCTGTTGAATATTTATCAACATCTTGGGGAATTTTACCACTTTTAAAAGATTTCTGATTAATCAGTCACTTATAGGCTCCTAGTGGGCATTATGGTGGTTTTCCTTATTATTATTATTAGCAATAAAAATAAAGAGAACATTTTGTTTCATCTAAGACAGCATAAATGTTGATGGCCCCATCAGTTTACAGACCACTAGGAAATATAAAGGACTGCCAATTTAGCTATAGCATGCCATTAACGATAGAATGTGGCTCAATTTCAGACAATAAGACATGAAAATATATATCACAGGGTTAACAAAATAGGGCAAAATCTAAGGGTTATCACTCTCTTTACTTTTTCTCAATTATATTTATTGAAACTTGTGATTGTATTATTTATATTTTTTATTTACTTAAGATCTGTTTCCCTCACAAAACTATTAGTTTCAGGCAGGTAAGGTCCCTGGCTGTTTGCTAACCATTGTTTCCTCTAGCACCTAGCCCTATGC
>NW_006295491.1:4038713-4065469 GCF_000327345.1 Myotis davidii | reverse complement strand
CTTCTAGGCAGCACTATGGTTTCTCTCACAAAACAGCAGCTAAACCTCTTCCCAGGCAGTTTTCGGATGCTGGTCTTCTCCACAAGAACTTAATTTGTAGAAGCCATCAGGTCCAAACTACTATTCATCAACTGATTATAACTTATCAGTTTGCTAAGGATTTAGTGGCTTTGTGGGCATGCTAGCCACCTGGCAGGCTCTCCCTTGGAAGTCTTCTTCCAGTGTTTCTGAATCCTCCAGCTGTCCCTGTACAGTCTTCTAGGCAGCACTATGGTTTCTCTCACAAAAGCAGCAGCTAAACCTCTTCCCAGGCAGTTTTCTGATGCTGGTCTTCTCCACAAGAACTTACTTTGTAGAAGCTATTGAAGAGCCATCAGGTCAAAACTACTATTCATCAACTGAATATAACTTATCAGTTTGCTAAGGACGTAATCTATACTAATAAAAGAGTAATATGCTAATTAGACTGGACATCTTCCAGACATCTTCCAGACGTCCTTCTGGACAAAGCCATGGTGGCAGGGGCGGAGGCAGAGGCGGTTAGGGGTGATCAGGCCATTAGGGGAGAGCAGTTAAGGGATGATCAGGCTGGCAGGGGAGGGAAATTAGGGGGTGATCAGGCCAGCAGGGAAGGGCAGTTAGGGGGTGATTAGGGGAAGTTAGAGGGTGATCAGGCTGGGAGGGGAGGCCAGTTGGGGGCAATCAGGCCATCAGGCAGAGGCGGTTAGGGGCGATCAGGCAGGCAAGCAGTGAGAATTGGGCCTAAACCGGCAGTCAAACATCCCTCAAAGGGCCCTGGATTGAAGAGGGTGCAGGCCGGCCTAAGGGCCCCCACTCCCATGCACAAATTTCATGTACCAGGCCTACAGTCTAGTATAAAATCCCTTACCATGATCTCTTTAGCCACCTCTAGTTTCCCTCTTCTTGTCAGGTAAATGAAGCTAATTATGTTTCTATTCAGAGAACCCAAAGATGCCCTTCCCTTCCACTCCCATGCAGGGAGCCATACTATTGTGAGGAGAGCCCATTGCTTTCCTCCTGCACAGCCTGAATTTGAATATTTGAGGCAGTGGTTCTCCTATTTGCACTTCAAAAATCAAAGTGATTTTTTAAAAAATTATGAACGGGGTCTTACTAATTGAGTTTATTTGTGATTGGCAAGTGTTCAAATTCCATGATTATTTTAACATTATTTAATGGTGTGCCTTTGATAGAAAATTTTGGAAGTACCAAAATTAGGTGGTCATCGGTACCTAGCATAAGAAATCATTATTACTCTTAATATTTGTCAATCTTACATGCATGGTTTTTATTCACCCATGTTCTTCAAGAAAGCAATTAGAACATAAGTACTTAATAAGAAATTGGTAGCAGGTCACTCTAAGATATGTAAAATATTTTCTATTAAAAATAATAAACTAGTACCTACTTTTAAAAAACTAATTATCCTATATAATAAAAGCCTAATATGCAAATAGACCAAACAGCAGAACGACCGGTAGAACAACCTGTCACTATGATGTGCACTGACCACCAGGGGGCAGACACTCAATGAAGGAGCTGACGCAAGCACGCAGATCCCAGGTCAGCTAAAGTGGGTGTCAGCAGGGGGCTCCCCGATTGCCCTGCAGAGGGAGGCAACCAGCAGTGGAGGTGGTGGAGGGTGGGGCCGGTGAGCAGGCGGCACCCGGCAAACCAAGGTGGGTGCTAGCGGGGACCCCTGACTGCCCCACTGGTCACCCCAAAGATCAGATTGGCCCTCAACTCCAGCCAGGCCTAGGGACCGTACCTGTGTGTGAATTTCATGCACCAGGCCTCTAGTTAGGAAAAAAACAGAATTTTCAATTTTCCATTCTAAGATGATAAAAAGAAAGACCATCTGTTATTGTTTCTCTCTAAAATTATTTTTAAGATATTTTAACACTAAAAATGCATAAGCAACACAATCTCAGATGGAAGAACAGTACTTTACAGTGAATGATGAGAACCTTGAGCTTACAAGATTTTTGAGTGTTAGTTTTTTCCTAATGGGCCTTCCCTCTATCACACAAACTCTAGCACAGACACAATAGTTCCAAAGGGCACGTGTGTACATTGTTGAGTTCAGGGCCAGGCCTAAGTGTATGAGGAAGAGTTAGGTGGCTAACAAAGCTTTACTAGTGACCTTGGGTTACTTAAACAGAATGGCGGGCCTTATTATTGAAGTAAATTATTAACAAGTATTTACAAGTATGGGCAGAAATACCCTAATCCTTTACCTTAGCCCAGTGGTCGGCAAACTGCGGCTAGCGAGCTACATGTGGCTCTTTGGCCTCTTGAGTGTGGCTCTTCCACAAAATACCGACTTCTGTGCATGGGTCACAAAGTTTCAATCGCACTGTATGTGAGCACCCACACGTGGTATTTTGTGGAAGAGCCACACTCAAGGGGCCAAAGAGCCGCATGTGGCTCGTGAGCCTTAGTTTGCTGATCACTGCCTTAGCCTAATAACTTATTGCATTATTATGTAACTAAATTTATCACCAAAGAAAAAAATATACTTTATAGTGTCCATACAAACACAAAGTTTAAAGGCTAAAAACAATGGTGACAGACAATGGAGGTTTTCTTCCACTGTGAATATTAAGCATTCGTTAAAATGCTCATTTCTCTCTCATGGACCAAAGACCAGTCACATGAGGATTTCAGTATTGGGTTATAAAATGTGAGTTTGAACCGGTGGTCAAATAATGTATAACCTACTATAAAAACCAATTTCTAAATGTTATACTGTTGATATTTTTCCCTGTTTAGCTAGAGTAGTTTACGCTATATCATTTTCTTTGGTTTGAAAAAAGTGAATGTCATACTTTTTTGTCATGCCATTTTTATCTGAGCTTTTTTCTATTTATTAGTAAATTTCAAATGATACCAATTTATCAGTATAAAAAATCATATATGTCTTGAATAAAGGAAAGTGAATCTAGAGCATTTCCGTATCTACAAAATTTTCTTTTTAAACCATCACTGAAGAAGGAGGGGAACAATGAGATTCAAAACCAAAGGGCAAAATGATTAAGAAGTCAGTTAAACAATATCCCACTGGATGATATAACCAGTATAAATAAATGCATGGGCCTTTCCTCCTTTATATTACAATTAAATACTGACATTACTTAATATAAAGAGAAGCAAAAATGTTTATTAACATTTGAATGAGAGCAAATATTACATACTAAGAAAATGAATTAATTTAAAAATGTGTTAAAGTATAGCAAACTTTCCTATTTTTAAATCCTCTCAGGTCATGAAAACAGGCATATATTGCTATTTTTTTCTAAAATGTTCTTCACTATATAATCCAAAGGTTAAATCTGTAAAAATTGTGTCCTTCATACATATCCTTACAAATCCAATCAACATTCTATTAGAAAATAGGAAGTTAGGGGATTGTAATCATTTGATTGTTTAATAACATAAGCACAATTATTTCAAAAGGTTTACTTCCTCAGTGGAATAAACATGGACTATCAATAAAGAAATATGCTAATATTTATTTTTATGTTGATTTTTTTTGCTTTTCAGCTTATTAGCAAATAAATATATTTTCAAGTGTTTGATAAAGAAAGCTAAAAGATTTTTTATTTTTTCTGTCTTCATGTAAGTTAGATAAATACAGATCATATTACTGTACATAAATCATGTAACTAAATAAAACACTAAAATAATTTTGGATAATTCAAATAAAATTATTTGAGGAGCATTTTCTTTCTTTTGAAAACCTATGCTTATTTGTGAGTGTGTCTGTATACTGGAAGCAATGCAAACATTGTCTCATAAATGATTGGAGCATTATGATTAATAATAAGTAATCTATTTTAAAAAATATGCCCTTCATGTTTCTCTGAAGGTCTGAGTCTTAGGATGGCCAGATTAAATCCATTAACATGATTTTACTCTGACAGATTCAAGATAAATGGTCCTCTCACCTTAGTTTAAATGCTCTCACTTTGAGAGAAATACAATAGCACAGAAAATTCATAAAACTTAAGAGCACAGTGGCAGTTTTTATTGGGCTCACCATACATAATTCACAAGATATTTCTTTTCACTTTGTTTGAAAGAGTATTTTAATAAAAAATGTACCTCCTAGGTTGGATTATTAAATTAAATTTGAATACCCAACCCTCTTGGTTTCTTTTGTTACAGATTGCCATTCTTTTAGTCATTTTCCTATATGTATACATATCCTAAGGGACCAGGGGAAATCAAGCCAATCTTCAGGCTATTCATTAGTGATATAAGTTTTAAAAACTATATTGGGGATAAAATTGGAATTACTAGTTCATTATTTTAAGTTCTATTATCTCATGTTATCTCAATCCCTTAGCAAAATAAATAATAATAATAATAATAATAATAACAGGCAGTTGACTATAACAGACCTAGCTACATAACTTTACTCAACAATTCTTTCAGCCTGCCATGCAAAAAATTATTAAACCATCATTGAAGATTTATCTTTCCTTTCCTGTGCTTAGCACTCTCTTTAGACTCAAGAGAGGAATATAATACCATGCTGTTTCATAGAGTAAAAAATTAACTCTTTCTAAAACAAAGTTGGGTACAAGCTAATTAATAAGTTGGGTACAAGCTAATTAATAACTGAAAAAATTCACTTATTTAGCAACTGTCCAATTTCATGGCTTGATTTATTTATAGATAGCAACAAGTAATAATATATTTGGTTAAAGATAGTATAGCAAAAGCAAGTTTTTTTCTCTTCTCTCCAGTGATATCTCCCCACAAATCACATTTTAATCTGTCAACAAAATACGTATCTATCTATATATATGCCAGCAATAGGAACACCAGAATGACCTGAATGACCGGTCACTATGATGCCCACTGCAGCGGGCCAACCAGCCTGATCAGGAGTGGGGCCAGCCAGCCAACCTCCTGTGGCTCCTCCCACCCAACAGCCAGCCCAGCTCCCACCAGCCTCCCCATTCCAATCAGGGGCAGGGCCAGCTGGCCAACTTCCTGCAGCCCCTCTCCCTGGCCAGCCACCCACCCTGATGGGGGGCAAGGCCAGCAGCCAATCTCCCATGGCCCCTCCCCCCTACAGGCCTGGCCCTGATTGGCCCCCATTTGGGTGGGTCAGCCTGACCCCACCCATGCACGAATTTGTGCACTGGGCCTCTAGTCCTATATAAAAGGCTAATGTGCAAATTGGGTCCTCTGGAGTTTGACTGGGAGTTTGACCACTCACTATGACATGCACTGACCACCATGGGGTGGCACAGAATGAAGGAAGGCCCAGCCAGCGGCTGGCAGCTGGGGGAAGGAAGACCCCAATCAGCCCTGATTGCTGGCGAGGTCTAGAGATCCTACCCGTGCACAAATTTTGTGCACTAGGCCTCTAGTATTTACATCTTAGTGAAACATGGAAATTCCCACAAACTCCAATAACCTTGAAGAATATTTGATAGAAACAATAAATGCAGACCTAAATGAAAAAGAATGCCTAAAGTGGATTCAAACTTCCTCAGATTTCAGACAAAATACAGATATGTCTAAAAGGAAGAATCACAGTTTTGAAAGACCTCTTTAGGGACCTTTTGGGGGAATAACAAGACCCTTGTGTGATAGAATATAGAAGAGACAAAAAGTGTCACTAAGAAACCTAATCCATGCCACACCTCAGAATGACAGTTAAGATGGAGCCAAAGGAGGAAAAATTAATGTCTACCCCACATGCAAAATACACTCATCCCATCCCAATGTCCCCTAAAGTCTCTACATTTACAGTGTCAAGCCAAAATCCAAAAATCTCATCAGCTCAAAAGTCCCAAATGTAATCATTTAAATATTCTAAATTTGGTATGAGTGAAACTCAGTATAATCCATCTTAGGTTCAATTCCTCTCTATGGACCTCTGAAACTTAGGAACCAATTGTCTGCCCCCAGAATACAACAACGAAACAAGCATAAGATAAAAAGTTTAAACACTTCCATTCAAGACAGAAAAGTAGAAAGAAAAAAGAAGGAATGTTTTTGAAATTCTAGCTTATAAATTCCATTAGATTTCAAGAGTTGGAAATAAATCCTCTGTGGTTTTCAGTTCTGCCTTCTGAATCTTCCTTCCTTCCTCCCACCCTTCCTTCCTCCCTCCCTTCCTTCCTTCCTTCCTTCCTTCCTTCCTTCCTTCCTTCCTTCCTTCCTTCTTTCCTTCCGTCCTTCCTTCCTTTTATTTTATCCTTTCTGATCACTCTTCCTTCCTTCCTTCCTTCCTTCCTTCCTTCCTTCCTTCCTTCCTTCCTTCCTTCCTTTTTTATTCTTTTGTTTCTATTTTCAAGAAGGATAGAAAGGATCTGTTGATGAGAAGTTTAATGAGTCTGTTTCCTGACTATAAACTTACGTCTAGTAACATGATTTCATTTCATACTCTCTGTCCTTCTTGGTTCAAGCTGGAAGTGTTCTTCTGATATAAACATCTCAAAAAACTTGTAGTTCTCCCATGTATGGGAGATTCACTCCATTAGACATGAGGCTTCTCTACACTTCTTTCCTGGAAAATTCCATCCCCATTCTTGACTTCTGCTTAGGTCACTGGGAGGTTCTATTGGTCACACTTTTTTCCCTCCATAAAAAAAAACCTTTGTGTAACTGATTTTTTTTATATATATCTGTCTGAGGTTATTAACAAAAGGTTGTCCAGCCATACTCTCAGCTTTATTCTACTGTATATTTTCCTAATGGTGACACTCAGTTTTAGTATCTTTCACAATCTGAATGAATTGAAAATTTTCCAAAATAACTGGTTCTGAATGAGTTGAGAATTTTCCAAAACATCTGGTTCCTTTTTGTGTAACAGTTCTATCATCTTATTCTCCTGCATTTTACTATAAGTAGCAGAAGTACCTAGGCTTCACATTCAAACTTTTGCTTGGAAATCTCTTCAGCTAAATGTTCAAGGTCATAGCATACAACTTGTACTTTCTACATAAGCTATAGACCACAATTCCACTGAGCTTTTGCCCACTATATAACAAGCATCTCCTTTCCCTAAGTTTCTAATAACATGTCCTTCATTTTCTTTGGAGCCCTCATTAGCAGTACCTTTAACTTCCATTATTTCTATCAACAGTCTCTTTGTGATTTAGATATTCTCTAAGGTTGTTTAGATTTTCTCTATCATACTCCTCACTTCCTTCTGAGACCTTAGCAGAATCATAAATGTTCATAATTCTACTAACAGGCTGTTCAAGACAATCCAGGCTTTTCTTTTTCTATTTTTCAAGCAGAGTCTTCAATATTCTTCTAACCTTCACCTGCCACCCAGTTACACATTTTTAGATGACCTTTGTCAATCAGTGTTCAACTAGAGAGGCAGAGGGCTTTATTGCCACAAATTGGCTTATTCAATTGTGGGGACTGCTTAGGCAAGTCCCAAATCCATAGAGCAGGCTATCCGAAAGGGCAGGCTGGCATTCTGGGGGCATAGAAAGAAGTTATTATACACAGGAAGAATTTCTTCTTCAGGGACGCCTCAGCTCTGTTTTAAAGGACTGTTAACTAATTGTATCAGGCCTGTGCGGATTATCTAGGATAATCTCCTTCATTTACATCAACTGATTATGCACTTTAGTCACATCTACAGAATACCTTTGCAGCAGCATGTAGGTGAGTGTTGAACAACTGGGAACTATAGCTTAGTCAAGCTTACACAACAACAAGACCATGACAAGCTAACTAAACTTAAGGATATAAAATGTATCCTTTGGGACTGCGAATTATTTCCAACAGCTAGTAATAACTGGCTTCAGTTTTTCCAAAACAACATTCAATGAAAGAAGAAGAATACTTATAAAATTTTGAGGAAAAAAAAAGATGCAAACCCTTGTATACTTGTATTAAACCAAGTATAAAGATACACACACACACACACACACACACACACACACACAGAGTGAAGAAGCCATGGCAAACATGAAGGAAGGAAAGATAAAAGGATGAAGCTGGTAAGTATTGAATTCATTTAAGTATATAGAACTCATTTAATATAGAGAATTCATTTAAATATATAAGCCAAGCAATTGCAGAACTTGTAGGAAAAGTACATACATAGATGCCTTGAAAATATATATTTTAAATTATCAGATATATTTTTAAAATTGAGAGATAATTTGGAGAAGTTTAAATGTGATAATTTTATCTTTTTATTGGTAGATTTCCAGTAAAGAATTTTGATAAATTAGGAAATAATTTAAGTTTTAAATTTAATAAAGTATTCTTTAAAATTTTTTCAGAATAATCCTGACCAAGTTAAACTCTCAATGGGTAACATACACATTATTTTAGCTAGACATAATGCTACCTCTACCAGTTTAGAAATTTGGTTACCAATGAAAAGAGGAGAGATTAAACATGCATATATTTATATTCATTCCCTCATTCTCCAAATGAATTAAAGGCATTTGGCAAGAAACCCTCATGGGATAATTTTTCTATAAATATATAAATAACATACTTTTCTATAATTATAAATACTTCACCTTATACTGTTTTCTAGATCTAAGCAAACATTTATGAATCAGGTAATCTAGTAATTGTCTTTAGGAGCAAAGTGATGTTTCGATTATATATATATTTCTGGCATTTGAGTTAGGCTAAACAGCAACATTCCAGTGTTTTGTGCATGTTGTTTCTTGAAATATAAGATAACTCGAGTTATTTCCCCTTGGGTTTTTCCCAAAAGAGCAAGATTAATTGCTTGACTAAAGATAGGCTTACATAATTTATAGATGCATATGTGGTCTATTGTGCTGTATTTAATATCTCTCATAGGATATCAAGCTTAAAGGATAAAGTAAATTAGAGACCTGCTATCTCTCTGTTTTGTTTTAATTGGGCTTTAAAAAGGTTTCATTAAAAATTATATGGAAACTAAAGAAAAACAGATTAGCAAGCTCTAAGATCAAATGGATTGGCAGAAATAATAAGCACAATGTTTTTAGTGGTCCGTGGCACATTGACAGAAGTTATTAAATTGATAACAAATATCAGCCTAACATATTGTATTGTCTTGAGGGAAAAGGGAAAGATTAATATAATGTAGTTCAGAAAACGCATTGAGATACTCTTCAGGAACGATACAAAGTAAAGAAGAAAAGACAGATGAGCTTGACTATAGTACATTAAAATTAAGAGTTTCAGCTTATCAAAAGACCACCTTTCCCCTCTCTTTTGGGTTAGAAATACCCTTTACAAGCATTGCATGCTAATATGATACCTAATACACTGTGATTTGATCATAGCCACATGTTCATTTTTTTATCTTTAACCCAGAAGCAGTCAAGAGACACTATGTTGACAACAGCTCCTCCTTGTGAAACAATGTCACCTGTAGACAGGCCTGCAGCAGCACTTCTTTTCTGCACTTTAATGCAATCTTCTCCATGGCTCAAAACTTAGCATTAGTTATGAGTGACTGAGAGAGTGGTGGCTAAAAGGTCAGCGTGACTGTCAAGGTAAGATAAGTCCATATTCCTGCCAAAGCCCTGTGTTTAGATATGTGTATTTATATAAATGTCTGAGTTTCTAACTATTTAACAGAGAACAGAGGATATGTACAGTTATTTCTAATGTACATTATCGAGTTTTTTAGTTTGTACACATTTGACACTCCAGAAATCTCATTTCAAAATTAGGATTGAGTCCTGGCCAGCGTGGCTCAGTTGGTTGAATGTTGCCCCATGAACCAAAAGATCACAGGTCCAATTACTGGTCGGGGCACATACCAGGTTGTTTGGTCCCCAATCTGAGTTCACGCAGGAGGCAGCCAATCAATGTTTATTTCTCTGTCTCTCTCTCTCTCCATCTTTCTTTCTCTCTCTCTAAAACAATAAAAATATATTTTCTAAAATTAGGATTGAAATCAGTATCTTAAACCTAGTGATTACAATTATGGATCCTAATGAAAGCAAATGATGAGATAAAATACAGAGCCTCACTTTGGGATCAAAATGATAAGTTATAGGGACCAAATTTAATAACCATTCTAAATGGTGTCTGTGCCTACAGTAATTATTGTTACAGTCGAGTAACAACTCAAAAAGTTTCATGAGTTCAGCATTTTTATCTATATTGTTACTCTCTGCATCCCTTTCTAAAATGGATTTTAGCAGTTTCTCTGATGATTTATGCTAAAATCTCAGATTTCAATTCAGATTTTTTAAAGGAAGCTTCATGTTTCAAACCACATTTTACTTTACTTGGGATAGCAGTTAGAAATAGAAAATATATATATATATCTATCTCCCCATTCATTTAGGTTTTCATATGATCTGCTAGTGAACTGGTTAAAAAAAAAAAGTTTTGCCCCATATACCCATGAGATTCATAGCCTTGTTGCAAATTAAAGAACATTTTCTATTTATTCCTCATTAGTGTTGGCATGTAAGCATTTTCAAAAAGAACTTGTCACATTATTTTATTTAACTTTCTGAGAAATCACCAAAGACTTAAAAATGTGAGAATTATTCTTACATGTAATATTTTAAATAAAATTATCATGTTGCTGCCTTAATATGCCAAAAATATAGTTGAAAGTTTTTTCTCTTATAAGTTGTCATGAGGAATTTGGAATTCATGCTCTCTTATTGGATGACTCATATGATCCTGAGATGTATATATAAGAAAGCTATCTTTAAAAAGGAATTCATTCTTGTGTAGTGATACAGAATGGATTTGTTGTATCAAGCTAATTAGTTCATAAAATAAATGAATCCATAATGCTAGGTCTTTCTAATATGCTCCATTCAAAAGAGCTAACTGGCTCAAATATAAACTTATTATATTGATTAATAATATAAATATGTGTCAATAATACACTTTTAAAAAATTAAGATGCAAAGTATCATTTTTCTGTACAGTAAATTGTACCAGTCTGGGAGAAAACTGGAGTAATTCTTAAAACAAACTCAAATTTAGAATTTTTTACATGACACCAAGACCTTAATTTTAGTCATCACTGGAAGTAGTTTGAAAGAAATAATGGGTCTTACACTAAGTATTATCAGACTTGATTAGGAAGTACCAAAGAAAAAACAGGAATAAAATATATCAACTTTGATTTTATTTTCAATTTTGAAATTGGGGGGGTGGGGGGAAGAAAACATATTCTAGTGTGGTGAGTTTCTTGTCAATGGCAACATGAAGCCAATAAAACGGAAGGAATAACATATCTATCCTGAGGCAATACCTGACATTGAGGATCACTTTCAAAAGGAAACATTTCCATTAGAAAAGCCTGAATTTTATCAAAATTTGGATTAGTCCCAATAGGAATATCTTGTCTTGAATCATTTTATGAGGTTGCTTATTACACTGTCAAGGAAAAGAAGTGATAAATGACTAAAGATTAAAATGAGATTTTGGAAAAGCCATATGCCCAGAATATAAATGGTCAAATGGCTGTGGAATGGATAGAAGATAAATGTGAAGTCCCTTGGAACTACTTAAAAAAGCCCAGATCTAAGCTAGCAGGAAGGTATGGAAGCCTGAGAGCTGTTAAGAAGCAAACTTCTATTTGTCAAGAGACATCTTTTTAAATAAAGTGTTAGAAAATGAAAAAGTAAAGATACTATACCATAACAACGTGTGCTTTGATAGACTTTATCTATTACTTAGATATTAGTCACCTCTCTAGATATATTGTACCTAAATAGGCTCATACATAATATCATTGTCATCTATGAATTCTTTGGAGATCTTGTTAAGATTAAAATTCTGTATCTGTGCTGCCCAGGACATCATGAATGGGTAGTTTGGGGTAGAGCTTGACATTCTGCATTGCTGACATAAGCCAAGTGGACATCAATATTGCTGATATCAATGAACACTGAGTGGAAAGGTTCTCATGGCTGACTAGCTGATACAGAGGAAGGTCAGTTTTGGGGATAGACCAAATCAGAACACTTCTTCAAAAAGAACATGACAGTCAAAATAATTACAGGTAACAGTACAGAATGGCATGGAAGCCTCCTTGCCTCATGGTCCACGCGTTTTCTTGTCTATTCTAAAGACATGGGAAGGAGAAGAAGCCGTGTTAGAGGGGAAAAAAATTACTCATCTTTCCCCATTGCCACAACAGTACCTACCGTCTACATACAGTCCAGTGACGTTAATTTTCAATAAAGCAACAGAGCTATTTCAAATTTCTGTCCTTCTTGTTTATCTTCCATGTGTCTTTTTCTCCATTTCCACTCAGAGCCTATTAGTTTTCATGGAAACAATGCCTGGTGTGCGCGAGAAACAGAGACTGAGGCAAAGTGCCGAATGTTACATTCGATCCTCTGAGCCGGGTTTCTACCACAGTTGGACAGCAGCAAAATTAAATCAGAAATTAACTCGGGCATTATTCTGGATTCAGCTCCAGAAGGCAGGCTGCTGGTCTCTGCAGGAGAACATGTGAATCTGAGCTGCAGAGGGTGGTTAGGCAATGAACACCATACTGGGAGAAAACGGATTTGTAGGAAAAAGGGATAAATAAAAGTTCTCTATCTCCTTTCTATGAATTTCAAAATGCCCCTTTGGTGTGAGGTGATGGGATTACCGCATTAAAAAACTGTTAGTTAGAACTGAGGAAAATAGCATGGTTTTCATCCTTTAGGAAACAGTCTCTGGTTAGAAAACATAAAAAAGACATTCACGTTATATAAGATTTCTGTTTACATATATGCAGGCAAGATAAAGACTGCTAAACTGGAGGTGTCCAGAGAAAATCTGAACCTGATTTGTTAAGGCATGAAGACAAATGATGATCAAACAGAGCACTTTACAATGAACAGCCATGAACACAGAAGTACAGTTTACTGCTGCTATTAGCGATAATTGGGTTTTGGAAGGAGACAGAAGCCGAATGCAATATAGGTAATTAAAGAACAAGCTTTTGTTAACACTGGCAATCAAGGGGTTGTGATTTTACAGACTTGGAACCCATTATGATGCCCTATGAGTAGCCTATTTTTAAACAGGTAGTGTATTTCTCTTTTTTACAACACTAAAGTGTAACCATGGCAAACAGACAGGTCATTTTCTATTCAAACTATTTACTATCAATTTAAGGCAAAGATGAGCATGTTTAGAATCCAGAATTACTATGGAAACCATATTCTTAATCCCGAGGACTGGGGAGCAATTGCTTATGAAATTGTGATGGCTAAATTACAAGTCCCTCAACACTGCATTTTTGTAACTACTATCTCAAAACTAAGCATATGGGTTTTTATTTTGTTTCCCTTTAAAATGAACTCATTGTTTTTTTATAAGATGCCTATAACATTTTGATTAGGTAACTTAAAGCAAACATGGTATTTCAAAATATGATGGCTGAGAATCAAAGTTAAAGTCATAATGAATATAAACAACAATTACAATTGTCATACCAGATGTTCAACATTTCTGGAGAAATAACATAGACTTAACATTTTTATAAAGCTCAAAAATAAAACATGAAAATAATACCAGTACATTTAATAAGTAGGAACCTTTTGGGAAAGTTCCTAAAATATGCTACTTAGAAAGAAAACCTGAATCTCAAGGAAAGCCAAAATAAGTTTTAAGACTGAAGGCAGAATAGGTAGACTTAAGCAATTCCCAAGAAGAAAAAGGGCATTAGACACTTTTTCTCAAAAAGTGTCATCAGTTGTTAATTAATATGGAAACTTGAAACCTTGCGTGGTCTTTTTCTATAGGACAGTGAGAAGGTGGACCTTTAAGAGTCTCATGCTCTACCGACTGAGCTAGCCGGGCACGTCCTGAAGGTGGACCTTTAGATGGCATGAAGGGCTATGTAAAAACTATAGATCAAACAAAGTCTAGTGATTTATAATAAATGGCTCAAGATCTCATCCAGCTAAAAGACTGCCACGATATGGCCCCCTCCAGATACATTTGGAATGAAGATGTAATTGGATGTTCTATTTAGAGTATATGCTATTAAAGTAGGCTTTTATCAACACCAAATGGGCCTAGTAACATAATTTAACAAGAAAGCAAATAATGGAATGGAATTAAGCAAACAACAACAAAAAATACACCCACACAGGTGAATTTAGCACTGGGGGGCTTCAACTGAATTTTTTAAAAAATTCTGAATTAAATACAAAATGCCCACAGCATAGTCTTCCCAGCAAGTACATTATTTGTTAGAAGCAAGATTGGCGCTTCAATGCATTCTGATTCCTTATTTTGTTACATAATAATATGCTTAAAAAGCAACACATTGTGAGCTTGGGAGCTGTTAGGCATTTATTTACCATGGTGGGTTAATCTCATTCAGTGAGGTATAGAAACTCAATAATGAGTGCTACAGTATATAAGCTAATTGCTAGGATAAAACCAAATGAATAATTACTTAACTCTGGAATGAGGCCTGCGGGAATTTTTCTTTAATAAAGGTTTAATTCACCAGTGATAATGAATGCAATCTCACATACTACTGAATAACACCATTAACATAATGACTATGATACAAAAACTATAATTAGAACTAAACAGAAACGTTAATTACAACCACCAAGGTACTGAATGAAATACTGTTGTTTAAGAAATTGACCTGCTTTGCTGTCATGCTTTATGGGCTCAAGAATATCTCTGTAATTAAATATACATGTTTATAAAGATATATAGAATATAGTTTATATCATTCTACTGGAATTCTCTGAAATGTAATAAATACCTTAATGAAAAATTGTGCAGAATTTGAAAGACAAGTTAAACATTAAAATGATTAAATTTTTTTATCTTGGTTAAAAGGAAATATCAATATTTGTGTTAAAATTTTTCAATATTAGAGAGAGCAGGTATCTTCAATTTTGCATTTTATTGGTGTTAACTCTATGAGCACTAGAAAAGTAGTTATGAAAAATGAGCAAATCAACAAGTTTGAAACATTACTATAATAATTTGAAAAAATAAGTTGCATAATAAATGAAAAGTCAAAGTACTAAACTGGTACTTCTAAAAAGACGAAGCTGTGATTCTTAAAAGTCTTTGAATTTCAGTTACCCAATATATAAATATGTACATATTTAACTGCACATATAATAGATTTATGTATCTAAATTTATGTTGATAAGCATTTTGAAACCAAATGTCACACTCTATTAAGCATCAAAAACAATAACAACTCTCTATTATACAGACACTTTCAATGCTTAGGAATACTTATAAATATTAACAAAAAGATAAAGCCATTTGCCTCAAATATGTTTTATTGACAACTTTATTGGCACTGAGCTTTTACAATAAAGGAATATTTATTTTTTACTAAATTATTGGGGAGATCAATCGAAGGACTTATATGCATGCATATAAGCATAACCAATGGACATGACACAAGACACTGGGTGGGAGGGGGCGGTAGGGGAGGCTGGGGGAAGGTCAAGGGGAAAAAAGAAAGGAGACATATGTAATACTCTTTGTAATACTTTAAGCAATAAAACAAAATTTAAAAAAATTTATTGGGGTGATATTGGTTAATACAATTATATATGTTTCAAGTGTACGTTTCTATAATACATTTTCTGTATACTAGAGGACTAGTGCATGAATTCATGCACAGGTGGGGTCTGGCCTGCCTGCCCCAATGGGGGCCCATCAGGCAGGGCTGGCCATGGGGTCTAATACTGGAGCTATAGCTCTCCCCCAGCTGGATGTAATTATACTTTAAAGATGGCCAAAAGAAAACCCACAATAGAACTCTTTTGCATTTCATGTGTCATGAGATGAAGTTGTTTATGTGTTGTTTGCAAATGTATATCAAGATGGATGATGGCTCTTTAATGATTTTTGTGTTCTTCCCGGAGCTCTGCCCTCACTTTCCCAATGTGATCTTCATGTCTATTTATTTAAAAGTTTTTCTGTTTTTGAATGTGCCTACCCTTCACTGTTGCTCCTGGCACCCTGTGGGTCCTCTTCACCGCCCATTTTAAAAAGAGATTGAAAACTCACCTAATCTGCAAGGCACTGCAATTTTACAAAATCCCTAACCAGCCTCTCTACATTCCTCAGCAAAGGGCCACCATCATGCTAATGCTTAGGTCACCTTTTTGGCTAATTTAGAATGTCTACTGGGGATGCAGGGCCATGGAGAGAGAATTCCACACTGTGGTTGCAGTATTAGCAGAGCCCTCTGGATACTCTGGTCAGGGACAGGAGGGTCTGGTAATTATTTCCTTGTGCTTTCACTAAATGTACATGCACCAGGGAACCAGGCAGTGATTTAGGGGTGTTGGGGGCTATTTGGGGGCAGGGCCAGCCAGGGAGAGAGGCCGCTGGCAGTTGGATCAGGCTGGTTGGCTGCTGTAGTGCGTGTCATAGCCACCATTCATTCTGGTCATTCTGCCATAACGGTCTCTGGGCTTTTATATATATAGACTAGGGGCCTGGTGCACGAAATTCATGCACTGGGTGTGTGTGTGAGGGGCGGAGAGTGTCCCTCAGCCCAGCCTGCCCCCTCTCACATACTGGGAGACCTCAGGCATTGACCCCCATCACCCTCCAATCGCAGGATCAGCCCCTTGCCCAGGATGACGCCTCTGACATTTCCCCCCATCACTGGTTCTGCCCCCAGGCCTGATGCCACTGGCCCAGGCATCAGGCCTGGGCAGGGGACCCCCATCTCCCTCTGATCGCTTGCTCCACCCCCGCCCAAGCCTGATGCCTCTGACCCAGGCTTCAGGCCTGGGCAAGAGGACCATCATATCCCCCCAATCCCCGGCTCCGCCCCCGACCCAGGCTTGATGCCTCCGGCAGAGGAGTTGATCCTCATCACCCTCCGATCACCAATCACCGGATCGGCCCCTTAACCAGGCCTGAGGCCTCCAGCAGAGGTGTCAGGCCTGAGCAGGGGACCCCCAGCTCCCCGCGGTTGCAGGCTCCGCCCCTGTCCAGGCCTAACGCCTCTGGCCTAGACGTCCGGCCCGGGCAGCGGGGACCCGCAGTGGCAGCGGCCCCGCGATCGTGGGCTTCGCTTTAGGCCCGGGCAAGGGACCCCTAGCTCCTGGGACTGCCAGCTTCGACCGTGCCCAGCTCCCATCGCTGGCTCCACCTCTACTTCCTGCTATCAGTGGCCAGGGCGGCAAAGGCGCCTGATTCTCTGATCATGGCTGGGGGGCAGGGCAAAGGCGGCCCCCAGCTCTTAGCTCCCCACTATTTGTCTGATCACTGTCAGTGGCAGGGGGCTTCTTCCTGTTTTCCCTTTCGCTTCCCTGCATTGTGCCTACATATGCAAATAAACCGCCATCTTGTTGGCAGTTAACTGCCAATCTTAGTTGGCAGTTAATTTGCATATAGCCCTGATTAGCCAATGAAAAGGGTAGCATTGTACGCCAATTACCATTTTTCATTGAGAAGGCCAGTGTATAGAATATAAAATAATTTTTCTACAGCAGAAACTTGAATGAACTTTAATTTACCTTGAATTAAAAAACTATTTTATACCCATTAAAATCTAACACTAGGATTTAAAAATAATGCATTAACCTGGACAGCATAATGTTAAGCATTTTTTGAAAATGTGTCACTAACCATCATAAATGTGGATTAAATACTATTAATCCACCCAAGCAGATATAGAAATGCCTGTTGTCATACTTAACTCCCCACAACACATATGATGAAATTACCTCTAACTGTATGATTAGAGAGAGACCCCATGTTGCTCGCATTAAGCAAGCCTATGACTTGCCTGACTTTGAAAGGAGAAGGAGGAGGAATTTCCAAATGACTCCCAGCAATCGGTACTTTTACCCTTGGGTGACCTCTGTAGTTAGAGAATGCATGCAGAGTCTGAGAAAGATTCACCTTGCTATAAACCTTGCACCATTCTGCAAATACACGAAAAAATAAATTAAGTTAATTCAAGTGCTGTTGCTGCTGCTAACACTGTCCTTCACTGAGGAGGAAAAAAGATTAGGTGGGTTCAAGCATTGGGGAGGACTGTAGAGAAGGAAAACTTGGAAATGGCACAAAAAAATTTACATTCTTTGTATGCTTATTGGCATATAAAATATCTGAAGAGGAGAAAGAAATAAAACATGTATTTTGTTGTATAAAATTAGTTACCATGGTTTAAGCATGTGGCTCTATCCAGATACTAGGCTTTTCTTCTTCTTTTTTAATTTTTACAGTTTCCACTTCATAATATATCAAAACTCCTGTCCAAACAGAGCCTGATACTACACCCACAGTAAAATTCTGCCTTTTCTGTATTTTTAATTAACCCGATCCCAGCAGTGGTTTTTAACAGCTAACATTTTGTGTGAGTTACAGTATGCACACTGCTGAGACATAAATGCAAAGTAATCACCCTAATAAGTAGATATAAACATTTACAACAATTGCAACAAATCCCTGAAACAAATACGGGGATATAAAGAAAAATAACCAGCAGTAAGCCAGGAACTAAGTCTCAATACAGCAGCATGAGTATGAATGTCATTCAGAACTCTGGTCTTTTGTTGCCCTTAGTAATTTCAACACCCAGAGTCACTAATGAGTGTGTGTGTGTGTGTGTGTGTGAGAGAGAGAGAGAGAGAGAGAGAGAGAGAGAGAGAGAGAGAGAGAGAGAGAGAGAGAACTGATTTAAAAATAAAAACAAAAGCCAAGACTTCAGTTTTCACATGTGTGCCAAAAACACTAGCAGAGAACTCTATGCACTTGTGTGACTATCGTTTCCATAACAGAAAGAAATGATAATACTGCAGCCCAGAACCAAACAGGGCAAGCCGTTGGCATTCTACCCACAAAAACCAACAGGCCCTAAGGTGGGGAAGAAGCTGAATGAATGTGAAGAGCAGGGAGAATGAGAATGGAGCTGGAGCCCAGTGAGGCAGACCAGAGTGGAACAAGATGAGGCTGGAGAAACAGATAGCAAAGAGGGCATGAAAAGCTTGGTAGGTCAAGATAAGGGGAACAGATGTTATTTTAGGCACAAGGATGACATGAGAGGATTTTAAGCATGATGGTACTATACTCTTGCTTATGTGTCTTAAAGGTTACTTTGGCTGTAGGTTACAGTATGGGTTGTATGGAGCAAGAGTGAAACCAAGAAAAGCACCTATGGGCTATTATAATAGGTGGTTTGGTATTCCGAGGTGAGGCTACACAGTATATAGATAGAGGCAGAAAAAAAATAGATGAAGAACAGGAATTATGGGAGAGGGTAAGGAAAAGGAAGAAAGAATGAATCCCAGATTGAAATGTGGGCCTATGGGAAAATAATGAAGAACGAAAGCTCATACAGAATTTAAGTGAATAAATTTTCAGGTTTCTGAGCTACACCAAGCAAGGACTCTCTCTTATATACCATGGATAATGTTACTGCCATTAACAATATATTATCTACTATGACACAGAAATGGATACATAAATAAAGATTGGGGGAAAATAACAGAATGTTTAAGTGTGAGCTGAACCCTGGTCTAGGAGCTTTCACCCATTTAAACCTCACAGAAACAAATGTCACAGGCGAGAAAATTCAGGTCCAGAGAAGTGATAAGCCCCAACATCACCCAGAAGATGAATATTAGAGCCAGGATCCAAAACTAAGGCAGTGTGCCTCCAAGTCTATGCCTTTATCCTTTTATAGGATACAACTTTCAAAACATATTTATGTGCACATGTGAACACACACATGCACATACATTGAAAGTTCTATGGTATAGGTGCAATAGAACAAAGATTGATGCCAACTCTAAGCATCTGGGAATGTGTAAGAAATAAACAAAAATTGATGTTCCCCACAAAGTTCAACATGTCCAACAACTGATGTTTCGTGCATAGTTGGGTATTTAGAGAACGACTTTTATAAGTGATATCTGGCTAGATATAAAGTTTGAGACATGATTTATCTCCTTCAAACAAGCAAAGAAAAACACATATCCAATTGTCCTAAAGTCCTTAAAACAGTTTCTGGCTCCTGGGAAGCAGAATGAAGGGAGGGAGGATATTATGCAGAGAACTGAAAATTTTAGGTGCCAATGCTTATCTGATTGTCATATATTTCTCTGTAGGTTAGAAATCTACACATCAGCATACACCTGCTAGTTTTTCAAGAAACAAAATAGTATAATCACCATAGTTTTATTTAGTCCTTTTAATTTTCTCAAGAAAACAATTTTTTCATCAAAATATTAGAAAAATAATTTGCCTCAGCAAAAGAGAATACAAACATAGTATCTCTAATTTAGAAAGATACTGCACCTATATTCATTGTGCAGTATATTCATTTTAATATATGTATTATTAAAAACAGAAAGATATCAATATTTCAATTCTAGCTGGATTCCTCTTTGGAGGCAGATGACTGTTTACCTCAGCAATGTAAAAATTGCCACCAGAGATCTTTTTTTAAAAAATAGAAATGGTCCTTATTATCTAAGAAACAGCTGTATACCCCATAGGCAAGAAATGAAAGCTCTTAAAGGCATGATTTTTAAAATTCCAAATGTTATGTTACAGTAATGTAATACTAATTAAAACGACAGCTTGGAAATAAATTCAAGATGTCTACTCCATCATCCACAGTAAAGAAGAAAGGTAATGCAGATTGACCAAAATAATGGACAGCAAGTCAGTTGTGTTTACTTTGGGATATAATTTTTATTCAAATATTCCAGCCACAGAAATGAAAAAGAAAACAACAACAACAACTCAGAAATTGCCTGAGGTCTATGGAAGGTCTTCTGTCACACCCTTGATCAATGACTTCCTGTAACTCACTGCATCCTGAGAACACACTGCTTTCTTTTCCAGCTGACGGTTAGCTGCTAACCCCTTGCAATGGCCTAAGCTTAGCAGACCTTCCAAATCCTCTCTGGGGGAAAGTAGTTTAAATGGACAATCAGATAATAAGCTCTTGTTTTGTCCAAATACAATTTGGTTAAGAAATTTTGTTCCAATGACCCATCTTTCATTATTTCAAAGGTAAAGGATCCGAGATAACAATAAAGAATGATTAGATGAGAAAGGTCTGAACTATCCATAAAGGGAGAAATCCCTGCAGAGTGAACACTCTATATTGTGCCCTTGTAGCATGATTATTTATGATTTAAGCCAGCAAAGTAGCAAATGAAGTGCAGGCTTAAGTTCATATCATTTATAATATAAATCCTCTCTCTCTATTCATCTAGAGAGGAGTGAAAACAACCTTCTATTATAGGTAGTGAACTGAACCTTCAGGTAACAGAGAACATTTAAGTGTATGAAGAGTTCAAATACAGTATTAGACCCAGATGACTGAATCAGAGATGGCTGAAAGTATGTTCAGATATGAATATGCACTACCTTGAATTAACTTTTAGAAGCCATGTAAGTTTTGAAATTGTAACAAAGATTAAGATAGGCAAAAGGTGTCTTGTCCCTTTTGTTTTAAGGATGGGTTCCAGAAACCTAGAAATGTTGACATTGATCTCCAGAGAAAATTATGCAACAGATTTTTAGGAAGATGACTTGATTACATATATAAGGAATAAAGGGTCGAAATCAAAGGAGTCCAACTTGGGTCAGTAAGAAAATTCAAATTAAATCAATACTAATTCCTTTTTTTTATACTTTTCTCTATTAGAAGAGCAGAAGAATATCATAGACATACATGGTCCTAATTTCAGTAAGATATTCAATAGTCCAATCCAGTTTTGCTCAGTGGTTAGTGTTGGCCCACGGACTGAAGGGTCATGGGTCTGATTCCAGTCAAGGGCATGTACCTCAATTGCAGGCTTGATCCCCTGCCCGGTCAGGCATGTGCAGGAGGCAGCCAATCAATGTGTCTCTCTCACATTGATGTTTCTCTCTGTCTTTCCCTCTCTGAAATCAATAAAAATATACCATATATTTTTTTTCAACAAAAATAACATGAAATAATGGAACATAAGGTAGAAAGGTACAGAACAATGAAATATCAACCAGGAGTGCTATGCTGTTCTATGTAACTGGATTCTTTTCTTTTGCAATATAGCCTCTCAGTGATTTCAAAGAACACAATGAAAGTCATGATTATCCACTTTTAGAACACCAAAATCTACTTTATTCATTTAGAATGGAATATTTAATTTTTTTTTCACTTTCATACTTTGGGCTTCTGCACATGCTTTTGCTTTCGTCTGCAACGACTTTACCCTGCCCTCTCTGTTTGGCCAACAGAAAAGCTCCCATATTTCCGTCATTCAGTTTGACTTATAATTATAGCCTCTAAAATAACTTCTCCGAGGAGCAACTGAAATATTTTTCCCATACTTGAGTGACTGAGCTAGTCACATTGCATTTTAAAGTAGTTGTTTACTTGCTCTTCATCCATCTAGAGTTCACCTGTCTTGAAAAAGGATCTTTTTCTTTAAATTTATCTTGGTATCTTGAGAAACATGATGGATAGTGAGTGTTTGATGAACAAACCCAACTTTGCATGATTCCAGAAGAAGTTAATCAGGATGGTGAGAAACGTGTACCAGAAATTACAGAAGAAACTACATTTGGCTAAATGATAGAAAAGAAAACTCCTGGTAACAAAAAAGGTGTTTATCTGTTCATTGTTCCAGATTTCTACTGAGATGAGCCAGAGGCTGTAAAGTGATTGACAAAATGGCAAATATGAGCAACAATGAGAGGGGATCACCAACATGACAACATTTTTTTTGGTAAATTATACAAAAAATAATAGCACAATTGAGATCATATTGAAAACAGGAAACAGTAGAGCCAAAAAATGACACGCATCCAGAAGCCAGTTCCCAACATAGCAGTTTTATCTTAATAAAGAAGAAATTTCTCTATAAGAAAATTCCCTCACTTGCTATTGCGTAAATTCCTTATAATAAAGTCATAGGACTTCCTATAACTTTAGCTCCCTCCCAGTTCACCTTAGACTGCTAAATCACTGATTTTGTAAGTACAGTCCACCAGTCAAAAATCTCAAAATTTAGTAAAGGATTTTTATGACACAGTTCAGGCAATTAGCCCTGAGCACTCATCAAAGCACTTATGGGCAATTACTAACCCTGAGTAGACTTCTCCTCGTCAATGCATAATTTTTAAGTATTTAAGTATGTGAAATATGTAAAGATATACTTTTCCCAAAATAACTTACCATTGAAAACAAAAGTCAAATTTGAAAACATCAACTTGTGCTCACACTAACAGTCAAAGAAAAGAATATATTCTGACATCTGAGATGAAAAACAAAATGATAAAGCAATGGGCTTAGAAGAATTAAAAAGAGCACAATGAGGTCAAGTAAATTGAAGAAATGCAATTGCAGAATTAATATACGCAGCCAAAGCAAAGAATAGTAAAATTGGTGCTATAGAAAATTTGAATTCATTTTGGAGGGAGAAAATACCCAGCAAGCAGAAAGGCTAGAAAATGGGTTTTTAGTAGATATCTATGTGTTCCTACAGAAGGTACCAGAAAATATTGGATTAAAAATAAAAATCAATACCAGAAAAATTTTAATAACCATACCAATAAATAATCCAATTAAGCTAAATTTCCTGATCTATAAAATTGTCTGAATCTCTATATCTAAAGGACTTACTAAAAAACAGGAAATTAATATAGAAAAAATACAAAGCTATATGGCAATTGAATTTTTAATTTTTAAAGACAAATAAAGATTCTCCTAATTATCCAGATTGAAACAGCTTGAGGAGAGGTGGCTTCAGAATTCCCTCCCCCCACCCCCAAGTATTAAACGTTAAAATGAAATGATAGTGATACCTACAGAGTTTGTAAAGAAAATAACTGTAACCCAAGATTTGGATGTGCAGCCAATTGTAGGTCATATGTAAATACAAAAGAAAGATTCTCTAAATGCTGAAGCTCGGAATCTAGAATATTAGGTATTTTTTCTATAAATATGTTTTGAAGGTATATACCAGCCAACCGAAAGGTGAATCACAAGAAAGAGTAAAAAAAAAAACAAAGAAAACAAAACTGAAACGACCAACAAAAACACCAAAATACAAAAAAGAATCTGTATCAGGGCAGAAACATTGAAAAACTGCAAACTATATAGACTGCAGGGTCACAAGGACATGTTCATTTCAAACCATCTACACTTAAAAAAATACTATCTAACTTTTTAAAATAACCATCAAATTGGGAAGAAAATACATCTGGAATTTTGGCAGAAAATAAGCTGTTTTTCTTAGTATATAAAGAACATTTCTAAATTATTAAGAAAAAGAAAACCACACCAATTAAACAAAACAACAAATAACCCAAATGGACAATTAACAAACGAGAAATTTAAAGTTGTAAGAAAGCTATGAGAAAAGATTAGCTTTTACTAGCAACCAAATAAGAAAATTTAAAACAATACTGTGAAATCATGTTTCATCAGATTAGAAATAATGAAAAAGTATGATAACCACTCCAACATGGCCAGAATGAAAAGAAATGGATATTCTCGTACATAACTTCTGATAATATATAAATTGTTATAGTCTTTCTGGACAGACATTTGACAACATGAATCAATATCCTAACAATTATTTACTCTGACTCAACAATTCCACATTAAAATTACTGAACAAAAAGCTTCTGCACAGCAAAAGAAACCATAACAACAACAACAACAACAAAACACAAGAAAGCCCAGTGCATGGGAGAACATATTTGCCAATGTTATCTCCAATAAGGGTTTAATCTCCAACATTTACAGGGAACTCATACAACTTAACAAAAGGAAGATAAACAATCCAATAAAAAAATTGGCAATGGATCTAAATAGATACTTTTTGAAAAATGACATACAGAAGGTCAAGAGACATATGAAAACATGCTCAAAGTCACTAATCATCCGAGAGATGCAAATGAAAACGACAATGAAGCACCATCTCACATCTGTCAGAATGGCTATCATCAATAAATCAACAAACGACAAGTGCTGCCAAAGGATGGGGAGAAAAAGGAACCCTCTTGCCCTGCTGGTAGGAATGCAGACTGGTGCAGCCACTGTGGAAAACAGTATGGAGTTTCCTTTAAAAACTAACAATGGAACTCCCATTTGACCCAGAAATCCCACTTCTAGGAACATATCCCAAGAAATCAGAAACACCAATCAGAAAGGATATATGCATCTCTATGTTCCTAGCAGCACAATTTACAATAGCTAAGATTTGGAAACAGCCTAGGTGCCCATCAGCAGATGAGTGAATTAAAAAACTGTGGTTCATCTACACAATGGAATACTATGCTTCTATAAAAAGGAAGGAACTCCTACCATTTGCAACAGCATGGATGGAGCTGGAGAGCATTATGTTAAGTGAAATAAGCCAGTCAGAGAAAGATAAATACCACTCATTTGTGGAATATAATGAACAACATAAACTGATGAACAAAAACAGATCCAGAGACAGAGCAGCATTGATCAGACCATCAAACCTCAGAGGGAAGGCATGGGAGGGTGGGGGGAAGATGGAGAGATCAACCGAAGGACTTGTATGCGTGCATGTAAGCATAACCAATGGACACAGACACTAAGGGGGTGAGGGCATGAGAGGGGGGTTTAGGAGGCAATAGGGGGATAAGGACCTATATGCAATACCTTAATCAATAAAGAAAAAAGTAAAAAAAATAAAATAATAAAATTACTGAACAAAATATATTCACAACAGAATGTAAGAATGATATAGAAAAATTACCCATTTATTGATTCAACAAACATTTGTTCATTACTTATATGTGCCAGATAATCTTCTAAATGAGGACTTGTAGTTATAAACATGACAGCTAACATCCTTAATCTCATGGAGTTTTCATTGGAATGAGGGCAAATAGGAGAATAGGCACATCATTGAAATCTCTGAATATATAGGAAACCACATAGGGGAAAAAAGACAGAAATACCTGAAGTCATAGAATACCAATGACTTTCATATGATTTTAAAATACTCTTTCTTTAACACACCTATTGAGGAAGTATTTCTTAAAGATGTGCCATAATAAGAAAGTAGAATTCTATAGTCACCTTATAATGGCAAATACTTTTGGGGAATCCCAATATCTGTTACCAAACAGAAGGTTCTGAAATGTTCTGTAAGTACTACATCTGTCTTATTTTTCTTTAACTTTTCCAAAACTATTATTTTTCAAATGTAGCTCTAGAGTTTTTACCAGATCATATAAAAATGCATTCGAAATACTAACAGAAAGACAAGTATAAAGGAACAAATATAAATCATCTGAATCACACCATCCTGAGATAACCACCACAAACATTTAGCTGCTGACCTTCCGTTCTTTCCACAGAAAAATGTGTGTTTGGAGATTGTTCTAAACCACTGTCACTATAGTAGATATACTTGTTTTCTTTTTTCTTTTTTCTCAGCTCTCTATTTTCCATCCTGAAAATCAATATTAAGGATCTGGTTGTTACTTTTACGCAAACTTGTCTAGTTACATACAATTTCTTAAGGATGTGACATGGGATTGTCCCTGTAGTCAGAGTGACCTGAAACCTTACCCAGAATATGCTCAGTGATAAGTACCAAAACATTCTATAGAATTTAAAGAGAGGTCCTGGACACATTTTACTAAGAGGGGAACAAAGCTGGGTCTGTGAATCTTAGTTAGCTTCCAACTTGAGCCTACATATAAATACTTATTTATATGAAGAGGAGGTGTCCTAACAAAGAGTAAGCCAGCGCCCTGACTGGTTTGGCTCAGTGGATAGAGCGTTGGCCTGCAGACTGAAGGGTCCCAGGTTCAAT